>NC_044303.2:116557388-116860419 GCF_007474595.2 Lynx canadensis | reverse complement strand
TCTGAAAAAGGAAGCAGAAATTACCAGCACTTAACTGAAAGTCTTCATTAATTCACCTCAGGGCTGAAGGTGCAAAGAGCTTTAAGAAGGAACTACGATGTTGTAATATATAATTAGTGTGGGAAAGTATTCCAAATAATTTTATTAACAAATATACTCACCGCCAACAATCAAGATTGGTATTCTCAATTTGTCTCTTATGATTTATAAATACTTGCCTGTTCTCCAGTGTCTAGTGTACATACATTTCTATTTTCTTGTACTGTGCTCATGTATTTTAGTCCTAGTGGACAACTTCCGGCTTCCAACAATATTTTTCACCAAATAAACATAATCATTCATCCTCATAAGTACGATCCATCTTTTCCAAATGCCTCATACAGCAATTTCCCCCATTTTATACCATTAAAAATTTTCTTGACCAATGAAATGAAGACTTTCATGATTAAACCAATTGAGCAGGTACTTTTACTCTCTTTTATATACTATAGCATACAGACTGAATCACTTGGGCCATTTATTACATTAATTTATCCTTTTTAGGCATTTGGGTATGTATGTCTAATGACAGGAGTGTCATGTAATAAGTACAAAGATCCAAATAGCTGGAGCCTTCTTTTATAAAATACAAATTTTTAAAGAGAATAGTTGTATCTTATTAGTTTAAGAGCTCAGAATACATACCAGGTATTTCCTGAATATTTACCTAATAGAATGGTTTGGTTCTCTTCAATTGCCTAATAAAATGCATTAAGTTAAGGTGGTCACAAAGCTAGTTAGGCAAATATGATGTCTCAGCAGCAGCCTCTATTATTTTCCAGAGATACAAAAATATTTTCCTTATATGATGCCCTAATTAAGATATATTTCAATTTGCATAGTGAAAACCTGGATTTTAGCTTAGTTTCATTTGGCTTTTTGGCAGTCATGATCTTAGAGACATCTGAGTTTTAATAGCCAATGAAGAATTCTCAATAACTAGAGCACAATATATTTTCCTAACATAAGGAAACTTAACATAAAGGACATAATTCTTTTCTTTTTTTTTAATTTTTTTTCAATGTTTATTTATTTTTGGGACAGAGAGAGACAGAGCATGAACGGGGGAGGGGCAGAGAGAGAGGGAGACACAGAATCGGAAACAGGCTCCAGGCTCGGAGCCATCAGCCCAGAGCCCGACGCGGGGCTCGAACTCACGGACCGCGAGATCGTGACCTGGCTGAAGTCGGATGCTTAACTGACTGCGCCACCCAGGCGCCCCAATTCTTTTCTTTTTTTAATGATAATTATTTTCAAGCTTTCTTTGCCTATTATATTCACAAACCTCTTTCCCTCATGGTTGTCTAGGACAAAATATCAATCTACTGAAAATGGCTTTTGGCTTTAGGCTTCCATTCTATGAAGAGCCACACTCACACAAAAATATCCTTTTCTGAATTAAAACATCAATTAGCATTGTTCCTCTGTCTGAGGACCCAAACTGTAGTTTTGCAAAAAAATGATCACACATGTCAAACACACTGGAAGACAATGGAAAAGACTCCCTGTCCATTTACTTTATTTTGAAAATAATTAAATGCATAGATGAGGAGTACAAAAGAATATAAAGGATATTTATGTGAGAACGATTAGTATTAATCTGGTAGAGCAGCAATATATTTCTAAAGAGAAAAACTCAAAAGTCTTTAAAATGTCTTATTAACTGAGAATCTTGTTAGTCAAGAATTTGAAGAGGACAGCTCGATTTGAAGACTGACGTTCCACATCCTGGGAGACAAAAACTTTGCATGACCCTATAATTACAATAGGATGAAAATAAGGCCTAATGAAATAACATGTGAATTCAGGTTGGACATGTTGTGGTGAACATTTGATGGACAGGAGTCAACAAAGGATAGTGAGAGAAATTGAAATGAAAATGGGAAAAAAGGATTATCTTTCTATTGTATATGTTAGCTTCAGCCCACAATGTCACTGAGTATTAACTAGGTTTTGATAAGGATGCTCATACAGGAAGTAGTAAGTTGTAGTTACAACTCAGGTGGATATATTCTATATAATTATATACATTGGAACCCATTCACCTTCCACAAGCAAGGTTAGTATTTTCATTTTGTCTTTCATGGTTTAGAAATAATTGCTTGTTTTCTAATCTCTAATATGGCTAAGGTTCAGTTTCCAGTGGCAAGGAAACTTGAATGGAAGTCCATCTATTTGGAGAAATGATCAAATGCTAAATAGAGAAATGACTACAAAATAATTTCATTTTGTTTAATTTGGTTGCAGTTATTTGGAGGGTTTACATACTATATAACACACCTTAATAGGTTAGTATTCAGAGGAAGGTCACAAGTAATAACATTGACTTACTGGAGTTTTTGGACATTAGCATCCTTACTACTAAGTGTTTGCAAAATAGGTTAATGATTAATAAGTTTTGCTAGTAGAGTAGTTTTAAAATTAGATAGAAAGTAGCATTCTCAACAAAGTTTTCTGACAGAAAACAATTAAAAAAATTTTTTAAGTGTTTATTTATTTTAGAGAGAGACAGAGCACACAAGCAGGGGAGGAGCAGCGAGAGACAAGGAGACACAGAATCCAAAGTAGGCTCTAGGCTCTGAGCTGTCAGTACAAAGCCCAATGCAGGGCTTGAACCCACAAACCATGAGATCATGACCTGAGCCAAAGTCAGATGCCCAACCAACTGAGCCACCCAGGAGCCTCATCTGATGGAAAACAATTCTTAACAAAATTAATAATATACTTTCAAAACCAATGTTTTCTAAACGAAGATACACTGAAGGAAGTATAAAAGTTCACTTACTATTGATTTTTTCGATGCTTACTAATTAAAGTAGTGAGAAACTGAAGATGAACAAAGATACAATTCTAATTTTTTTTACATTTATTTTTTAGAGACAGAGAGGGACAGATCACAAGCGGGGGAGGGGCAGAGAGAGAAAGAAACACAGAATCCGAAGCAGGCTCCAGGCTCTGAGCTGTCAGCACAGACCCCATGTGGGGCTCGGACTCACAAACCGCGAGATCAGGACCTGAGCCGAAGACGGACACTAACCGACTGAGCCACCCAGGTGCTCCTAAAGATACAATTCTAAACCAATAAAATTATTATTCTGGTGTGTGTGTGGTTTTCTTTACCCAATTGAGAAACTAGCCACAATACAACGTATTACCAAATGTGAGCACAAGGACTAAAATGAATCATGTTCAAGTAAAAACAAGGAACTAAGACTTCAGACAAATGAATAAATGAGTAAAAGAGGCTTCATACAGACAACAGGCTTAGTAAACTAATATTTGAAACTAAGGATATATTAACCAAAAGAAGTGGTGAGCATTTATGGTGAACTCATAAAATGAACCAGTGACATTTGGACTAACATCTAGTAGGAATTCCAAAAAAAAAGTGGCAAAAGCTATTGAAGCATTGTGCAAGGATTAGTAAAACACAATTGGAGTCAAATATTCTAAACAATACAATTCACCCAAGAAAATATATTTGGTTTCTATCTTTAGCAATAAAATAATCCTACTACTGCACCTATCAACAACAACAACAACAACAACAACACTACAAGTTTGGCTCTCAGTACTTATTGCTAATTCAGTTCAAAACATTTGTCACAAGGAGTTCAAATATTTTAACCACAAAACCCTGGAAAACTCTAACACCAAAAACATAAGTTTCCAAAAGAACAGAAACATTGAAGAATAAAAAACGATTTTTGAAAGGATTTAAAAATCTGTACTCACTTTGGCAGAAAGATCAACATCCACATCCAGCTGTTCTTCTCTATTTCCGCCAATGGGACCGGGTGGAAGGCTGGGGCTGAAGGCCATGAGGTCGGTCTTGGGCGGACCCTCCCCAGAGCACACCCTCTGCCGCCTCTGCTGCGAGTACGACCAGCTCCCCACCGCGCTGGAACACACCAGCGTGGGCTTCCCCGCCGGCCCGCACGCGCCCTCGCTGGGCGGCGCCGAGCACCGCAGCGCCACGTACAGCAGCAGCGTGAGCACCAGCAGGCTGGACACCGCGCAGATGGCGATGATCAGGTACACGTTGACATCCACCAGCGCCGTCTCCGCGCCAGCGGCGCCCGCCAACACCCGCGACGAGGCCTTGGGCGCCTGGCCGCTCTCCACCAGCGACAGCAGCACGGTGGCCGTGGCCGTCAGCGCCGGCTCGCCGTGGTCCCTCACCAGCACCAGCAGGCGCTGGCGCGGCGAGTCCGCCTCGTCCAGGCTGCGCGTCGTGCTGATCTCGCCCGTGTACAGCGCCACGCGGAACGGGCTGCGCGCGCCACCCGCCGCCGGCTGCAGCTCGTACGACAGCCACGCGTTGTAGCCCGAGTCCGCGTCCACCGCGCGCACCTTCGCCACCACGTGGCCCGCGCCCACCGACCGCCACACCAGCTCGCTCACGGCGCCGCCCGCGCCGCCCGCCCCAGGCAGCGGCAGCAGCGCGGGCGCGTTGTCGTTCTCGTCCAGCACGAACACCTGCAGCGTCACGTTGCTGCCCAGCGGGGGCACGCCCGCGTCGCGCGCGCTCACTTGGAACTGCAGCAGCTCCAGCTCCTCGTGGTCCAGCGGCTGCAGCGCGTACACCTTGCCGCTCTCCGCGTGCACCGACACGTAGCTCGACAGCGCACGCTCGCCCACCCGCCGCTCCACCAGCGAGTAGGACACCAGCGCGTTCTCCTGCGCGTCCGCGTCCCGCGCGGACACCGTGAAGATGTGGCAGCCGGGAGGGTTGTTCTCCTTCACGAACACCGTGTACTCGGCCTGCGCGAATGCCGGCGCGTTGTCGTTCACGTCGGCCACTTCCACGGACACGCTGGCCGTGGCCGACAGCGAAGGCGAGCCCCCGTCCCGTGCGGTCACCACTACAGCATAGTCCGACACGCTCTCGCGGTCCAGGGCGCTGTCCAGCACCAGCGAATAGTAATTCTTGAAGGTGGACACCAGCTTGAAGGGGATGTGAGGCGTCAGAGAGCAGGTCACCTGCCCGTTGACTCCGGAGTCACGGTCGGACACGCTGATCAAGGCGATGACCGTGCTGAGGGGAGCGTCTTCTAATACAGGTAATGACAGTGATTTGATAACCAACTCAGGTACATTATCATTGGTGTCCAAAATTTCCACCAGAACCGTGCAGTGACCTGCCATTGGGGGATTTCCTTTATCTGTCGCTTCTACCTGGATTTCATATAACTTAGTTTCCTCGAAATCTATGTTACCCTTTACAGTGATGTATCCATTAACTGGGTCTAAGTGGAATTTCGACAAAGCATCTGATGACATGTCTGTATTGAAAGAATATACAATGTCCTTATTTACTCCTTCATCCAAATCAGAGGCGTTAACAGTCACTGCTAGGGTACCGTTTGGAGCATTTTCGAATAAACTCACTTTGTAGACAGTTCTCTCAAACTCTGGGGCGTTGTCGTTTACATCTAGAATGGTGATCTTCAGTTGAGTAGTGCCAGTGAGCTCTGGTTTCCCACCATCAACTGCCGTTATTACTAGGTGATGTTCAGGAATGTCCTCTCGATTTAAAAGTTTTTTCAACACGAGTCCAAGAGTTTTAATATCCTCATCATTTCTTTTAATATCCAAGGTAAAATAATCATTAGAGTTAAGACTGTAGGTCAACAAAGAATTCGCTCCAATATCTGCATCTGATGCTCCCTCTAGCGGAATCCGAGAACCAGGCGGCCGGGATTCAGAAATAAACAATTTTTTTACTGCCATTGGAAAAACCGGCTGGTTGTCGTTAATGTCCTTCACCTCCACCTCCACATGGAAAACCTGCAGCGGCCTGTCCACGATCACCTCCAGATGGATGCTGCACTCCAGGTTCCGCCCGCAAAGCTCCTCGCGGTCGATGCGAGAATTCACAAACAAAATGCCGTTCTGCAGATTTACCTCCAGAAGGTCCCCATGGCTTTTGGACGCCACCCGGAACAGGCGTGGCACCAGCTCCACCAGCTCCAGCCCCAAGTCCTGGGCGATTCGCCCCACGAAGGTGCCGTGTTTGGCCTCCTCCAGGACTGAGTAGTGAACCTGGCCGCTCCCAGCCTCCCAGACTGTGAGGAGCAGAAGCGAAAGCAGTAGTTGCCGGGCTCCTGAACCTTCTTCTCTCCAAGAAAACATCACTGCAAGCCTTTTCCAAATATTGGGTCACTCTTGCATCGATCCAAACTTTAAAAAATAATTTGGGTTCCTCGGTTTTTCTTAAATAATCTTACCATGCCCGTATTTCACAGAGGATGGGGAAAAGCAGCAACTGAGTATGTAATGCATGATGTATTTCTTTTGTGGTGAAACACCTTGTGGTGGACAGCGACATCATGTGGCTAAACGTGTAAGTATTAAATAAATTTACTACTTGGGTCTGAACTTTCCCCAAATTTCTATTTTCGTTGTAATATCCTCCGAGCACTTTTCAAATTCTTTATATTAAAAAAATATATATCCTTATAGCTTTTATACTAATTCATCACTTCCAAATATTCCAATCCATGACATAAAGTTAAAAAGAATAGAATAGTGATTAATGCTATAACAGTAGTGGACATCTATTGGAAATATTCCCCATGTGACAAGCATGGGGTTATAATAGGGTTATCCCATTATATTCTCACAACAACCTTCCAAGCTAGGTATCAATACAATTCACTTTTTACCAACAAGGAAGTGAAAACAGATATCAGTTAAGTAACTTAAAAGTGATATTAATTGTTGATGTTTGGGTGGGATCTCAATGTGAGTCTAAACTCGTAACTTTTATCACTTGGTCTTAAAGTCTACATTTTATAGCAAAACCAGGCCTTTGATATTCATGACCACCAAAACATCGAGGCATTGAAAGTATGTGTATATACATATCCATCTATCCATACATATTTACTTCTATATTATGATGGCAATTGTTAATTTACATTATTTATTTATTTATTTATTTATTTATTTATTTATGGAATCTTCATAACACACTCTTGTGTGCTTTATCCAATAATTATACCCTTGTTGTCTGTCTTAACTGTTATTTATAAAAGATGCCAGAAGTCAGTTTTTTACAGTGCAGTTCTTTTGTAAATTTGTTTTTTACAAGTGAAAATACTGTGTGATTTAGATATTTGCTACATTCATGTCATACCAAGTAAGAGTATATGTGTTTTTTAAATTTCCACACCACTTATACATTTCAATTTACCTGTATATCGGAAAATGATTGCAATATGAGATCATTGTGTTTTTAATGATCTCTGCTCTAGATGAATTTCTGGATTCCAGTTTTTTAAAAAGTTGTGACTTGAAAGTTTTGGTGACTTAACTAATAAATAGAGAGAGAAAAGTAACTTTGGAACATAATTCACCATTCAACGTATGTAAGATGAGACAATAATATTCTAAAAGTTTCTGAGAATTCAGCAAGAGGCATGAGTTCTTTGGGTACTTGCAAGTTGAGCAGAGAAAATTCATGGGCAGAGGTTGACTTTACAGAGGTAAAAGCATGTCAAAAGCTTTGCTTATAGTCAGAGCCTCTTGAAATAAAATCAAACACATGATTTAAGTATTAGGGGAAAAGTTTTCATACCAGCTTTTTTTTCCCATGTACTCACTGAACGCAAGCCAGGATTGCAACTTAACTCGTATTTTATCATTCACATTCAGAATAGAATAAATTATCAATTAATGTTTGGTTTTTTTCCAATATATGAAGTTTATTGTCAAATTGGTTTCCATACAACACCCAGTGCTCATCCCAAAAGGTGCCCTCCTCAATACCCATCACCCACCCTCTCCTCCCTCCCACCCCCCATCAACCCTCAGTTTGTTCCGTTTTTAAGAGTCTCTTATGCTTTGGCTCTCTTCCACTCTAACCTCTTTTTTTTTTTTTTCCTGCCCCTCCCCCATGGGTTTCTGTTAAGTTTCTCAGGATCCACATAAGAGTGAAACCATATGGTATCTGTCTTTCTCTGTATGGCTTATTTCACTTAGCATAACACTCTCCAGTTCCATCCACATTGCTACAAAGGGCCATATTTCATTCTTTCTCATTGCCACGTAGTATTCCATTGTGTATATAAACCACAATTTCTTTATCCATTCATCAGTTGATGGACATTTAGGCTCTTTCCATAATTTGGCTATTGTTGAGAGTGCTGCTATAAACATTGGGGTACAAGTGCCCCTATGCATCAGTACTCCTGTATCCCTTGGGTAAATTCCTAGCAGTGCTATTGCTGGGTCATAGGGTAGGTTCAATTAATGTTTTTTTTTTTTAATTTTTTTTTCAACGTTTATTTATTTTTGGGACAGAGAGATACAGAGCATGAACGGGGGAGGGGCAGAGAGAGAGGGAGACACAGAATCGGAAACAGGCTCCAGGCTCTGAGCCATCAGCCCAGAGCCCGACGCGGGGCTCGAACTCACGGACCGTGAGATCGTGACCTGGCTGAAGTCGGACGCTTAACCGACTGCGCCACCCAGGCGCCCCTCAATTAATGTTTTAATGGATAAAAGATTATTTTAAACTATCTCAAGTAACTAAACAAGTAAGTTACATTAATGATATGTGTTAATATCAAACTTACATAATTTCTAATTGATTCTACTGTACTAGTTCACAAAGAACATTTCACGTGTTCAAGAACTAGTTCACGAAACATTTAAAAATTATTTTGGAAAAGCATGGATCTAGGAAATAATTATAGGCATCTATATGTCAAGTGTTTTGAAGAATCTTGAAAGGCAGTAGTTTTAAAAAGATACAGAATTAAAATTTTAAAACATATTAATGGAATACCTCTGACAACTTATAATACTATATATTTCATGACATTTAAGAGTATACTAATTGCAAAGTAGAATGCCACAGGGAATTAATGACAGAGTATAATGATTATAGGCAATGAAGGTAATACTAAAGGAACTATGAGTCTAGAAGATTGAGCTGATGTGTGGATAAAGTATCAGTGAATAATATCTACTCTCACTTAGACATCTCCTTAGGTAATTTAATTTAAAAATGTAAATAAGGAATAAAAAATCAGTAAGAAAAAAATTAAAATTAAAAAATAACCAATAACAATTTGTACAGTGATAGACTGTGATTCCCTCTTAGTGATAAACTGAGTTCTGGGTATACCTGGATATAGTTTTCAAAGCTTCCCATTTGTCTGTAGTACAAAGGTAGGGGCCAGACTTCTAGTAGGACAGATTCCACCTGACCAGTCATACTCTGCACACAAGTCCCAAGAAAGTAGTGAGTAGATATGAGACTGTATGTAGGATGACTCCTCCCAAAAAAGGAGTTCCTCCTTATTTGCTCAAACCATTTCTTTTTCTCCGTAAAGCGTCAGATAAACATTTCTGATTCTCAGGAAATATACACTCCCTAAATTTTGAGGCGCATCAACTCTTAGCAGCTAAGAAGTTTACTGTAGAAACAGACTATCCTTAAAAGATATCCCCACCTAACTTTTCAATTCCTTTAAAAGCAGATCTCAGATGAAAATAAATATCTGGCCTGTTAAATGGATAAGACCCAGATCACTTAGTGGAAGTTATTTCTACAATTCACCAATATCCACATACATATGGGGGAAAAAACAGCATATAGCTAAAAAACAAATAGAAGACAGTTTTAGACAGTTATTTCACCCCAACACATCTTCTTTTGAAGTGTTTAAATTCTTTTCCAAGTGTAACATTTACTTTTCAAGTTTATGTTTTAACTACCCAACACAGGAATTTCCAATTAAAATGTAGTCATTCAATATCAGTCTTTACTTTTTGGGAAAACTCCAACTTCATTAGTTATAGGGATGCTGCCAGGAGAAAGTGAGTGAGCTCACAGTTGTGGAAAATGTTATCATGGGCACAGTTTGGTGCCAGAGGCAGGTGGTCAGTCTCTGCACAGTGGGAGGCCTGTACACATTAGCCTGGTGATAGTGATACTGGGAAGGATGACTGAGGAACCCAGTAACATAACACCTGAGTTAGGGTACTCTCCACTTTTATGTAAAAAAAACTCCCACTACCTGGCCACCCACAATGTGATTTCGTAAATGTTAAGATATTTCTATAGTGTTAAGATATTTTAACAAAATTGAAAGGGGGGGTCTTTCCTCAGGGAACTTTCTATTGTACCTTAAAACTCTAAAGATTTTGCAAGTGTGAAATCTTTATTCCAAATCACAAGCTATGTGACCCCTGAAAGAAATATGTATCATGAGCAATTATTCCCAAGTGATGTCATGTGTTGTAATGATCTATGATAGGTATTTTTGAAAACTTTTTTTAATGTTTATTTATTTCTGAGAGAGACAGAGAGATCATGAGCAGGGGAAGGGCTGAGAGAGAGGGAGGCAGGTTCCAGGCTCCATTAGCATAGAGCCCAACGTGGGGCTCAAACCCACCAACCACAAGATCATGATCTGAGCCGAAGTCAGACCTTAACTGACAGAGCCACCCAGGCACCCCTGATAGGTATTTTTGCAGGTCCTGGCAATAAAAGATCCATTCAGGCTGCTTTCAAGTACAAGGAAATGAAAACCTTATTTATTACCTGTTGCATAAACAGATAAAGACAAATGAATTCTTGATTGAAAGAATAATTTAGAAAACATCCAGATATACATATAGTCCTATTCCAATATATTCTGACAGAATGGATAGATGATGTAAATAGGAAATATGCATTATATATTCATACTCTTTAAATTTTTTCCAGTTATGAACTTTTTTAATTTTGAAAAAAAAATTAATAAGTAATAAGTTTTCAAATTTAGCTTAAGTGTTTTTCAATCCTTCAAGGTCCTATTATTCATGAACAGATTTAATTATGAAAAAAACAAAATGTGAAAATAAGGAAATCATTTAAATTAAATTGTTCTCAGTGCAAGATGCATCTCTATTTCATACCATATATGCACAATCGGATAGTGATTAAAAATAAGCAAATATGAATCAAAATAGAATCATTAACAAAGGAAATAGAACAATTCTAGAATCGATGGAAAAGACTCACCTTTCCTAAGTGTTCTGACTCTGAGGGTTGTTGTCTTTCATCTGCGGAGCCTGGAACTTGAGGTAGGCTGGGGCTGAAAGCCATGAGGTCGGTCTTGGGCGGACCCTCCCCAGAGCACACCCTCTGCCGCCTCTGCTGCGAGTACGACCAGCTCCCCACCGCGCTGGAACACACCAGCGTGGGCTTCCCCGCCGGCCCGCACGCGCCCTCGCTGGGCGGCGCCGAGCACCGCAGCGCCACGTACAGCAGCAGCGTGAGCACCAGCAGGCTGGACACGGCGCAGATGGCGATGATCAGGTACACGTTGACATCCACCAGCGCCGTCTCCGCGCCAGCGGCGCCCGCCAACACCCGCGACGAGGCCTTGGGCGCCTGGCCGCTCTCCACCAGCGACAGCAGCACGGTGGCCGTGGCCGTCAGCGCCGGCTCGCCGTGGTCCCTCACCAGCACCAGCAGGCGCTGGCGCGGCGAGTCCGCCTCGTCCAGGCTGCGCGTCGTGCTGATCTCGCCCGTGTACAGCGCCACGCGGAACGGGCTGCGCGCGCCACCCGCCGCCGGCTGCAGCTCGTACGACAGCCACGCGTTGTAGCCCGAGTCCGCGTCCACCGCGCGCACCTTCGCCACCACGTGGCCCGCGCCCACCGACCGCCACACCAGCTCGCTCACGGCGCCGCCCGCGCCGCCCGCCCCAGGCAGCGGCAGCAGCGCGGGCGCGTTGTCGTTCTCGTCCAGCACGAACACCTGCAGCGTCACGTTGCTGCCCAGCGGGGGCACGCCCGCGTCGCGCGCGCTCACTTGGAACTGCAGCAGCTCCAGCTCCTCGTGGTCCAGCGGCTGCAGCGCGTACACCTTGCCGCTCTCCGCGTGCACCGACACGTAGCTCGACAGCGCACGCTCGCCCACCCGCCGCTCCACCAGCGAGTAGGACACCAGCGCGTTCTCCTGCGCGTCCGCGTCCCGCGCGGACACCGTGAAGATGTGGCAGCCGGGAGGGTTGTTCTCCTTCACGAACACCGTGTACTCGGCCTGCGCGAATGCCGGCGCGTTGTCGTTCACGTCGGCCACTTCCACGGACACGCTGGCCGTGGCCGACAGCGAAGGCGAGCCCCCGTCCCGTGCTGTCACTACTAGAGCATAGTCCGACACGCTCTCGCGGTCCAGGGCGCTGTCCAGCACCAGCGAATAGTAATTCTTGAAGGTGGACACCAGCTTGAAGGGGATGTGAGGCGTCAGAGAGCAGGTCACCTGCCCGTTGACTCCGGAGTCGCGGTCGGACACGGAAACAAAAGCAATGACGGTGCTGAGTGGAGTGTCCTCTCTGACCGGCAAAGACAGAGATGTGACTGCCAGTTGTGGAGCATTATCATTTACATCTAGCACTTTCACTAAAACCTTGCAGTGATTTGACATTGGAGGACTTCCTTTATCAACTGCTTTTACATGAATTTCATAAGATTTTGTTTCCTCATAATCCAGTCTACCAATTAGCCTAATTTCTCCTGAGCTGGAATCAATTTTGAAGTTTTTTTGAATGTTTAGGGGAACATCACTGACGAAGGAAAAGACAATTTCGCCATTTACACCTTCATCGGCATCAGAGGCGTTTAATGTAGTCACTAATGTTCCATTTGCTGTAGTCTCTAATAAATGGATTCTATACACAGCCTGGGCAAACAATGGGGCATTATCATTAACGTCCAGCACTGTGATAAGCAGCTGAACTGTACCTTCCAGCTCTGGTTTGCCCCCATCAGTGGCCGTCAATAATAAACGAAGT
Source organism: Lynx canadensis (assembly GCF_007474595.2). Classification (NCBI taxonomy): domain Eukaryota; kingdom Metazoa; phylum Chordata; class Mammalia; order Carnivora; family Felidae; genus Lynx; species Lynx canadensis. The sequence continues at coordinate 116,847,583 of NC_044303.2, read as the reverse complement.
TCTGGTGTTTCTTCTCTATCCAAAGATTTCCTCAATTCAAGTGAAAGTGACTTACTCAGTTCATCACTTGCCTGTACATCCAAAGAGAAATAATCACTGGGGCTGAGGGTGTAAGTTATTAGAGCATTGGTCCCAATGTCCGCATCAGCAGCACCCTCTATCGGGAAATGTGAATCCACCAGTCTAGACTCAGGAATAAATAACCTTTGTTCTCTCCCTCTGAAAACCGGTGGGTTATCGTTAATGTCCTTCACCTCCACCTCCACATGGAAAACCTGCAGCGGCCTGTCCACAATTACCTCCAGGTGGATGCTGCACTCCAGGTTCAGCCCGCAAAGCTCCTCGCGGTCGATGCGAGAATTCACAAACAAAATGCCATTCTGCAGATTTACTTCCAGAAGGTCCCCACGGCCTTTGGACACCACCCGGAACAGGCGTGGCACCAGCTCTGCCAGCTCCAGCCCCAGGTCTTGCGCGATGCGTCCTACAAAGGTGCCGTGTTTGGCCTCCTCCGGGACCGAGTAGTGGACCTGACCACTCCCAGTCTTCCAGGCTGCGAGGAGCAAAACTAAGAGCAGCAGGCGCTGGGCTCCCTTGCCTCCTTGCCTAGGAAACGGCATCGCAAAACCACTACACCTTTGGTACCGCTCTCACTTCAAAATCATGCTTTCATTACTTTATATCTTGAATAATATGTCTCCTGTTTTTGTCTTCTCTCAGGCTGTAACAAAATGGAGCTTCCTCCCTTAGTTTTTGGTGATCTATACATTAACATTGACAAGACTTTGTGGTATACAGCGACATCATGTGGCTAATGCTGTAGATTGTAGATTCTTCATTGATTTCCAAAATAGGCTATATATTCATTTGCAATTTATTCAATGCAATCACTTTCAATTATGTCTTTTAAAGACTGTACACTCTCACTTAAGAGTATGTAATTCAATACTGTCCTTTAGCAGTGGTCACAAATATATTACAATTAGATTTTGGGAAAATCGAAATATGCACCAGTAACCTTACATCTTTTCATTTAAAACAATTTATCAGCTCATGTTTTTATTATTAAATATTTGTAACTGAATACTGGAGCTTTAAAATAAAACACTTTGGCCACTAAAGTTCACCTTATTCTAGGATATTGTGCGTGTTAATTTTTAAAATAATATTACCAGGAACTTACTTATGATATTTTTAGAAATTTTTCTGAAATACATTTAAAATTCTTTCAGTGTTTATGAACAGCGACATCACTTTTTGATACTTGAAATCTTAGAATATTGAAATTTTGGACATTTTCCTTTGTTCTTGTTATATAACATCTAAGTGCTGAACTAATAACTTTCGCCTCTAAAAGTCATTATTCCAAATTAAGTTAGTGTCCCTTGGATCTTTATTCTTATGTCAAATTTTCAGCTGCACCTTTTTTTCTTATTAAGTCATTGTCATATGTCAATAAGAATAAAATTAACATTGAATCAATATCAAGTACACATATCTGAGAATATTATAATAATCTATAGTCAAATTTTTAAATGTAAATCTAAAGTGAAGATTAGGTTTTCAGAAAAAAACTATTTGAGAAAAACCTATTAAACTTCTCTTTCAACTTTAGTGCAATTTATAATCAGAACCCCATAATTACATCAAAATTTGACTAATAAATGTGGTCTGAATAAACTATCACAAGTTACTTTAAAAAGGATGGCCTTAACATTTTTACTTCAAGTACCATGGATATTTAAGGATATTAATATAAATAAGGATTCATATAAGTTCCTAATCAGAAAGCCTAAGTCACTGTTTACTTGATAATTAAAATGTAGATGAAACATGATGTTATTTAAAAAAAAACAGATTATAATTTTAATAGCAATTCCAATGTAGTAATTGCCTCATTACAAAGGTACAGGAATATAAGATACCTCAGTACCCTCTTATTCTTGAAATGAAGCAAATTCAGAACTTGATACTTTTTTAAATGCTAATAGATTTAGACAATACTGTCAATATTTTAATGTACAAGGTAGTTTAATGTGGTATAAATTTCCTTTTATGCATTTTATTACTATGAAGAATACATAGAATAATGCTAACTGCAATTTGCTGTCATTCAGATATTCCAAACATAAAACTGTTGAATTAAATATACTTTGTTTTCTACAGTTAAAAGCTTATTTTGCCTTTTAAAACATATCTCTATTTAACTGAAAACTATAAATTATCATGTTTTAATGTTGGGAATTACAGTGATCTTTAAATATAATCTCAACCATAAACCATATGGTAATGTTTCATCCTCTTTATTTTGATGAAAATTGTTGGATTTGAATATATTCTCAGTATAAGAAAAATGTCATTTACAATGATCAGATGACACTTAATTGAAACTTAAAAAATAGTTAACCATGGACTGCATTATCATGGTAGTTATTATGAAAATAAAAGGCTACATGATATTATATTCAAGGAAAAAATAAATGCGGACATAAATGACTGGAAATTTTGTTATCAGAGAGAGCTGTTAAAATAGCAGAGTGTTTTTGTATATTATTGAGTTTAAGCTGGTACAAATTCAGAGTACTATAATTTAAGATATTAAATGCAATGTCCACAGTAAGCACAGAGAAAATAGCTACATCATCCAAATAGACCTATAACTAGTAAAAAGATGAATCAGTAATTTTTAAAAATCTCCTGACAAAGAAAGGCCCTTGCCCAATGGCTTCATTGGTGAATTTTACTAAACACTCAAGAAATAATACTGATCTTTTTCAAGCTTTTCCAAATAGAAAAGAGGAAGGAACACTTTCTTACTCTATTAGGCCATCATTACCCTGATACCAAAGGCAGACAAAGACACTACAAGAAAGGAAAACTACAGATCAACTTCCCTCATGAACACTGATTCCTCCAAAAAAAAATCCTCAAAAAAATATTAGAAAACTGAATTCAGCAGCATGTTAAAAGGATTATACACCATGAGCATGTGGGATTTATTTGTGGAGTGTAAGGATGATTCAGTATACATAATCAATGTAATAAGCCACATTAAGAGAATGAAGGAAAAAAATGCATGATAATCTCAATAGATGCAGAAAAGGCATGTGACAAAATTCAACATTCTTTCATGATAAAAACACTCAGATTCCTAGGAATAGAAGGAAACCACCTCAACATAATAAAATGCCATACATGAAAAACCCACAGCAAACATACTCAGTGGTGAAAGGCTGAAAGCTCTTCCTCTAAGATTAGGAACAAAGCAAGGAGACCTGCTTTCACCTTTTCTATTCAACAAAGTATTGAAAGTTCTAGCCAGAGCAAATAACCACCCTCTCCCCAAAAATGAGGCATCCAAAATGGGAAAGAAGATGTATAATTATCTCTGTTCACAGATGCAATCTCATATATAGAACACCCTAAAGATTGCACAGAAAACTTGAAATTAATAAATGGATTCAACAAAGTGGCAGATACAAAGTCAACACACGAAAATCAGCTGCAACACTATACACTAAAAGTGAACAATTGAACAGGAAATTAAGAAAACAATTTCATTCATAATATCATAAAATATTTAGGAATTAACTTAACCAAGGTGAAAGACTTGTATGATGAAAACAACAAAAGCACTTTTTTAAAAAAGATTATTTATTTATTTTGAGAGCACATGAACACACGCATGCTCAAATGGGAGAGGCAGAAAGAGAGAGGGTGAGAGAGAATCTCAAGCAGGCTCCATGCTGACTGCATGGGGCTCAAACCCACGAACTGTGAGATCATGACCTGAGCCAAAAGTCAAAAGTTGGACACTTAACCAAATGAGCCACCCAGGTGCCCCAACAAAAACATTTCTGAAAGAAATTAAAGAATATATAAGCAAATGCAAAGAGATCTCATGTTCATTGATTGAAAGACTTATTAAGATGCCAATACAACTCAAAGTGATCTATAGGTTTAATGTAATCTCTATCAAAATCCCTACGATGTTTTTTGCTGAAATAGGAAATCTCATTTAAAAATTCATATGGAGGGGCGCCTGGGTGGCTCAGTCGGTTAAGCGTCTGACTTCGGTTCAGGTCATGATCTCACGGTCTGTGGGTTTGAGCCCTGCATTGGGCTCTGTGCTGACAGCTCAGAGCCTGGAGCCTGTTTCAGATTCTGTGTCTTCCTCTTTCTCTGACCCTCCCCTGTTCATGCTCTCTCTCTGTCTCAAAAATAAATAAATGTTAAAAAATAAAAATAAAAAATAAAAAAAATTTCATATGGAATCTCAAGGGACTTCAAACAGCCAAAACGATCCTGAACAAGAACAAAGCTGGAGGACTCATACATCCTGATTTTAAAACTTATTACAAAGCTCCTGTAATCAAAATAGTGTGGCCTAAAGACACTGGCCTAAAGACAAACATAGACCGATAGAATAGAGATTCCAGAAATAAATCCTCATATATAAATAAGGTCAAATTATTTTCAACAAAGGTGTCAAGTCTGTTCAATGGGAGAAAAAAGAGTCTTTTCAACAAATGTTGATGGGAAAACAGGATGCAAAAGAATGAAGTTATAACCTTACCCAACACTACATACAAAAATGAACTCAAAATGGATCCACGACCTAAATATAAGACTAAAATTATGAAATTCTTAGAAGAAAATATAGGGCAAAAACTGCATGACACTGGTTTTGGCAGTGATTTCTTGAATATGATATCAAAGGCATAAGCAACAAAACAAAAGATAGGCAAATTAGACTTCATAAAAATAAAAAATATTTTCAAGGACTTACAGTTTCTAGTTCTGAATGTAAGGAGCTTGGAAATCACCACTCCATTTTGACAAGTTAAAAGCTGAACAGACTGGAAAACAAACAACTCACTCTTGTTGGATGTGTAAAAGTTGGGTGGATGAGAGGACACTGGGAAAATCAATGACCCAAAGATAAGAGAGTCACAGGGAGATATAGGGAGTCACAACTTACTGGTACAGAGACTCAAGAGGAGAAACCACTGTGGTAATCAGTGCTGGAGTAGGGAAATCTGAACTATAATTGATGAATCACTGGAGACTTACTATGGAGAAGTCTGAGAATTGAAAACTCCAGGGGGAAACAGTCATGGAATCGTGATATTTTGAGATTTACCTCCAGGAACATGGACAGACTCCCACAGAGTCTGAAAGAGAAAAATCCTCTCATGCTTCTGGCAGTGGGAGCAGAAAAGGAACCATTTTGAAATATCCAGAGCATTCTGCTCTTCTTATAAAGAGTCTCCGTGAGGGGAAACTAATTAATGAGAGGCTAACCTATTGAGTTATTATCAGAGCTTAACTGTTCTGAGGGAAGGAAAATATCCAGCTCCAGAAGGCTCTAGCTTTCCATGAGGGAAAGGGAAAATACCCAATTCCAGTACACTGTAACCATCCTGTTTCACCTGGGGATGGGGAGCAGTGAGAAAACTTGGGAAGTTCACAGTCCAGAAGCATATGCTCAATAAAAGATTGAAACCTGGGGTGCTTGGGTGACTCAATCAGTCAAGCGTCCGACTCTTGATTTTGGCTCAGGTCATGGTCTTGCAGTTGTGAGATCAAGTCCCACATATGGCTCCACACTGGTAGCATGGAGCCTGCTTGGGAGTCTCTCTCCTCTCTCTGCCCATTCCCCCTCAAAGTAAATTAAAACAAAAAGTTAAAAAGATTGAAACCTCATCACAGAAATGTAGAATGTCTCCCCTCTCTGCACTCCTCACTACCATACTATTACAGGAACATGATAGCAGTCTCTTCTACCCAGCACATCTGTCCAGCTATCAAGAAAAATGACAAGACATACCAAAAGTCAAAAACAAAAACAAAATACAACTCCACAATTCGAAGAGACAGAATGAATATCAGAACCATATATGGCAAGGGCGTGTTTTAATTATCAAACCAAGAATTTACAACTATGATTAATATGCTCAAGGCTCTAATGAATAAAGTAGATGACAGCATTAAAGACAGGTGGGCAATGTAAAGAGGGAAATGGAAATAATAAGAAAGAACCAAAAAGAAATGCTAGAGATAAAAACACTGTAACAGAAATAATAATTTTATTATTATTGATTACATCTCAAATGTCTTTGATAGAATCATTAGTTGACTGGACATGGGTAAGGAAAGAATCTCTCAGTTAGAAGATATATAAATAGAATCATCAAATACCAAAAAGGTAAGAGAAAAAAAGAATGAAAAAACAGAATAGAATATCCAATGATTGTGAAACAACTACAAATGGTATAACATATACATAATTGGAATACCAGGAGAACAAAGAGATAGGAACAGAAGAAATATATGAAATAATAATGACTGAGAATTTCCCTCAAATTAATAGCAGATACCAAATCACAGATCTATGCAGCTCAGATAATTTAGGACTATAAATGCTTTTAAAAAATCTACATAAAGGCATATCCATTTCAAACTACAGAAAGTCACATATTTTCTGAAATCTGTGTCCTGAAAGAAGCCAGAAGGAAATAACACCTTACCCCTTGAGGAAAAAAAGATAAGAATTACACCTGACTTCTCAGAAACCATGAAACTTCTTTAGCATGATAAACAGTATCCATGACAAACCTATAGCTAACATTATACTTAATTGTGAAGGATTGAATCCCAGTTTTTACCCTAAGACTGGGAACAAAGCAAAGACCTGAACTCACTACTCTTGTTTAGCCTACTGCTGGAAGATTTAGCCTGGGCAATAAAGAAAAAAAAAAAAAGAGGAGGGGGGGAAATAAGAGGCACACAGATGAGAAAGAAAGTAATAAAATTGTCCTTATTTACAGATGACATAAATGTGTACATTAAAATCTCAAGGAATCAAAAATAAATAAATAAATGAAAACTCCCAGAGTAAGTGAATTTGGCAACATCGCAAAAAAATAAGATAAACATACAAAATGAATTGTACCTACACATACTAACAGTGAAAATATACACACCAAAATTAAATTTGAAATATAATTTACATTCACATTCACTCAAAAAATATATTTAGGTATAAATGTAACAAAATATGTATACGACTTGTATTCAGTAAACTAAACACTACTGATTTTAAAAACTGAAGAATAAATAAATGGAGAGACAGACTGTGTTCATGAATTGGATGACTCAACATATCATAAGGAGATGTAAATTTTCCATGAATTAATATAAAGACAACATGATTCTTACCAAAATCCCAGCAAACATTTTCTGTAGCTATCAATTAGATTATATACAATGGCAATGGAACTAGAATACCTAAGGCAACTTTCAAAAACAGGGAAAAAGGAGAAGGAATGAGTGTATCCTATTTTAAGACTTATTATGTAATGAGAGAAACCAAGACTATGTTATTGACAGATGAATAGACCTGTAGGTCAACAGACCAAAATAAGGAATCCAGAAATAGATCCATGAAAATGTGCCCAACTAACTAAATTTTGACAACGATGAAAAACAATTAAATGCAGAAAAGAAAGCTTTTTAATAAACAGTGTTGGAGCAATTGGACTTTGTTAGGCAATAAGAAGAAGCAGAAGTAGCAGAGGAAAAAGGAGGAGGAGGAGGAGGAGAAAGATGAGGAGAAGAAGAAGAGGAAGAAACCACCACTGTTGACTTGACCTAAGTCTCACATCTTATACTAAAATAACTCAAAATGGATCAGGAGGGAAATAGGAGGTACAGGACTCCAGCTATGGAATGAACAACTTGCGGAGATGAAAGGTACAGCATAAGGAATACAGTAATTTGTATTTTAACAGCATTCTACAGTGACAGATGATACCTACACCTGTGCTGAGCATAGGATAACATATAATTGTCAAATCACTGTACTGTACACCTGACACTAATGTAAAACTGTGTGTCAACTGTACTTCAACATAAACAAACAAATAAAATAACAAAAATGTGGTGGATCAAAAACTACAAAAACAAACAAATAAAAAACCCTAAATGGATCGTGAACATAAAGGTAAAATATAAAACACTAAAACTTAAAAATATATATATAGAGAGAAGAAAATCTGTAGCATCTAAGGGAAGGCAAAGAATTCTTAGATCTGACACCAAAAGCACAGTCTTTAAGAGGAAAAATTGATACATTGAACTTTATCAAAATTTAAAAACTTTTATTCTATGAAATGCCACATTTAGAGCAGGAAAAGAAAATGTACAAATTTTGGAGAAATTGTTGCAAGTACATATCTGACAAAGAACTTGTATCTATAATATATAATGGACACACAAAACTAAATACTAGAAAATCAAACAGCCTAATTAGAACCTGGGCAAAGACATTTTACCAAAAGTACACAGATGGCAAATAAATATGTGAAAATATTTCCAACACCAGTAGCTATTAGGAAAATGCAAATTAAAACTATCAAAATGTACTAGCAAACTGTATCCAACAATACATTAAAAGAATTATTCACCACGATCAAGTGGGATTTATTCCTGGGATGCAGGGCTGGTTCAATACCTGTAAATCAATCAATGTGATACATCACATTAATAAAAGAATGGATAAGAACCACATGATCCTCTCAACAGATGCAGAAAAAGCATTTGAAGGGTGCCTGGATGGCTCAGTTGGTTAAGCATGTGATTTTGGCTCAGGGCATGATCTTGCAACTTGTGAGTTCGAGCCCTGTGTCAGGCTCTGTCCTGACAGCTCAGAGCCTGGAGCCTGCTTCAGATTCTGTCTCCATGTCTCTGCCCCTCCCCGTTCTATCTATCTCCATCTCTCCCTCTCCCTCTCCCTCTCTCTCTCTCTCTCAAATCCAAGTAAATATTTAAAAATTTATTTTAAGAAAAAAACATTTGACAAAACAAAGTATCCTTTCTTGGTAAAACCCTCAAGAAAAGAGGAATAGAAGGAATATACCTCAAGATCATAAAAACCATATACAAAAGACCCACAGCTAATATAATCCTCAATGGGGAAACACTGAGAGCTTTACCCCTAAGGTCAGGAACACGACAGGGATGTCCACTCTCACTACTGTTATTCAACACAGTTTTGGAAGTCCTAGCCTCAGCAATCAGACAACAAAAAGAAATAAAAGACACCCAAATCGGCCAGGAGAAGTCAAACTTTCACTCTTCACAGACAACATGATACTCTATGTGGAAAACCCAAAAGACCTCACCAAAAAACTGCTAAAGCTGATCCATGAATTCAGCAAAGTTGCAGGATATAAAATCAATGTACAGAAATTGGTTGCATTTCTATACACCAATAATGAAGCAGCAGAAAGAGAAATCAAGGAATCGATCCCATTTACAAAGGCACAAAAAACCATAAAATACCAAGCCATAAACCTAACCAAAGACATGAAAGACCTATACACTGAAAACTATAGAAAGCTTATGAAAGAAATTGAAGACACAAAGAAATGAAAAACATTCCATGCTCATGGCTTGGAAGAACAAATATTGTTAAAATGTTGATACTACCCAAAAAAATCTACACATTCAATGCAATCCTTATCAAAATAACACCAGCATTCTTCACAGAGCTAGAACAAATTCTAAAATTTGTATGGAACCACAAAAGACCCCAAATAGCCAAAGTAATGTTGAAAAAAGAAAAACAGGGCACCTGGCTGGCTCAGTCGGTTAGGCGTCCAACTCTTGGTTTCAGCTCAGGTCATGATCTCTCGGTTTGGTGAGATTGAGCCTCACATCGGGCTCTGTGCTAATAGCATGGAGTCTGCCTGGGATTCTCTCTCCCTCCCTGTCTCTCTTTCTGTCCCTACCCCACTCATGCTGTCTCTGTCTCTCTCAAAGATAAATAAACCATATATATACATCTATATCTATATCTATATCTATATCTATATCTATATCTATATCTATATCTATATCTATATCTATATCTACATAAAGAAAACCAAAGATGGAGTCATCACAATTTGAGACTTTAAGCTGTATTACAAAGTTGTAATTATCAAGACAGTATGGTAACTGGCACAAAAACAGACATATACATAGATCAATGGACCAGGATAGAGAACCCAGAAATGGACCCAAAAATGTATGGCCAACTAATCTTTGACAAAGCCGGAAAGAATATCCAATGGAAAAAAGACAGTCTCTTCAGCAAATGCTGTTGGGAAAACTAGACAGCGATATGCAGAAGAACTGGGCCACTTTCTTACACCATGCACAAAAACAAGCTCAAAAGGGATGAAACATAAGACAGGAAGCCATCAAAATCCTAAAGGAGAAAACAGGCAACAACCTCTTTGACCTTGGCTAAAGCAACTTCTTACTTGACATGTCTCCAGAGGTAAGGGAAACAAAAGCAAAAATGAACTATTGGGACCTCATCAAGATAAATAGCTTCTGCACAGTACAGGAAACAATCAGCAAAACTAAAAGGCAACTGTCAGAATGGGAGAAGATATTTGCAAATGACCTATCAGAAAAAAGGTTAGTATCCAAAATCTATTTAAAAAAAACTTATCAAACTCAACACCCAAAAACCAAATAATCCAGTGAAGAGAAATGGGCAAAAGACATAAATAGATACTTTTCCAAGGAAGACGTCCAGATGGCTAACAGACACACGAAAAAATACTCAACATCACTCATCATCAGGGAAATACAAATCAAAACCATGATGAGATACCACCTCACGCCTGTCAGAATGGCTAAAATTCACAACTCAAGCAACAACAGATGTTGGCAAGGATGCAGAGAAGAGGAACCCTTTTTCACTGCTGTTGGGAATGCAAACTGTTGCAGCCACTCTGGAAAATAGTATGGAGGTTCCTCAAAAAATTAAAAATAGAACTACCCTATGACCCAGCAATTGCACTACTAGGTATTTATCCTAAGGACACAAAAATGCTGATTCGAAGGGGCACATGCATCCCAATGTTGATAGCAGCACAATCGACAAGAGCCAAAGTATGGAAAGAGCCCAAATGTCCATCGACTAATGAATGAATAAAGAAGATATGGTATATATATACAATGGAATATTACTCAGCAATCAAAAATAATGAAATTTTGGGGCGCCTGGGTGGCTCAGTCGGTTAAGCGTCCGACTTCAACTCAGGTCACGATCTCACAGTCCGTGAGTTCGAGCCCCGCATCGGGCTCTGGGCTGACAGCTCAGAGCCTGGAGCCTGCTTCCGATTCTGTGTCTCCCTCTCTCTCTGCCCCTCTCCCGTTCATGCTCTGTCTCTCTTTCTCAAAAATAAATAAACGTTAAAAATAAAATTAAAAAAATAATGAAATTTTGCTATCTGAAACAACGTGAATGGAACTAAAGTGTATTATGCTAAGCGAAATAAGTCAATTGGAGAAAGACAAATATCTTATGATTTCACTCATATGTGGAGTTTAGGAAACAAAACAGATGAATGTAGAGGAAGGTAAGCAAAAATAAGATAAAATCAGACAGTGAGACAAACCATTAGAGACTCTTAAATCCAGAGAACAAACTGAGGTTTGCTGGAGGGGTGTTGGGGGGGTGGGCAAAATGTGTGATGGGCATTGAGGAGGGCACTTGTTGGGATGAGCACTTGGTGTTACATGTAAGTGATGAATCACTAAATTCTATTCCTGAAATCATTATTACATTATATGTTAACTAACTTGGATTTAAATTTTTAAAAAATATCAGAATGGCTGAAATGAAAATTGTGACATCAATGTAAGCAAGAATGTAGAGAAAGTAGCTCACTCATACATGCCTAGTGAGAATGAAAAATACCACAGCCACTCTGGAGAACAGTTAGGCAGATTTCCTTTAAAGAAACATACAGGGGCTCTGGGTGGCTCAGTTGATTAAGCGTCCTACTTCAGCTAAGGTCATGATCTCATAGTTTGTGGGTTCAAGTTTCTATGCTGACAGGCTCTATGCTGACAGCTCGGAGCCTGGAGTCTGCCTCAGATTCTGCATCTCCCTCTCTGCCCCTCCCCCACTCATGCTTAGTCTCTCTCTCAGAGATAAACATTTTTAAAGATTTAAAAAAAGAAAACGTTTAAAAAATAATAAAGAAACATATACATATAATTGTACTCCTGGGCTTTTATTCTAGAGAAATGAAAACATGTTCACACAAAAACCTTTACAAAAATGTTGTTAGCAGAATTATTCACAGTATCCAGAAAAGTGAAAACAATGCAGATATACTTCAGTGCGAGAATAATAAAACAAACTATGGTACATCCATATCATGGGATTGTATTCAGTAATAAACAGGAGCTAACCATTGATACATACAAAACATGGATGATTTTCCAGAGAACTATGCCAAGTGAAGGAAAAAACCTAATCCTAAAAGGTTACATAACGCATGATTCCATTTATGTATCATTCTTGAAATGATAATATTTTAGAAATAGATTACAGATTAGTGATTACAAGGGTTAACAAAGAAGTGGGTGTGAGTATAAAAGGGCAATCAAAGGGATACTTATGATGATGAAAATGTTCTGTATCTTGGCTATATCAATGTCAATGTCATGGATGTGTTATTGAACTATAGTTTTGCAAGACCTTACTATTGGGGGAAGAGGGTAAAGGGTAGAGTGGATTATTATTTCTTACAACTGTACATATGAATGTACAATTATTTCAAATGTGAACGTTAATTTAAAAATCAGGCAGGGCGCCTGGGTGGCGCAGTCGGTTAAGCGTCCGACTTCAGCCAGGTCACGATCTCGCGGTCCGTGAGTTCGAGCCCCGCGTCGGGCTCTGGGCTGATGGCTCAGAGCCTGGAGCCTGTTTCCGATTCTGTGTCTCCCTCTCTCTCTGCCCCTCCCCCGTTCATGCTCTGTCTCTCTCTGTCCCAAAAATAAATAAACGTTGAAAAAAAAATTTAAAAATCAGGAGTGATGTCAGCAAAAACGTAGCCTAGAAAGCTCCAAGTTCTCATTCCACCACAGAAACATCATAAGTAAACAACAAGAAGCTGTCTGGGCCAACCTTATAGGAACTCTGGAAAACATTCAAATGTTTAGAGCAATCAAGCAAATACCCCATCAGTAAAAAGCCATCTTCAAAATGGTAGAAAATCTTTGTGTTTTACTCATCTTTGCCTCACCTCTTCCCTGATGGATCATTAAACTTACTCACGAACAGATGGCAGCCCACTTTCTAGTTGCCTCCCTTGAACCAGATAGAGCACAGCAGGACTTATTTGCAAGTTATTGGGTTTGCTGTTCTAACCTGCCTAGGTGATGCTGAAAGGACTGAAGGCACTTTTCTCTTTCAGGTAAATCAGAGTGCAGGTTGGAAAAGTGGTAGGCACTGGTTCACAAAACTACAAAGTAAACTTGAAACCCCCAGACATCTGGGGCAAAAGATTATGCATGGAGTCATAACAAAAGATCATCTGAGACCTGAAAGAGAAGCTGGAGTAAAAAAATCTTTTTATTATTTATTTTGAGAGGGAGAGTGCACATGTGCAAGTGGGGGGGTGGAGAGAGAGAGGGAGAGAGAGAGATAATCCGAAGCAGGATCCATGCTGTTAGCACAGACCCCTACACAGGGCTCAAACCCACAAACCGTGAGATCATGACTTGAGCTGAAACCAAGAGTTGGCTACTTAACCAACTGAGCCTCTCAAGCTCCCCCTACCCAACTTTTTTTTTGAAAAACATCAAAAAAAGTTCCTCATATGAGAGAATTTAGAAAGCCAGGTGCATACCCAGGAAAGATGCATGCTCAGAAATGTCCTGAGAAGACCGTAAACTATCATCTTGGGTTGATCCCTAGGCACAGAACAAGCCAAGACCAGCTAAGTGATGAAGAAGCACCTCAACATAGAGTCAATCTGGTAATACTGGGAGAGGTGGCTGTTCTCTTTTTTCCTCTTATGAATTTTTTTTGCTTCTTTCTTTGTTCATTTCAGCTCCCAGCATTCAAGGAATCTCTTTCAAAACATTAACAAAACATGAGCTATGAAAACAGAGACTTCAGTGATCACACTCGACAAGGAATAGTTTTTGAAAAACAGTTTGGGAAAGTCTCAAAGCAAAAAGTCTACTATAGCCTTTAGCAATTAAAAAACTATCAAAGTACAGGGAAAGGGGTATAACCTGATTTCTAGACCTAACACATAATAGCTAAATGCCCAATGTTCAAAAAAAAAATGGCAGGGCATACAAAAAAACAGTAAAACATTCAAAAGAACAAAATTAATTGGCAGAAATTGACTCAGAAAGCTCAGACATTACACTTAATGTACAAAGACTTTAAAATAACTGTCTTAAATATGCCAAAAGAGTTGAGGGAAATGTAGACAAAGAAGTAAAAGAAATCAGGAAAATGATATATGAACAAAATGAGAATTCTAACACAAGGACAGAAATTACAAAAAGGAGCCAAACAAATTCTAGAGCTGAAAAATCCAATAACTAAAATGAAAAAAATTCACCACAGGGGCGGAACATCAGATTTGATTAGGCAGAAGAAAGAATTAGCAGATACCTGAAGACAGGACAATGTAATTTATCATATGAGGAACAGAAAGAAAAATTATTGAAAAAAGAAAAGTAGGGGGTGCCTTGGTGGCTCATTTGGTTAGTTGTCCAACTTCACCTCGGGTCATGATCTTATGGTCAGTGAGTTCTGGCCCTGCGTTGGGCTCTGCATTGACAGTGCAGAGCCTGCTTCAGATCCTCTGTCACCTTCTGTCTTCCCTTCTTCCAGATTGCGCTTGCTCTCTCTCTCTCTCTCTTTCACTATCTCTCTCTCTGTCAAAAATTAATAGCCATTTAAAAAAATTTTTAGAAAAGTAAGTGGAGCCTAAGGGACATGTGAGATACCATAAAGAATATAAATACTGCATTACTGGAGGCCCAGAAATTGAAGACAAATATAAATGGACAAGAAGATCACTTGAAAAAATGTCAGCAGGAGCCAGTGCAGGGCTAATATTTGCTACCTAACTTGCTAACACTGCTACCACCCCCATTCTCTGAGTATGTTGTAGATGTGGCCCCCCCAGTATGCTCCTGGCCACAGCTCACTCAGGGTAGTACTGCAGGCCTGACAGCGTGCAAGCAGCCCCGACAGGGGACAGCACCACTCCAGGGTAACTCCTGTGCTAGAGAGAGAGAAAGATAACCACATACACCCGTACACCAGGCCAACTGTGGCCCCAGAAGTGGGATGGAGACAGAGAGATGGTCTGATTGAAGGGCCTGCCCACCAATGAAAATTTCTCAGGGGACAAAACAGGGAAAATACCTTGCAGTTTTGTGTTACTGCATCTCTGGCAATCACCTGGTTTGACTCAACTCAAGTCCAAGTGGCCCTAGACTGGCCCAGTAACACCAAAGGGACAAAAGCACTGCCCACAACAGGCAAAGAGAGCCACTGCAGACAAATGGACTGAAAGAAATAATGGCTCAGCTGCAAAAGCAGGGCATACACAACACACATAGGAGACATGCCTGAAATGCCAGTTTCCAGTGAACAGGGAACACTGCAATGCAAGGCACTACAGGATCTCTTATTCATAAGGCCATTACTTTCAAGCAAGAGATGTAGCTGACTGTCCTAACAGAGAAACAAACACAGAGAGTTAGACAAAATGAAAAGGCAGAGGAACATGTCCTTAATGAAAGAAAAGGACAAGATCACAGCAAGAGACCTAAGTGAAACAGAGATAGGTAATATGCCTGATCAAGAATTTAAAGTAATAATTATAAAAGTACTCACTTAACTTGAGAAAAGAATGGAAGACATCAGTGAGACCCTTAAAAAAGAGATAAAAAAGAACCAATCAGAGAAAAAGAACAAAATAAATGAGATTCAAAATACACTAGGAGAAATAAATAGTAGGCTAGAGGAAGCAGAAAAATCAATCAGCAACCTGAGGGACAAAGTAATGGAAAATAATAAAGCTGAGCAGATGAGAGGAAGAAAATTATGCAAAATGAAAACAGACTTAGGGAACTCAGTAACACCATCAAGCATAATAACATTTGCAGAAGAAAAAGAGAGAAAAACTTTTCAAATCTGGGGAAATAAATAGACATCCAGATTCAGGAGGCACATAGATCTCCCCATAAAATCAACCTAATGAGGTCCACAACAAGACACACAGTAATTAAAATGGCAAAAAAAGTAGTGATAAAGAGAAGCAGCAAGGGAAAAGAAAGCAGTTACATTTAAGGGAAACCCCATTATGCAATTAAGGTCATTTCTTCAGCAGAAACTTTTCAGGTCAGAAGGCAGTGGCATGATATATTCAAGATGCTGAAAAGAAAATGTGTGCAGGCAAGGATACTCTATACACCAAGGCTATCTTTCAGAATAGAAGAAGGAATAAAGAGTTTCCCAAACAAACAAAATTTAAAGGAATTCATGACCACTAAAACAACCCTATAAGAAATGTTAAAGGGGACTCTTAGAGTGGAAAGGAAAGATCATAAGTAAGAGTAAGAAAAAAAGGAAACAAAAAAGCAGTAAAAACTAAGTATGTCTGTAAAACTCAGTCAAAAGACTCACAAATTAAAAGGTTATAAAGTATGACACCATATACCTAAAACTTGGTGGGGGAGAGGAGTAAAGAATGGGTTCAAACTTAAGCAAGCATCAACTTAATATGGACTGCTACATGCAGATGTAATCTACATCCCTAATGGTAACCACAAATTAAAAAAAAAACAGTAATAGACATACAAAAATAAAAGAATCCAAGTATATCACTAAAGGAAGCCAACTAATCATGAGAGAAGAGAACAAGGGAAGAAAGTAACAGAGAAGAACTACAAAAATAACCATACAACAAGTAACAAAATGGCACTAGGTACATACCTATCAATAATTACTTGGAATGTACGGATAAAAGCTCCAATCAAAAGACACATGGTGACAGAAAAAAAAAAAAAAAAACAGTGGTGCCTGGGTGGTTCAGTCAGTTAAGAGTCCAACTTCAGCTCAGGTCATGATCTCATAGGTTTGTGGGTTCAAGCCCTGTATCGGGCTCTCTGCTCTCAGCACAGAGCCTGCTTCAGATCTTCTGTCTCTCTCTCTCTCTCTGACCCCTCCCCCCCTCTCAAAAATAAACAACCATTTTTTTAAAAAACAAGGGACACCAGGGTAGCTCAGTTGTTTAAGTATCTGACTCTTGATTTCAGCTTAGGTCATGATTTCACATCCATGAGTTCCAGCCCCACGTAGGGCTCTGCATTGACAGTGCCGAACCTGCTTAGAATTCTCCCTCTCCCCCTCTGTCTCTGGTCCCCACCCCCATGATTTCTCTCTCTCTTTCTTTCTCTCTCTCAAAATAAATAAACTTTAAGAAAGCAAGACCCATCTATATGCTGCCTCCCAGGGACTCTTTTCAGATCTAAAGACACATACAGATTGAAGGTAAAGGGAAAGACTAATAGGAAGATGGTGGTGGGGTAGAAGGACCCTAGGCTCTCCTCATCCCATGAATACAACTAGGTAACTATCAAGTCATCTTAAATGCCCTAGAAATTGACATGAAGACTGACAGAACAAACTCCACAACTAGAGAGAGAGAGAAATGGCCATGTTGAAGAGAGCAGGAAATGGGGAGGCATGGTTTAAGGGAGATACAGATTCTGGCTGCTGTGGAAGGGAGGGAGCCATGGTTGTGGAGAAGGGTAAGAGAGAGGGTAACACAGAAAAGAGAATGTTTCCCCATAGCCAATGGCTTTGAAAATCTGAGGGGCTGAATTTCATGAGTTCTTACAACTAGTGGAGCTTAAAGCCTGGTGTTTTAAAGGTCAGTGGGTTTGGCTGCAGAGCCTGGAGGCTCTTGGAGAAAAGGCAGACAAACAACCTGGGAGTATACATCATGAAAACAGTGATCTGAAGAGTGCCTGAGACACACATTGGGCAGATTATTTGCTCTTATGGAGCATATCTCTGAAAGACAGCATTCACAGGGACATGGCTCTGAGAACAAAGGAGATGGCTGGGGCCATTTCCCTCCCCTTCCCCTCAGAATAAACAGAGAGCCACCTGTGGGAAGGAGCACAGTTCAGAAACTGGCTGCCTGACTTGCCTACATTAAGATGTACCCCCTGTACTTTGGTGGAATTGCCCTTATCAGTCACACTTACCTCAGTCTGAGCATGGCAGGCCTCTCCTCCCGAAGATTAGCACAAACCCCTGCCCACACCATGTCTCCTGACCAGAGAGTTTTGCAGGGCCTCAGTTCTGGTGGAAGTAGTGACAGATCTCATTCACAAGCAAACCAGAGCACACCTAGTTAAAATTCACCACATTTAGTACAGAGACCAAACACTGCCCACAGCAGGCAAAGTGAAGCTCTGCAAACAACTGGCCTGAAGGATAGAGCAGCCAGAACAGAAAAGCAGAGTGCATGCTGCACACAGTGTTGACACTCCCTAAAGCATCAGGCCTGGGCAATACATGATTTCTTCATAAGGCCATTACTTTCAGGAAGAGATGTAACTGGCTTTTCTAAACAAAGAAGCAGGGGCGCCCTGGGTGGCTCAGTTGATTAACTGACTGACCCTTGATTTTGGTTTACGTCATGGCCTCACGATTGATGAGTTTGAGCCCCACATCGGGCTTTGTACTGGAAGTGTGGCACCTGCTTGGGATTCTGTCCCCTTTCTCAATGCTTCTTCCCTGCTCATGCTCTGTCTCATAAAATAAATAAATAAAACATTTAAACAGAGAAGCAGACAGAGACTTAGATGAAATGAGAAGACAGGGATTTATCCCAAATGAAAGAACAAGACAAGGCCACACTCAGAGATCTAAGTGAGGAAGATAAAAGTAACATGCCCAATGGAGAATTTAAAGCAACAATCATAATGATACTCACTGGACTTGAGGAAAAATGGAAGACATTAGTGAGAACATTACCACAGAGATTTTTAAAAAGTTAAAAAAAAAAAGAATCAGAGATGAAGAGTACAATAAATGAGATTAGAAACACACTTGATACAAAGAAAAGCAGGATGGAAGAAGTAGAGGAAAGAAATAATGATCTAGAAGACAAAGTAATGAAGCTGAACAAAGAGAGAAAGAACAATTATGCAAAATGAGAATGGGCTTAGGGAACTCAGTGACTCCATCAAATGTAACAATATTTGCATTATAGGAGTACCAGAAGAAGAGAGAGAGAAGGGGGAAAAATTTATTTGAAGAAATAATAGCTGAAAATTTCCCTAATCTGGAGAAGAAAACAAACATCCTGATGGAGAGACCAAAAGTGACAGTATAAAGGTAGGAAACACAAAAGCAGTAAAAATAAATATTTCTATAAAAAATTAGTCAAGGAATTCCATATTTATATGAATATTATATGAATAGTATATGAATAGTATATTTATATATGAATATTATATGAATATATTTATGAATATATATGAACATTATATTTGAATATATGAATATTATATGAACATATATGAATATTATATACATGAATATATACAAATATATTCAAATATATGTATATATTCATATATACAAATATTATATTTATAATAGATATGAATATTATATTTATAATATAGGAATATTTATATTATATTTATAATATAGGAATATTTTTTAGCCATAAAAAAGGAAATCTTATCATTTGCAACAACATGAATAGAGCTAAAGAGTATAATGGTAAGTGAAATAAGTCAGTCAGAGAAAGACAAATACCATATGATTTCATTTGTATATGGAATTTATGAAACAAAACAGGGGCACCTGGGTGGTTTGGTCAGTTAAGCGTCTGACTCTTGGTTTAGGTTCAGGTCATACATAATCTCACAGTTTCATGGGTTCAAGCCCCATGTGGGCTCTGTGATGGCAGTGTGGAGCCTGCTTGGGGTTCTCTCTATCTCTCCTTCTCTTTCTGCCCCTTTCCCTACTCATGCTGTCTATGCCTCTCTCACAATAAATAAATAAACTTTAAAAAGAGAAACAAAGGGGAAAAAAAGAGACAAACCATAAAACAGAGTCTTGACTATAGACAACAACAGGTGGTTACCAGAGGGGAGGTGGGTGGGGAGATGGGTGAAATAGGTGAAGGGGATTAAGAGTACACTTATACTGATGAGCACTTAGTAATATGTCCAATTGTTGAATCACTGTATTATACACCTGAAATTAATATAACACTATAGGTTAACTATACTGAAATTAAAATTCAAAATCAATTTTAAAAGAAAAAATAATAGGCAAAAGTAGCTCAGATTTGATGGAAGACATGTATCTACAAATCCAAGAAACTCAACGAACTCCAAATGGAAACCAAAAGAAACACCCACTAAGGTACAGTATAGTCAAACTGTTCAAAGACAAAGAAAGAATCTTGAATGGAGCAAAAAGAAGCTACTCAGCATATGATGCTCAATAAAATTATCACCTGACTTCTTACCAGAAATCCTGGAAACCAGAAAATAGTGGGATAATATATTTACAATTTTGAAAGAAAACTCTGTCTCCCAAGAATTCTGTATCTGGCAAAACTGTCCTTCAAAATTGAGGGGGAATGGAAGACATTCCAAGATAAAACCAGGGGAGTTCATTACCACTAAACATGGCCTACAAGAAATGCCAAATACAGTATTTCAGATTGAAATCAAAGGATGGTAGGCAGTAAACGTTGAATTTGAATGAAGATCCAGCTAATGGAAATAATGACCATATATAAAAGTCAATATTATTGTTATTTTGGATAGTAAGTCCACCTTTTGTTTTCTACAGAATTTAAAAGACAAATGCATAAAAATAATTTTAATATATCTTATTAAGCACACAATATATAAAAATGAAATATAAAATATAAATGAAATATAAAATATAAAGCAGGGGAGATAGAGGCACACAGAAGAAGAGCTCTTGTAAGTAATTGAGGTTAACTTGATATCAATCGAAACGAGATTGTCACCACTTCAGAATATTATATATAATCTCATACTCTCAGAGATAATACCTATAGAAAAACAAAAAAGGAAATGAGAAGGCAATTAATACATACGACTACAAAAATCAACTAAACACAAACGAAAGTGGTAATGGAGTAAATGAGAAACCAAAATTTAAAAAACTATATGATATATACAAAATAAATAGCAAAGTGGTAGAGATAAATGTTTCCTTGTCAGCATACCATTATTCTAAAAGTAAATGGGTTAAATTCTCCATTCAAATTCTCCATTCAGCAAAGAGCAGAATTGATTTTTAAAAACATGATCCAAATCGTATGCCGCGTACAGGAGATATACTTTAGACTCAAAGATACAAATAGATTGAAAGAGTAGGGGAAAGATAAATCAAGCAAACAGTAACCAAGAAGAAATTATAGTGGCTATACTTATATCAGATAAAATAGACTTTAAAGCAAAAATGTTACTAAAACTAAAGAATTATGTTTTCTATTATAAAAATTATGTTATGAATTATAAGCATATACCCACCTAACAACAGAGGCCATGCATATATGAAGCAAAGGCTGACATAATTGAGGGGAGAAATAAACAATTCAGCAATGGACAAAGACTTCAATACTCCACTATCAATATGGTATAAAACAACTATGCAGAAGATCAACAAGGAAATAGAAGACTCGAAGAGCAGTCTATACAAACTAGATCTAACAGAATTCTACAAACAACTCCACCCAACAACATCAGAATAAGCTCTTTTCAAGTACACGTAGAACATTCTCTCGGTGAGACCATATGCTGGTCTATAAATTAAGCCTCAATCTATTTAAAAAGAATGAACTCATAAAAGGATGTTCCTCTTTCATGGAAATGTAAAATTAATAACAGAAAGAAATTTGGGAAATGCAAAAGATGTGTAAAAAGTAAACAATACACTACTAAATAATCAATGGGTAACAGAAGAAATCTCAAGAAAAATAAGAAAGTAGTCTGAAGTAAATAAAAATATAGCATAATATACCATAACTTAGGGAAGACAAGTACTTATTGGTAATTATAACCATAAATTCTTTGACTCAAAAAGAGGCAAGATCTTAAATCAATAAATGAAAATTCCACCTTCAGACAATGAAAGAAAAAAAGAAGAGCAAACAGAAGCAATCAGAAGGAAAGAAATAATAAAAGATTAGAGTAGATATTGTTGAACAAGAGAATAAAAAAATAATAAATATCAATGAAACCAAATGCTAGCTCTTTGAAAAGATCAATAACATTGACAAACCTTTAGCTTGAATGACCAAGAAAAAGAAGAGAGACTAATCAAATTACTGAAATCAGAAATGAAATGTAGAAATAAAAAAAGGAAGAAGAATGATAGGTTATACTATGAACAATGGTAGGCCAACAAAATAGGTAATGGAGATGAAATGGGAAAATTCCTAGAAAGACACAACCTATCAAAAGTCAAGAGTAAATATAAAAATCTGAATTAACTTACAACAAATGAAGATATTGGGGCACCTGAATGGCTCAGTCAGTTGAGCATCTGACTTCGGCTCAGACCATGATCTCGCGGTTCTTGAGTTCAAGCCCCACATTAGGTTCTGGGCTGACAGCCAGAGCCTGGAGCCTGCTGCAGATTCAGTGTCTCCCTCTCTCTCTGCCCCTCCCCCACTCACACATGGTCTCTCTCTTTCAAAAATAAACATTAAAAAATTTTAAATGAAGATATTAGATTAGTAATAATAATTTAAAAACCACCCACAGGAAAAGCCCAGAACCAGATAGTCATCTAAAGAAGAATTAATAAAGCCTACAGGGAAGGGGACAAGGCTGAGTCACCTTTAGGGATCCAGGAAGGAAGTGTTTGGCCCTGGAAACCATGGCACAATTTGGTTCAAGATTCTGCCCAGGATCTGCATCATGGCCATGTGCTTGCTCATCCCCCACATAGCCATTGTGCACATCCACAGGTTCACTAATGGGGGCAAAGAAAAAATGGTTGCCCATTTTTCAAAGGGTTTGGAGGGTATCAATTAAGGAAGCCTTTCCTGATTGATGAAAAATAACGTGGTTATGCTCATCTACCTTTTCTAGGTTATGCAGTCTATCAATGTAGTACATAATAAAAACAACAATAAAGTAAAAAAAAAAAAAAGAATACGAATTATTCACAAACCTGGTCTAAAACATAAAGGATGGAACACTTCTTCACTCATTCTATGAAGCCATTGATACCAAAATAAGACAAAGACACCATGAGGAAAAAGCCCTACAAACAACTGTCTCTTATGACTACAGACACAAAAATACTCAACAAAATACTAGTACAGTGAATCCAGCAATGTTTAAAAAGGATCATGCATCATGACTAACGGTGATTTACCCTGGTAATGCAAAGTTGTTTTGTCATCTGAAAATCAATTAATGTAATGTTCTACATGAATAAAAGACAAAAGCTTTGGATGTCTGGGTGGCTCAATCAGTTGAGCAACCAAGTCTTGATTTCAGCTGAAGTCATGAGATGGAGGCCCACCTCAGACTCCACACTGAGTATGGAACCTGCTTGGGATTCTCCCTCTCCATCTGCCTCATTCCCCTGCTCATGCTCACTCTCTCTCTTTTAAAAGGAAAAAAAAAACTTTATAATATTTTTTTTAATTATCATCTTGAAAGACACTTTTCTCTTTCATTTTGAGATATGGAAGGTCCAAATAATAGCACAGAGATATAAACATACTATATGTTGAGGTATTCCCCAAAAGGAAGTATCAATTTAAGATGCATTAAGGTGGTTTTTGAAGTTAAGAAAAAGGAGGAGGAGTAAATTTAAGAAATCAATGAAAGCTAGGGGCACCTGGGTGGCTCAGTCGGGTAAGTGTCCAGCTTTTGCTCAGGTCATGATCTCACAGCTCATGAGTTCAAGCCCTGCTTGCCTGGAGCTTGCTTTGGATTCTGTGTCTCCTTCTCTCTCTCTCTCTCTCTCTCTCTCTCTCTCTCTCTCTCTCTCTCTCTCTCCCCCTCTCCCCCACTTGCTCCGTCTCTCTCAAAAATAAATAAAAACATTTAAAAAGATCGATGAAAGTTAAACATGGTCCTGGAGGTGGAGAGGGGTAGAGGAAGAGGAGGAGATCAGTAAAGGAGTAGAACAGGTTTTTGTGGATCTACAAATGAGGCAGTTTTAAGTTTCTCATACTTTTAATTTGTTTTAGCTAAGGAATTATTTAGTGAGGCAATTTTAAAGTTCAATTTCAAGGTGGAAGACTCCTCATACCAATTGAAGAAAGCATGGCATTGGATAGCTCTTATCACGTATCTTGCATTCAGAAATTTTCTCAATATGAATCCTCTGAAGTTGAGTAATTTTATAGCTATGACTTAAGGCCTCTCCACAATATTTTATATTTATGTGGTTTTCACAGTATAAATTCTCCTTTGCAGGTTAGGGTGCCTTCCTTGACCATAGGCTTTCTTACATTCCCTATATTCATAATTCATCCCAGTATAAATTAACCAACACATATTAAGTTTTGGATTATAGCTAAAAGCTTTCCCACATCCCTTGAATTCAAAGAACCTTTTACCAATATTAATACTTTATTCTTAAGTAACCCGTTTTTGCATAATAATGGTTTTCCCACTTTTTTTAACATTTATTTATTTTTGAGACAGAGACAGAGCATGAACGGGGGAGGGGCAGAGAGAGAGGGAAACACAGAATCAGAAGCAGGCTCCAGGCTCTGAGCCGTCAGCCCAGAGCCCGACGCGGGGCTGGAACTCATGGACCGCGAGATAGTGACCTGAGCTGAAGTCGGACGCTCAACCGACTGAGCCACCCAGGCGCCCCTGGTTTTCCCACTTTTATTACATTCATAGGGTTGTTGTTTTTTTCACCAATATTAATAATCTGATGTTGAGTTAGTTGTCTACACAGTAAAAACTTTATTAAATTTCTTACATTCATAAAGGTTTTCAGCAGTATGAATCCTCTATATTATAATAAAAAGTAAATAAGGTCTAAATATCTTTCCACATTTCTTACACTAACCAGTTATCTCACCAGTATGAATTCTCTGAATTGAGTAACTTCTCCATACACAATAAAAGCTGTCCCA
This sequence comes from Lynx canadensis, assembly GCF_007474595.2. NCBI lineage: Eukaryota > Metazoa > Chordata > Mammalia > Carnivora > Felidae > Lynx > Lynx canadensis. The sequence continues at coordinate 116,822,567 of NC_044303.2, read as the reverse complement.
CATTTCTTACATTCATAAATATTATAATCAGTATGAATTCTCTGACAGGAAGAAAAAACTGAATTAGGTCTAAAGACCTTCCCACATTCTTCATATTCCTGTGATTTCTCATCTGTTTACATTATCTGATGTTGAGTAACTTATCCACACACAGTAAAGTCTTTCCTCAGTCCTTACATTCATAAAATGTATCACCAGTATGAGTTCTCTGGATTGAAAAAAGAACTCAGTCAGGTCTAAAGACCTTCCCACATTCTTTATATTCCTATGATTTATCACCTGTAAGAATTATTTAATTGAATAAATTGTCCATATACAGTGACAGCTTTATTTTGTTTCTCCTATTCATAAAAAAAAAAAAATCTCACCAGTATGAATTCTCTAATATTTAGTAAGGACTGAATTAAGTAGAAACATCATTCCACATACCTTACATTCATCAGGTTTCACATTAGTGTAAATTCTGGATGTTAAGTAACTTGTCCACACACAGTAAAGGCTTTCCCACATGGCTATTATTCATAACCCTTATCAGCAGTTTGAATTTGCTGGTTTGCAAAAAGAACTCAGCTCTAATGACCTTCCTACATTCTTTATACTCACAGGATTTCTCACCAGTATGAACTTTCTGGTAATGACTAAATTATCCACAGAAATAACGACATTCTCACATTCTTTACATTTATAAATTTTTTACTATCTTTATTATCTATATTGGTAAGGACTGAATTAAATTTAAACATCTTCTCATATTCCTTACTTTCAATGTATTTTCCACCAGTATGAGTTTTCTTATGTTGAGTAAATTGATATTCATTACTGAAGGTCATTCCACATTCTTTATGATTATACCATTTTGGAGAAAATTTTCTCAATTTTGAAAAGGTTAGATTTATGACATTACTTATACAGAGTATCTATTATGAATTCTGTTATAAAATTAACAATCTCATTGTGTGTCAATTTGACTGGGCCATGGAGTGCTCACATATTTGGTTAAACATTATTCTAGGTATATCCGTGAGGGGTTTCTGAACGAGACTAACATTTGAATATATTTACATATATTTATATATTTATAAATAGTATATATTTAAATAATAAAGATATATTTAATTATTTATATTAAATATATTAAATAATAAATATATATTTAGTTATTATATATTTAAATAATAAATACATATATATTTAATCAAGAGAGAGCAAGCGAGAGAGAGAATGTGGCAAGTGTTAACAATTAACAAACTTAAATGAAGGATAAATGAATGTTCATTGTCTGATTCTTGCAAGTTCCATAGATTTGAAAAAAAATACTAAGAATCTCACTATTTATTTTCCCAAGTGCTACCAACATGGTCAAAGTCATCATAATTTCTCATTGAATTACTGATATAGTCTCTTATCATATCTTTCTGCTTTTACTCTTTCTTCTCAGCATTATATTTTTAACATGGCAGCCAGACTGACATTAGCTATATCACTCCCGTCCTGAAAAGAAAAGTCCTAGATCCCATTTCACTCAGAGTACAAAGCAAAGCCTTACTATAACCAAGCTCAAATTGTCTGGTTCTCCCATTAACATCCTGTTCTCATTTACTACTGCACTAATGACCATTATTTTTCTGCTCTAATGACACCAGTCTTCTTGCTGTTCCTTGAACACACCAAGAACATATCTTCCTTATGGCTTTCCCTCTAGATTTCCCCCTTTTCCCCTCTGCCTGTAATGTTTCCCACCAATCCCCCCCCCCCCCCGCAAAAAAAAAAAAAAAAAAAAAAAAAAAAAAAAAAACACTTGGCCAACTCTTTCAGCTACTTCAAATTTTTGCTTAAAATTAACTTTGTAATAAGATCTGCAATTATTTATCCTATTTGGCTATTTAGTATTGTGACATGTACTTCTATACCCCATACATTCTTGATCATCTTAATCTGTTCTACTTTGTTATGCCAAAACATAAATTATTATCACTTTATTAAACATAACTCACCATTTTCTTATTTATTGTTTGCCTCTCCTTCTTGTCCCTCAAGAGTTTTGGCTTTTTTTGTCTGTTTTGTTCAGTAATGTATACCTATTGCCTAGAGAGATGACTAGCATATAAAAGATGTTCTCTCTCTCTCTCTCTATAGATAGATAGATAGATAAAAGATAGATAAAATATTATTATCATGAAATGTATATATTCGTTTTGGCCTGAGATTTGAAAGAAAGTTTGCCGGGAATGACTCAACAGTTTATTGCCTCAGCAACGAAGGTAACAGAGTTGCCTTCAGTTCAAATATGGAAGACTGTGAGAAGAGCAGATTTGTGAGAGAAAAATCAACTGTGTAATCAAGATATATGAAGTTATAGATGTATATCTGTCACTTCCAGTGGAAATGTTTACTATATAGTTGGATGTAGGAGTCTGTACTTTGAAATATGTAGAGTGGAGTTATAAACTTGAAAATTGTTGCCATGTAAACAACATTTAAAATTATGAGACTAAATGATATTGACACAGGGATTAGTTCAGAAAAAGTAGAAAATAGGACCTAAGGAATGAGTCCTACAACACATAATAATGAAGGATATTATTCAATGAAGAAACTATGGCAAAGCTAGCAGACAAGTTAAGGAGATTATAGTTGCAATGTCTAAAAAAAAGCAACATTATCTGGAAACAAAGGAAAGCAACAACAAAAAGACAGGATTGACAGTAGTGATACAACAACTGACTAAAATGGAAAATCAAAAGAAAATATGTAATTACTGCCTATGTTTTCTTCTAGGAGTTTTATGATTTCAAGTCCCACATTTAGGTGTTCAATACATTTTTTTAAAGTTATTTATTGGGGCGCCTGGGTGGCGCAGTCGGTTAAGCGTCCGACTTCAGCCAGGTCACGATCTCGCGGTCCGTGAGTTCGAGCCCCGCGTCGGGCTCTGGGCTGATGGCTCAGAGCCTGGAGCCTGTTTCCGATTCTGTGTCTCCCTCTCTCTCTGCCCCTCCCCCGTTCATGCTCTGTCTCTCTCTGTCCCAAAAATAAATAAACGTTGAAAAAAAAAAATAAAGTTTATTTATTTATTTTGAGGGGGGAGGGGCAAAGAGAGAGAAAGAGAGAATCCCAAGCAGACTCTGCACTGTCAGACAGTCAAACGGTCAGAAAATTGGCTGTTGTCTATCTATCAGTGCAGAGCCTGAGGTGGGGCTCAAACTCACAAGCCATGAGATCATGACCTGAGCCAAAGTCAGATGGTTAATCAACTGAGCCACCCAGGCATCCCATACTCTAAACAATTTTAAGTTTATTTTTGTATATGGTATAAGAAAGCAGCCTAATTTTATTCTTTTGCATGTTACTGCCCAGACTGTTTATTGAAGAGACTGTCTTTTGTCCATTGTATATTCTTTCCTCCTTTGCTGTAGATTAACTATATAAATGCAGGTTTATTTCTGTGCTGTCTATTCTGTCCCACTGATCTGTGTCAAATTTTTGCACAAGTATCATATTGCTTTGATTATTACAGCTTTATAGTATATCTTGAAACTGGAAATAAATCTCTGTTACTTTCTAAAAACCTGTCAACTGTTTTCTTGGTCCTAAAGACAGACAACATCATGGAAAGAGAAACTGAAACCTCAGCTTTCAGAAGGAAGGACCAGAAATAGAGGCCCCAGAGAGTCATGGAGAACAAGGGAGATCAGAAGAGTGACTCCATAAATTTGTGTATAAACTCATGGGCTCACCTCGAAGCTGTTTAGATGTTGCTCTAAACAGCAAACCACAGGGTTTAAAAGCTGAACTACATAGTAGACCACTATCCAGGTCCAATACTGATCACAGGGTGGAACAGTGATCACACAGGCCTTAGCAACACAACACAAATTTATTATCTTACAGTTGTAGAGATAATAAGTCTGAAATAGGTTTCACTAGAGTAAAGTCAAGATGTTAGCAGGGTTGTTTTTATTCTGGAGGCTCTCAGGGAAAAATCAATTCCCTTGCCTTTTCCAGCTTCTACAGGCCACCCAGATCTTGGCCTCTGGTCCTGCATTGCTCTGATCTGCTTCCATAATAGAATCCCTGACTCTATCTCTGACCCTCCTGTTTCCTTACGAACCCTGTGATTACACTGGGCACACTCAGATAATCCAGAACAATGTCCTCATCTTAACATCACATCTGCAAAAACTTTTTGCCATGTAAGAAAACATAGTGATAGTTCCAGGTGTAGAATGTGAACATGTTTGGGAAGAGGCATTACTCTGCCTATCCCAGTTCATGTGTTTTACAGGGATAAAAATGGAGTGGGCTAATATGTGAATATCCTCTATTTAAATATTCATATTTTGATAATGATGCAAGGTGTTTTTCTGGTCACAAATTAAGGGTGACAGGAAAATTTATTTTAAAATATTGATGCTTGAAAATTTCAGTTAATTTTGACAATTATAATGCCAGCTAAAAAAAAAGAAGCACTATTCCATAACATAATGTTGTTTATCTGTTGACTAGACATAGTCAAATATCTCTACTTTAATCTTTAGACTTTTGTTGCCATATGTATTTGAAAGTAACTCATTGCAATAGTCTTACCCAAAGGGTATTTCAAGAGTTTTATTCAATTACATGATATGGGATTGTCTAAAAACAAAATAATTTTGTCTTAGAATAGTGTATACACACACACACACACACACACATACATATATATGTATACATGTATACACATGTATATATATATAGTGTATACATTTATATACACACACATATATGTGTATACACACACACACACACACACACACACACACACACATATTTTTTCCTTTCTGTTTCAAGAAAATGAGATACTTTTTTTCTTTTTGTTGTCTATCAGCCAGGAAAGGCCATAGTTGATTCCAGGCCTAAGCCCCACAGATGATTACACTGTTTTCAAATGACTTAAAAATGGACTAAATAACTTTAAAATGGATTAAATTGTTTTGAGTCCACAGTAGAAGTCACAGAGAAAATCAGTTTAGTCAGTCTTGTCTAATTCCTAAGTATAAATAGTAAAGTATGTCATATAGTACATTGAAGAACTTTTTTAAACTTTTTTTCTTATCCTTAAGGTATCACTGTATTTTTAAGTTTTTATTTAAGTCTTATTTAGTTAACATACAGTGTAATATTAGTTTCAGGTGTACAATGTAGTAATTCAACATTTCCATATAACACTCACTGCTCACCACAAGTACACTCCTTAATCTCCAACACGCATTTAACAAATTCCCCCATCCACCTCTCCTCAATAACCATCAGTTTGTTCTCTATAGTTAAGAATCTATTTCTGGGGCGCCTGGGTGGCTCAATCGGTTAAGTGTCCGACTTCGTCTCAGGTCATGATCTTGCAGTTTGTGAGTTCGAGCCCCGCGTCAGGCTCTGAGCTAACAGCTCAGAGCCTGGAGCCTGCTTCAGATTCTATGTCTCCCTCTCTCTCTGCCCCTCCCCTGCTCATGCTCTGTCTCTTTCTGCCTCAAAAATAAATAAAACATTAAAAAAATTTTTTAATAAAAAAAGAATCTATTTCTTAGTTTGCCACTCTCTATTTTATCCCCCTTTGCTCATTTGTTTTGATTCTTAAATTCCACATGAGTGAAATCACATGGCATTTGTCTTTCTCTAACTTGATTATTTCACTTACTATAATATTATCTAGCTCTATCCATATCATTGCAAATGTCAAGATTTCATTCTTTTTTATGGCTGAGTAATATTCCAATTGTGTATATATGCCACATCTTCTTTATCCATTCATCAATCAGTGGGCACTTGGCTGTTTCCACACTTTGGCTATTGTTGATCATGCTGCTATAAAGCTAAGTGTGCATGTATCCCTTTGAATTATTTTTGTATTCTTTGGGTAAATACTTAGTAGTGCAATTGGTGGATAACAGGATAGTCCTATTTTTAACTTTTTGAGGAACCTCTGTACTGCTTTCCAGAGAGGCTGCACCAGTTTGCATTCCCACCAACAGTGCAAGAGGGTTCCCCTTTCTCCATATCCTCACCAACACCTGTTGTTTGTGTTGTTGAACCGAAGAGGTGAAAGACCTGTACTCTGAAAACTATAAAACACTGATGAAAGAAATTGAAGATGACACCAAAAAATGGAAAGACATTCCTTGCTCATGAGTTGGAAGAAAAATACTGCTAAAATGTCTGTGTTACCCAAAGAAATCTACACATTTAATGCAATCCCTATCAAAATACCAACAGCATTTTTCACAGAGCTAGAACAAACGATCCTAAAATTTATATGGAACCATAAAAGACTCCAAATAGCCAAAGCAACCATGAAAAGAAAAGCAAAGCTGGAGGCATCACAACTCTGGACTTCAAGCTATATACAAGGCTATAGTGATCACAACAGCATGGTACTGGCACAAAAATAGACACATAGAAAATTAGAGCAGACTAGAAAACCCAGATATGGACCCACACCTATATAGACAACTATTCTTCCACAAAGCAGGAAAGAATATCCAATGGAAAAAAAGACAGTCTCTTCAACAAATGGTGTTGGGAAAACTGGACAGCAACATGCAAAAGGATGAAACCATACCGCTTTCTTACACCAAACACAAAATGATTTCAAAATGGATTAGAGACCTAAATGTGAGACTTGGAACCATCAAAATCTTAGAGGAAACCACCAGCAGTTATCTTCTTTGACATGGGCCATAGCAACTTCTTTCTAGATATGTCTCCTGAGGCAAGGGAAATAAAAGCAAAACTAAACTCTTGGGACTGCATCAAAATACAAAGCTTCTGCGGGCACCTGGGTGACTTAGTTGGTTGGACGTCTAACTTCAGCTCAGGTCATGATCCTGCAGTCCATGAGTTCAAGCCCCATGTCAGGCTCTGGGCTGACAGCTTGGAGCCTGGAACCTGCTTCCCTCTCTCTCTCTCTCTCTCTCTCTGACCCCCCCCCCCCAAATAAACATTAAACATTGTTTTAATTAAAAATAAATAAATAAAAAGCATCTGCATAGCGAAAGAAACAATCAACAAAACTAGAAAACAACCTATGGAATGGGAGAAGATACTTGCAAATGACATATTTGATAAAGGGTTAGCGTGCAAAATACATAAAGAACTTATCAAACTCAACACCCATACCCAAAAGTGAACAATCCAATTTAAAAACGGGCAGAAGATATGGACAGACATTTCTCCAAAGAAGACATCCAGATGGCTAACAGACACATGAAAAGATAGTCAACATCACACATTGTTAGAGACATGGAGATCAAAACCACAATGAGATATCACCTCATGCCTGTTAGAATGGCTAAAATCAAAAACACAAAAAACAGCAAGTATTGGCAAGGATATGGAGAAAAAGGAACCCTCATGCACTGTTGGTGGGAATGCAAACTGGTGAAGCTATTAGGGAAAACAGTATGGAGGTTTCTCAAAAAAATTAAAACTAGAACTACCCTATGATCCAGTAATTACACTACTGCAAATTTACCTAAAGAAAATAAAAACACTAATTCAAAAATATATGTGTATCCCTATGTTTATAGTAGCATTATATACAATAGCCAAAGTATGGAAGCAGCCCAAATGTCCACTGATAAAAAAATGGATAAAGGAGATGTAGTATGTGTATACAATGGAATATTACTCAGCCATAAAAAGAATTAAATGAGAAAAAAAAAACAAATGTTATTAGCAACAACATGGATGAATCTAGAGAGCATAACAGTAAGTGAAATAAGTCAGTCAGAGAAAAACAAATACCATATAATTTCACTCATATTGGAATTTAAGAAACAAAATAAATGAACAAGGGAAAAAAGAGACCAAAAAAAAAAAAAAGACTCTTAACTATAGAGTAACTGATGTTTACCAGAGGGGAGGTGGGGGACTGGTGAAATAGGTGAAGGGGATTAAAAGTACACTTATCACAATGAGCAGTGAGTAATATACAGAATTGTCAAATAATTAAATTGTATACCAGAAACTAATGAAACAATGTATGTCAACTATTCTGGATTTAAGTTTTTTAAAAGAATGACCAATGGGGAAAGGATAGTCTATTCAATAAATAGTACTGGAAAAAGTGGACATCAAAATGTAAAAAAGTAAAATTTGACGCCTATCTTATACTACTCACAAAATATTAACTCAAAGTTGATTAAGGATTGAAATGTCAGATATGAAATCATAAAACTCCTACAGGAAAACATGGAGGAAACCTCCCTGACATTGGTTTTGGTAATGATTTTTTTGGATATGAGAACAAAATCACAAGCAACAAGAGCAAAAATCAATAAGAGGAGTTATGACAAAAGAAAATCTTTCTACACAACAAAAGAAACAATCAAAAAAAACAACAGAAAGGCAATCTACAGAATGGGAGAAAATATTTGTAAACCTTATATTTTTTTTATTTAAAAAAATCTTTTTAACATTTATTCATTTTGGAGAGACAGAGCATGAATGGGGGAGGGGCAGAGAGAGAGGGAGACACAGAATCTGAAGTGGGCTCCAGGCTCTGAGCTGTCAGTACAGAGCCCAATGCAGCGCTCAAGCTTACAAACCTAACCAGGAGATCATGACTTGAGTCGAAGTCAGACGCTCAACCAACTGTGTCATCCAGGTGCCCCATAAACCTCATATCTTATAAGGAGTTAATATCCAAAATATATAAGTAACTCATACAACTCAATAATTCCAAAACTAACAAACCATAAGAGACTCTTTTTTAAAGTTTGTTTATTTGTTATGAGAGATAGAGCAAGAGAGCAGGGGAGGGGCAGAAAGAGAGAGAGAGAGAGAATACCAAGCAGGCTCCGTACTGAAGCATGGAGCCTGATGCGGGCTCAATTCCACAAACCATGAGATCATGACCTGAGTCAAAATCAAGAATTGGATGCCTAATCAACTGAGCCAACCAGGTACCCCAGAGACTCTTAACTATAGAGAACAAACTGAAGGTTGATGGAGAAAGGTGGGCAGGCAATGGGCTAAATGGATGATGGGTATTAAGAAAGGCACTTATGATGAGCACTGGGTGTTAGATGTAAGTGATAAATCACTAAATTCTACCCCTGAAACCAATTTTACCATATACGGTAACTAACTAGAATTTGAATAAAAACGTGAAATAAAAAATAACAATAATAATTACAAAACAGTTTAAAATGGGAAGATGATTTGAACAGGTATTTTCCCAAAGAAGACATGCAAATAGTGAATACATACATGAAAACGTGCTGACATTGCTAATAATCAGGAAATGCAAATCAAATCCACAACGAGGTATCATCTTATACCTGTTAGAATAGCTAGTATCCAAAAACAAACAAAGACAACACATAAACACAAGAAACAACAAATGCCAGCACAGATGTGAAGAAATGGGAACTCAGGGTAAGAATGTAAATTAATTCAGCCAATATTTAAACAGTATAGAGTTTGCTCAAAAAAAATTAAAAAGAAAACTACAATATAATCCAGCAAGCATTCCTGGGTATATTTCTGAAGGAGATTACATCAGTATTTAACAAAGATATCTTTGGGATGCCTGCATGGCTCAGTCAATTAAGCGTCCAATTTCAGCACAGGTCACGATCTTGTAGTGCTTGAGTTCAAGCCCCACGTCAGGTTCTGTGCTGACAGCTTGGAGCCTGGAGCCTGCTTCTGTTTCTCTGTCTCTCCCTCTCTCTGCCTCTCCCTGTCCATGCTCTGTCTCTCTCTCACACACACACAAATGAATAAACATTTAAAAAGATATCTTGGGGCATCTGGGTGGCTCAGTTGGTTAAATGTCTGACTTTGGCTTAGGTCATGATCTCACAGCTTATAGTCCCTATATCAGGCTCTGTGCTGACAGTTCAGAGCCCGGAGCCTGCTTTGGATTCTGTGTCTCCCTCTCTCCCCTGCTCATTCTGTGTCTCTCTGCCTCTCAAAAATAAACATCTTTTTTAAAAAATTTTTAAAAAAAGATACCTTCACTCCCATGTTCACTTCAGTATTAGTCACAATAGCCAAGACATGGAAACAACCTAAGTGTCCATCTGTGTGTGTGTGTGTGTGTGTGTGTGTGTGTGTGTGTGTGTATCACAAAAACAGGAAATTCCACTACATGCAAAAACATGGACAAAACTTGAGGGCATTATAATAAGAGAAATAAGTCAGACAGGGAAAGACAAATACTGAAGAATCTCTCTTATATATAGAATATAAAGACATCAAACTAATAGAAACAGAGTAGAAGAGTGGTTGCCAGGGCTGAGGGGTGAGGGAAAGGGGAAATATTGGCAAAGGACATAAACTCAGTTACGAGGTAAGTAAGTTCCAGGAATCTAAAGTATAGCATGATGGCTATAGTCAAGAATACTATATTATATATTTGAAAGTTACCATCAGAGTACAGCTTTAACGTTCTCACCATAACAATAATAACAACTATAAAATGGTAATTATGTAAGATGAAGGATGTGTTCACTAACCTTATTATAGTAAATATTTTGCAATATATACATATATCAACTCATCACATTATGCACCTTAAACTTAAACAATGTTGTATATCAACTATATCTCAATAAGGCTAGAAAAAAAAAAGTCAGGAAAAAGCAGAGAAACACAGGTGTATGTCACAATCCAGGAGCACAAGATCACTAAAGACTGAGATGCAATCATAGGATTATAGAATACTTTCCTTCTCCCCACAACATACTACCACATCAGTAAGGCTTCTCTAGAACAGAAGATCACAACTGAAAGAACTGCGTGACTCAGACCTTATTTAAGGAGGAATATCAAGGGAAACCAAAAGACAACATAAGAGACAAAAACAAGCACATTAGAGGAAATTTTAACCTCTGACACCTACAGCTAGGTGTAAAAATAGCTTCTATGTAAATCAAACAGTAAAAACAACATAACCACTATCCAGAATATTAAATTTTCACACAAAAGGCCTATTTAATTCATTTTCTTTTACCTAGTACAACATGTCCAGCTTCCAAAAATAAATTTACAAGGTACATTAAAAGAAATAAAGACACAGACTGAAGACCTAGAGCAAGCATCAGAATCAAATTCAAACATGACAGAGATATTGGAATTACAGTACTTCAAATTATTAAGGGCTCTAATGAAAAAATTGGAAGACAGACAAGAAGAGATGGTAATATAAGCAGAGACATAGAAAATCTAAGAAAGAGGGGCGCCTGAATGGCTCAGCTGGTTAAGCGTCCAACTTTGGCTCAGGTCATGATCTCACGGTTCGTGAATTCGAGCCCTGTGTCCTGCTCTGGGCTGACAGCTCAGAATCTGGAGCCCGCTTCAGATCCTGTGTCTCCCTCTGTCTGCCCCTCTGCTGCTTGCACTCTGTCTCTCTCATTGTCTCAAAAATAAATAAACATTAAAAAATTTTTAAAGAAAGAAAATCTAATAAAGAATCTAATTGAAACGCTAGACATGAAACCCAAGTCAATTGTATATGTTTTTTTCCTTAAAGTAAAAACTCAAGCAACAAAGCAAAATTTTCTCCAATTCTCCCAGGAAAACTTGCTTCCCACAGAGTAGCTATTTCAAATGCTGTAACACGATCAACTGGAATTAGAATCTTCCATGAATTTGAAGATGTGATGGGGGATAAAAGCAGCACAGGCAAAGCCTATCTTTAACAGAAACCAAAAAACAAGAACTCGAGATGCAAAAACCTCTTTCATTCCTCTTCTCTTGATAGACAAGTTTTTTTTTCAAGCCATCTTTGTAAATGGCATTTAGATCTATAATGACTTTTGTAAGTATATAACATGACTCAGTACTTTATCTTCTGCTAATTATTTCCTTTTTTTTTAACGTTTATTTATTTTTGAGACAGAGAGAGAGCATGAACGGGGGAGGATCAGAGAGAGGGAGACACAGAATCTGAAACAGGCTCCAGGCTCTGAGCTGTCAGCACAGAGCCCAACGCGGGGCTCGAACTCACGGACCGTGAGATCATGTCGGCCGCTTAACCGACTGAGCCACCCAGGCGCCCCTGCTAATTATTTCCAATGATAGATGTAACCCTCGATTTCATGAAGTCAATTATGACAATTCACGCTGACATTTGAAGAAAAATCAGGTACTTAAGGATATGAGCCAGAATGACAGCAGTCTGTTATCAGGCTTGGCACTTCCAAAACTCAGTAGAATCCATGTAATCACTATGTACATTTTATGCTAGGATTGTGTTTTATCTCTTGTTTAGATTTGGAATGCAAACAACCATGGCATTGTGTTTGGAGGTAAGAAAACTATTGGAAGTGTCTATTTTGAAAATATGAAGGTTAAAAGGCATATAAATATTCTAATTTACAAACAAGGAAATGCAGGGTGCCTGGGTGGCTCAATGGGTTGAGCGTCCAACTTTGGCTAAGGTCATGATTTCATGGTTCATGAGTTCAGGCTCCAGATCAGGCTCATTCCTGTCAGCACAGAACCTGCTTTGGATACTCTGCCCCCTCTCTCTGCCCCTCACTCGCTCGTGCCCTCTCTTTCTCTTTCTCTCAAAAATAAGCATTCAAAAAAAGGAAATTTTAGAAATTAATAACACTGTAACAGAAATGATAAATGATCATCAATAAGCTGGACACAGCTGAGGAAAGAATCAGTGAGCTTGAAGATATGTCAATAGAAACTTCACAAACTGAAAAGCAAAGAGGAAAAAAAAAGAAATGAATAGAATATCCAAGAATTGTGGGACAATTACCAAAAAATGTAACATATACATAATGGGCAAAACAGGAGAAGAAAGAGAGAAGGAACAGAAGAAATAGTTAAAATAATTGCTGTGAATTTGCCAAAATTAACGACAGACACCAAACCGCAGACACAGGAAGCTCAAATAAAACCAAGCAGAATAAATAGCAAAAACAAATCTACACCCACACATATCATATTCAGACTCCAGAAAATTAACAAGAAAAAGAAAACCTTGAACGAAGCCAGAGGAATGAATCAACCTTATCTACAGAGGAACAAGGGTAAGAATTACATCACACTTATCTTCAGAAATTATGTGTACTAGTTAGAGTTCTCTAGAAAAACATAACCAATGGTGTGTGTGTGTGTGTGTGTGTGTGTGTGTGTGTGTGTGTGTAAGAAATTGTCTTACAGTATTACTGAGGCTGGCAAGCCCCAAATCTTCAGGATGAACCAGCAGGCTGAAAACCAGGGAAGGGATGACACTACAGTTAAAGTCTGAAGGCCATGTGCTTGCAGAATTCACTCTTACTAAGGGGAAATCATCCTTCTGCTCTATCTAGGCCTCCAAACGATTGGATGAGGCCCAGCCATATAATGGAAGACAATATACTTTCTTCAAAGTCCAATGAGTTAAATGTCAATCTCATCCAAAAACACCCTCTCAGAAATATCTAAAACAGTGTTTGACCACATATCTAGGCATTGTGACCCAGTCGAGTTGACATATAAAATTAACCATCACATCATGTGAACAAGAATAGAGTAAAATATTTAAAGTTTTGAAAGAAAAACATCCCATCAACCTAGAATTATGTATTCAGCAAAATTATCCTTCACAAGTGAAGGAGAAATAGACTTTCTCAGACAAACTAAACACTGAGTGAATTTGTCACCCTAGATCTACCTTTAAAGAAATGTTAAAAAGCTCTTCAAAGAGAAAAAATAATGTCAGAAACTCAGATCTATATAAAGAAATAGAGGCATTTGATAAGGAATATATTAAGGTAAAATAATTTGTAAATTTTCTCATTCTTTATTTTTTAATGTTTATTTATTTTTAAGAGAGAGAGAGAGGTAGCACGAGTTGGTGGGGGGAGCAGAGAGAGGAAGACAGAGGATCTGAAGCAGGCTCCACGCTGTGAGCAGCGAGCCTGAGGTAGGGCTTGGATCCATGAACCACGAGATCATGACCTGAGCTGAAATCAAGAGTCAGTTGTCTAACCAACTGAGTCATCCAGGTGCCCCTAAATTTTCTTATTCTTAATTGATTGCTCTGTTTAAAACCATAACATCATGAATATATCGGTTACAGCTCATAGATAAGTGAAATTAATGATAACAATGTTATTAGGGACAGGAGGAATGGGAAACACTCATATATTATACCTGTAGTTCCCATGAAGCAGTATATTTTTATTTGTAAGTTAAAGTAGAGCATCTTTTGTTGTGTCTGTTGTCAATCTGTATGTATTCTTCAGAGAAATGCCTGTTCATGTCTTCTGCCCATTTTTAAATCAGTTTGTTCATTTTTGGGGTGCTGAGTTTGATAAATTCTTTATATATTTTGGATACTAACCCTTTATACATATGTCATTTGCAAGTATATTCTCCCATTCCAACAGTTGCCTTTTAGTTTTGTTGATTGTTTCCTTTGCTGTGCAGAAGAAGCTGTTTATGATGAAGTCCCAATAGTTATGATGAAGTCCCAATAGTTTATTTTTGCTTTTACTTCCCTTGCCTCAGGAGACAAATCTAGAAAAAAGTTGCTATGGCCCATGTCGAAGAGGATACTGCCTGTGTTCTCCTCTAAGATTTTGATGGTTTCAGGTCTCACATTTAGGTCTTTAATCCATTTTGAATTTGTTTTAGTGTATGGTGTAAGAAAGTGTTACAGTTTCATTCTTTTCATGTTGCTGTCCAGTTTTCCCAGCACCATTTGTCTTTTTTCCCATTGGATATTCTTTCTTATTTGTTGAAGAATAGTTGACCATATAGGTGTGGGTCCATATCTGGGTTTTCTAGTCTGTTCTATTAATCTGTGTCTATTTTTGTGCCAGTACCATGCTGTCTTGATCACTATAGCTTTGGAATACGACTTGAAGTCTGAAATTGTGATTCCTCCAGGTTTGCTTTCTTTTTCAACGTTGCTTTGGCTATTTGGAGTTTTTTGTGGTTCTATAAAAATTTAGGATTGTTTGTTCTAGCTCTGTGAAAAATGCTGTTGGTATTTTTGATAGGGATTACATTAAATGTGTAGATTGCTTTGGGTAACAAAGACATTTTAACAATATTTGTTCTTCCAACCCATGAGCAGGGAATTTCTTTCCATTTGTTTGTGTCATCTTTACTTTCTTTCATTGGTGTTTTATACTTTTAGGAGTACAGCTCTTTCATCTCTTGGTTAGGTTTATTCCTAGGTATCTTATGTCTTTTGGTGCAATTGTAAATGAGGTTGATTCCTTGATTTCTCTTTCTGCTGCTTCATTATTGGAGTATAGAAATGCAACAGATTTCTCCACATGGATTTTTTTGTCCTGGTACTTTGCTGAATTCATGTATCAGTTCTAGCACAGTAAAGGAAACAATCAACAAATCTAAAAGGCAGCCTACGAAATGGGAGAAGATATTTGCAAATGACATAAAGGGTTAGTATCCAAAATCTATAAAGAACATACCAGGCACCTGGGTGGTTCAGTTGTTAAGCATCTCACTTCGGTTCTGGTCGTGGTCTCATGGTTTGTGAGCTGAAATCCCACATCAGGTGAGCTCATGTCCCACTTTGGGTGAGCTCCTGCCCTGCATTGAGAGAGCACGAGTTCCACATGGGATAAACATGGGCCCCACATCGGGTGAGCTCTGCTTCTCTCTCTCTCTCCCTCTCCGCCTCTGTTCCTCCTGAGATTCTCTCTCTTTCTCTCTCTCTCTCTCTCTGCCATTTGCTCACTTGCACCCTCTCTAAAATAAAATAAAATAAAATAAAATAAAATAAAATAAAATAAAATAAAAATAATTTACCAAACTCAACACCCCCCCAAAAAAGTTAAGAAATGGGCAGAAGACATTAATAGACATTTTTTTTTCCAAAGAAGACATCCAGATGGCCAACAGACACATGAAAAGATGCTCAATATCACTCATCATTGGGGAAATACAAAAGAAAACCATGATGAGATAGTACCTCACAACTGTGAGACTGGTTAAAATTAACAACACAGAAAACAACAGATGTTGACAAGGATGCAGAGAAAGGGGAAGCCTCTTACACTGTTAGTGGGAATGTAAACGGGCACAGCCAATCTGGAAAACAGTATGGAGTTCCCCAAAAAATTAAAAATAAGAGTTCCTTGGTGGCTCAGTTAGTGGAGCATCCAACTCTTGATTTTCGTTCAGGTAGTGATCCCAGTTTCATGGGATCAAGCCCCACATCAGGCTCCATGCCGATTGTGGAGCCTGCTTGAGATTCTCTTTCTCTCTCTCCCCCTTGGCCCCTCTCCACCACTTGCATGCACCCTCTCTCTAAAAATTAAAAAAAAAAGTTAAAAATATAGCTACTCTACAAGCCAGGAATTGCATTACTAGGTATTTACCCAAAAGACACAAAAATACTTACTTGAGGGGCCCCTGGGTGTCTCAGTCAGTAGAGTACCTAATTTTTTATTTTGGTTCAGGTCATGATTCCTACTTAACAGAAAGAAACCCATTTAGCAGAAACCCAATTAACAGAAACAGATAGGTTAAAATCAGATATATGGAGATATATGGAATCAACCCCTATGTCAGGCTATGTGCTGAGTGTGGAGGCTGCTTAAGATTCTCTCTCTCTCTCTCTCTCTCTCTCTCTCTCTGTCTCTCTCTCTGCGCCCCTCTTCTTCACTTGTGCTCTATATCTCTCTAATTAAAAAAAAATACTGATCCAAGGGATACAAGTACCCTGATGTTCATAGCAGCATTATCAACAAAAGCCCAATTATGGAAAGAACCCAAATATCCACTGATTGATGAACAGATAAAGAAGATGTGGTATGTGTATACACACACACACACACACACACACACACACACATACATACATTATGCATATAAAATGGAATATACATTATACATATATATATATATATATTATACATATATAATGGAATATTATTCAGCCACCAAAAATACTGAAATCTTGCCATTTGCAGCAATGTGGATGGAGCTAGAGTGTATTATACTAAGTGAAATAAGTCAAGTAGAGAAACACAAATACCATATGATTTCACATATATGTGGAATTTAAGAAACAAAAAACCAAACATAAAGGAAGAGGGAAAAAAAAGAGTGGGAAGCAAACCCTAAGAACTCTTAACTGCAGAAAACAAACTGAGGGTTGCTGGATGGAAGGTTGGAGGGAGGTGGGGAGGATAAATGGGTAATGGGTATTAAGGAGGGCACTTGTTATATTAAGCACTGGCTGTTGTATGTAAGTGATGAATCACTAAATTCTACTCCTGAAACTAATACTCTATATGTTAACCAACTAGAATTTAATAAACATTTGGAAAAAGAAATCCAAAAAGAAAGTTAATGGTCTAAACATGCCAATTAAAAGATAGAGACTATTAGGGGAACCTGGGTGGCTCAGTCAGTTGAGTGTCCCACTTTTGGTTTTTGCTCAGGTCACAATCTCATGGTTTGGGAGTTCGAACCCTGCATCAGGCTCTGCACTGACAGTGTGGGGCCTACTTGGGATTCTGTCTTTCTCCCTTTCTCTCTGCCCCTCCCCCACTTGTGTGTTCTTTCTCTCTCTCTTTCTCTCTCTCAATAACTGAATAAACTTAAAAAAAAATACAGGCTATCAGAGTGGATAAAAAAAAGACCAAACTATATTTTGTCTACAAAAAACCCACTTAGCAGAAACACACAGATAGGTTAAAAGCAGATATATGGAGATATATATATATATATAGATATATATATATATATATATATATATATATATATATATATATTCCACACTACCAGTAATCTAAATAAAGCTAGAATAGCCATTTCAATTTAAGACAAAGCAGATTTCAGAGCAAGGAAAATGATGAGGGATATGGGAATGATGAGGGATATGGGATATGGGAATTAAACAATGAAAAAGTGGTCAGTTCTGTAAGAAGACTAAACAATCCTAAATGTGTAATCCTGAATGCACCCAACAACACAGCATCAAAACACATGAAGCAAAAGACTGATAGAAATGAAAGAGGAAATATACAAATCTACTATTATATTTGGAGACTTCAAAACCCCTCAACAAGTAATGGACAGATCCAGAAAAAAATAGTAAGAACACAGTTGAACTAAAAGCACCATCAATCAACTGAATCTAAATGACATTTATAGAATTATAGAATATGTTATTAAACAACCACAGAATACAGAATTCTCAATATCAAATAGAACATTCACCAAGACAGACCACACCCTGAGCCATAAAACACACCTCACCAAACTTAAGAGGATAGAAATCAGACAAAGTAAGCTCTCAAACCACAGTGGAATTGAAATAAAAATTACTAACAGAAAGCTGCAAATTCCCAAAGTATGTGGAGATTAAACAAAAGACAACTAAATAATATGAGTCAAATAAGGAGTCACAAAATAAATTTTAAAATACTTTAAACTAAATGGGAATGAAAATATTACATAGCAAAATTTGTGGGTTGCAGCAAAAACAGCGCTTAGACAAAAACTTATAGCATTGAAAACATATATTAGAAAAGAAAAAAATCTCAAATCAATAATCTAAGCTTCCACTTTAGAAAACTAGAAAAATAAGAGCAAATTAAATCTAGAGTAAGCAAAAGAAAAGATAAAACTAAAATTACAGTAAAAGCCAATGAAAGTATAAACCAGGTAAACCACAGATAAAATCAATGAAACCAAAACCTGATTCTTCAAAAATATAAAGTGATAAACCTCTAACCAATCTAAGCAAGCAAAAAAGAAAGAAGGCACAAATTACTAATATTGGAAATGAAAAAGTCACCATTAGTAGTGATCCCATGGACATTGAAATGATAATAAATATAAACAATTCTATACCCACTAACTTGATAACTTAAATGAAATAGCCCAATTTCTTGGAAGGCACAATCTGACAAAACTCATCCAAGGAGAAACAGATAATCTGAATAAGTGTATATCTTTTAAGGAAATTGAATGAACAATTAATAAACTTCGAAAACAGAAATTACCAGGCCCAAATTGTTTCAAATTTTACCTAAAATATAAAGAAGAAATGATACAAATTTTGTACAATTTCTTCCAAAAAAAAATAGAAACAGAAGGAACACTTCCTAAGGCATTTTATGAGACACTTATTACTCTAATACTAAAATCACACAATAATATTAAAAGAAAATTACAGAAGACACAAAGAAATGGAAAACATTCCATGCTCATGAATTGGAAGAACAAATATTGTTAAAATGTCAATACCACCCAAAGCGATCTACACATTCAATACAATCCCTGTCAAAATAACACCAACATTCCTCACAGAGCTAGAACTAACAATTCTAAAATTTGTATGGAACCACAAAAGACCCCGAATAGCCAAAGCAATATTGAAAAAGAAAACCAAAGCTGGAAAACATGCAGAAAAATGAACCTGGACCACTTTCTTACACCATACACAAAAATAAACTCAAAATGGATGAAAGACCTAAATGTAAGACAGGAAGCCATCAAAATCCTAGAGGAGAAAGCAGGCAAAAACCTCTGTGACCTCGGCCGCAGCAACTTCTTACTCAACACCTCTCCAGAGGCAAGGGAAACCAAAGTAAAAATGAACTATTGAGACCTCATCAAAATAAAAACCTTCTGCACAGCAAAGGAAACAATCAGCAAAGTAAAAGGCAACTGACGGAATGGGAGAAGATATATGCAAACAACATACCAGATAAAGGGTTAGTATCCAAAATCTATAAATAACTTATCAAATTCAACAACCAAAAATAACAATAATAATAATAATAATTATAATAATAATAATAATCCAGTGAAGAAATGTGCAAAAGACATAAATAGACACTTCTCCAAAGAAGACATCCGGATGGCCAACCGACACATGAAAAAATACTCAACATCACTCATCATCAGAGAAATATAAATCAAAACTACAATGAGATACCACCTTGCACCTGTCAGAATGGCTAACATTCTGGCAACAACAGATGTTGGTGAGGATGCGGAGAAAGAGGATCTCTTTTGCAAGAGAACGCAAGGGAATGCAAACTGGTGCAGCCTCTTTGAAAAACAGTATGGAGGTTACTCAAAAAATTAAAAATAGAACTACCCTACGACCCAGCAATTGCACTACTAGGTATTTATCCAAGGGATAAAGGGATGCTGTTTTGAAGGGATACATGCACCCCAATGTTTATAGAAGCACTATTGACAATAGCCAAAGTATGGAAAGAGCCCAAATTTCCATCAATGGATGAATGGATAAAGATGTGGCATATATATATATACATATATATAAATATATATACATATATACACATATATATATATACACACACATACATACATACACACACACACGCATATACACACACAATGGAGTATTTCTCAGCAATCAAACAGAATGAAATCTTGCCATTTGCAACTACTTGGATGGAACTAGAGGGTATTATGCTAAGCAAAATTAGTCAGAGAAAGACATATATAACTTCACTCATATGAGAACTTAAGATACAAAACAGAAGAACATAAGGGAAGGGAAGCAAAAATAATATAAAAACAGACAGGAGAACAAAACATTAGAGACTCTTAAATATGGAGAACAAACAGAGGGTTGCTGGAGGAGTTTTGGGAGGGGTGATGGGCTAAATGGGTAACGGGCATTAAGGAATTTACTCCTGAAATCATTGTTTCATGATATGCTAACTAACTTGGATGTAAACTTAAAAAATAAATAAATACTTTTAAAAAAAAGAAAGAAAACCAAAGCTGGAGACATCACAATTCTAGACTTCAAATGGTATTACAAAGCAGTAATCATCAAGACAGTATGGTACTGGCACAAAAACAGATACTCAGATCAGTGGAACAGAATAGAGAACCCAGAAATAGAGCCATAAACATATGGCCAACTGATCTTTGACAAAGCAGGAAAGAATATCCAGTGGAAAAAACACAGTCTCTAGCAAATGGTACTGGGAGAACTGGACAACGATATGCAGAAGAATGAAACTGGACCACTTTCTTACACCATACACAAAAATAAATTAAAAATCGATGAAAGACCTAAATGTGAGATAGGAAACCATCAAAAACCTACATGAGAAAACAGGCATCAACCTATTTGACCTAGGCTGCAGCAACTTCTTGCTTGACTTGTCTCCAGAGGTAAGGGAAACAAAATAAAAAATGAACAATTGGGACCTCATAAAGATAAAAAAAATTCTGAGTGACCAAGATGGCAAGACAGCATGGAAGGTTTTTTTGTTTTTTGTGGTTTTTATTTTTGTTTTTGTTTTTGCATCTCTCTTCCCTGAAATACAGCCAGATCAACACTAAACCATGCTGCACACCTAGAAAACTGATTTGAGGATTAATATAATAATCTGCACAACCTGAACCAGAGAACTTAGTAGGCACATGGCACAGAGAGGTGAACTGGGGGAGAAAGCTGTGGAGGGCAGCGAGCTGTTTTCGCTTGTGGAGATTGGACAGAGATGGGAGGAGAGTACAGAAAACATCCCCCCACACACACCTGAAAGCAGCTGGAGACAAAAGAAACAGTACACAAGGGACTGAACAAAAAAGGAAGAAAGGAGAAAGGAGAGGGTTTAAATTCCATTAAGACTCTATAAACAAGGGGAGTGCAGAGTCTGAAATTCTGCAGCTCAATACCTGGGGGTGCTCTGGTGGGAAGTGTGAATCCCCAGGAGCAGAGAGCAAGGTCCTTGGAGTCCTCAGGCAACAGGAGGAGAGGCAGTTCCCCTGCTGGGAGGACATTTGGTAGAGGCTGTGAGGCCTCCCCACAGGCAAAGGTCCCAGTGGACCCCAGAGAACAACCACATTCGCTGGTGCTGGAACAAGGACATTAAGGGGGAAGCCTGGTGCCAGATGTGTGTTGTGATTTTCCATAATCCCTGAAACACTGCTGCTACATGATCGCGTTAACTTTTTCTGGGGCAGGCTGGGAACCAGCTGCAGTCTCTGGGCATCAGCAGCAGCATGGTCTCCCAAATGTTCCTGGGGACAGGCCAGTACCTGGTCATTGCTCAGTGAGACCCTCCCCCCAGAAGGTCTGAGCAGGTCAAAGCCACAGTCCCTCAGAAGTGAAGGGTTGGGAAACACAGCCACATGTGAGATAAAACTCAGGAGAAAGGTACTGCCTGGCAACCTTACAGCTTGGTCACACACAGTGTAAAAGCAGAGAGTGGATGGAAGCTGGAGACAAAGAGGGGTGTGTGACTGCTGGTCGGGGAGAGCAAAGAGTTGTGATAGTAGAGACTGGGTAGTGGGGTGAGGCCATTTTCAACCCTTTCACACATGCACATGCACATGAACAGGCGCCACAACAATCCACCCCAGTAAGCTAAGCAGAGCCATCTAGTGGAGAACAGAGCCAATACACTAAGCCCCACCCAACTGGGCCAACATTGCTCTTTAGGAACAACACAAGTCTCTCTGCCTGCTTAGTATACAGACTATAAAGTGCTTCATAGTTTGACTTCTAGGGGAAACCAATGTAATTTCAATCATACTTCAGTCTGCTTGCTGGTACATCTATTCAATTTTTTTTCTTTTCTTATTCTTGAATACAGAAAGAGAAAAAAATTTATTTTATATCCCATTTCTATTAAAAATATTTTTTTAATTTTTTTCTACTATATTTTTTTGTAAATTTTTCAAATTCTATTTTGTTTACTTCCATCATTTCATTCTATTTCATTGTATCATTTTTTCAAATTTTCAAACATTTTCCTTTTCTTTTCCTTTTCTTATCTTTCCCTTTTTTCTGTAATCTACCAAGCTCCTTTCAACAACCAGACCAGAACACACCTAGGATCTAGCATCCTTTACTTGATTTTTTTGTGTTGTTTTTAATTTTTTATTTTTAACTTTTTTACCTTATTAATTCATTTTCTTCCTTCAAAATGATGAAGTGAAGGAATTCACCCCAAAAGAAAGAACAGGAAGAAATGACAGACAGGGACTTAATCAACACAAATACGAGCAAGATGTCTGAACCAGAATTTAGAATCTCGATAATAACAATACTAGCTGGGGTTGAAAACAGATTAGAATCCCTATCTGTGGAGATAAAAGCTAGTCAGGATGAAATAAAACATGCTATAAATGAGATGCAATCTTTAATAGATGCTACAGAAGCAAGCATGGATGAGGCAGAGCAGCAAATCTGTGATATAGAGTACAAACTTATGGAGAACAATAAAGCAGACAAAAAGAGGGACACTAAGGCAAAAGAGCATGATTTAAGAATTACAGAAATAAGTGCCTCATTAAAAAGGAACATCAGAATCATAGGGGTCCCAGAAGATGAAGAGGGAGAAAAAGGGGTTGGAGGGTTATGTGAGCAAACCATAGCAGAAAACTTTCCTACCCTGGAAAATCAAAATCCAGGAAGCACAGATGACTCCCATTAGATTCAACAAAAATCAACCATCAACAAAGCATATCATAGTCAAATTCACAAAATATTCAGGTAAGGAAAGAATCGTGAAAGCAGCAAGGGAAAAAAAAAATCCTTAACCTACAAGGGAAGACAGATCAGGTTGCAGCAGACCTACCCACAGAAACATGGCAGGCCAGAAAGGAGTGGCAGGATATATTCAACGTGCTGAAGAGGAAAAATATGCAGCCAAGAATTCTTTATCCAGCAAGGTTGTCATTCAAAATAGGAGAGATAAAAAGTTTCCCAGACAAACAAAAATTAAAGAAGTTGGTGACCACTAAACCAGCCCTGCAAGAAGTTTTAAAGGGGACTCTGAAGGGAGGAAAGATGGAAAAAAAAAAGACCAAAAGCAACAAAGACTAGAAAGAACCAGAGAACACAACCAGAAACTCCAACTCTACAGGCAACATAATGGCAATAAATTCATATCTTTCAGTACTCACTCTAAATGTCAATGGACTAAATGCTCTAGTCAAAAGATATAGAGTAACAGAATGGATAAGAAAACAATATCCATCTATATGCTGTTTATAAGGGACCCACTTTAGATCCAAAGACATCTTCAGATTGAAAGTAAGGGGATGGAGAATTATCTATCATGCTAATGGTCACCAAAAGAAAGCTGGAGTAGCCATCTTATATTAGACAATATAGACTTTAAAATAAAGACTGTAACAAGAGATGAAGAAGAGCATTATATAATAGTTAAGGGGCTTATCCACCAAGAAGATCTAACAATTGTTAACATTTATGCTCAAAATATGACAGCATCCAAATATAAATCAATTAATCACAACCTTAAAGAAACTGATTGAGGGGCGCCTGGGTGGCGCAGTCGGTTAAGCGTCCGACTTCAGCCAGGTCACGATCTCGCGGTCCGTGAGTTCGAGCCCCGCGTCAGGCTCTGGGCTGATGGCTCGGAGCCTGGAGCCTGTTTCCGATTCTGTGTCTCCCTCTCTCTCTGCCCCTCCCCCGTTCATGCTCTGTCTCTCTCTGTCCCAAAAATAAATAAACGTTGAAAAAAAAAATTAAAAAAAAAAAAAAAGAAACTGATTGATAATAATACCATAACAGTAAGGGACTTGAACACCCAACTTACAGCAATGGACAGATCATCTAAACAGAAAATCAACAAGGAAATGATGGCTTTCAATGACACACTGGACCCGATGGACTTAACAGATATATTCAGAACATTTCATCCTAAAGCAGCAGAATATACATTCTTCTCCAGTGCACATGGAACATTCTTCAGAATAGATCACACACTGGGACACAAATCAGCCCTCAACAAGTACAAAAAGATCAAGATCATACCATGCATCTTTTCAGACCACATGCTATGAAACTCGAAATCACAAGAAAAAATGTGGAAAGACAACAAATACTTGGAAACTAAAGACCATCCTACTAAATAATTAATGGGCTAACCAAGAAGTTAAAGAGGAAATTAAAAAGTACATAGAAGCCAATGAAAATAATAATACCACAGCCCAAAACCTCTGAGACACAGCAAAGGCAGTCATAAGAGGGAAGTATGTAGCAATCCAGGCCTTCCTAAAGAAGGAAGAAAGGTCACAGATACACAACCAAGCCTTACACCTTAAAGTGTTGTAAAAGAACAGCAAATAAAACCCCAAAACAGCAGACGACAGGAAATAATAAAGATTAGAATGCTATCAGAAATCCATGCTATCAGAACCAAAAAAATAAAATAACAGACCAATGAAACCAGAAGTTGGTTCTTTGAAAGAATTAACAAAATTGATAAACCCCTAGCCAGTTCAATCAAAAAGAAAAAAGGAAAGTACCCAAATAAATAAAATCAAGAATGAAAGAGAAGAGATCACAACCAACACAGCAGAAATACAAACGATAATAAGAGAATATTACGAGCAACTATACACCAATAAAATGAGCAATCTGGAAGAAATGGACAAATTCCTAGAAACATATAAACTACCAATACTAGAAACAGGAATAAATAGAAAATTCTAACAGACCAATAACCAGTAAAGAAATCGAATTAGTAATAAAAAATCTTCCAAAAAACAAGAGTCCAGGGCCAGATTGCTTTCCAGGGGAATTGTAGCAAACATTTAAAGAAGAGTTAACACCTATACTCTTGAAGCTGTTCCAAAAAAATAGAAATGGAAGGAAAACTTCCAAACTCTATGAAACCGGCATTACCTTGATTCCAAAACCAGACAAAGACTCCACTAAAAAGGAGAGCTATAGACCAATTTCCCTGATGAACATCAACGCAAAGAGCCTCAGAAGATACTAGCCAACAGGATTCAATGACACATTAAAAAAAATTATTTACCACGACCAAGTGGGATTTATACCTGGGATGCATGGCTGGTTCAATATCCACAAAATAATCAATGTGATACATCACATCAATAAAAGAAAAGACAAGAACCACATGAACCAAGAGATGTAAAGAAACCATTTGACAAAACACAGCATCTTTTCTTGATGAAAACCCTCATGAAAGTAGGGATAGAAGGATCATACCTCAAGATCATAAAAGCCATATATGAAAGACCCACTGCTAATATTGTCCTCAATGGGGAAAAACTGAGAGCTTGCCCCCTAAGGTCAGGAATACAACAGGGATGTCCACTCTTGCCACTGTTATTCAACATAGTATTGGAAGTCCTAGCCTCAGCAATCAGATAACACAAAGAAATAAAAGGCATCCAAATTGGCCAGGAGGAGATCAAACTTTCACTCTTCGCAGATCACAGGATACTATTTTGGGAAAACCCAAAAGATTCCACCAAATAACTGCTAGAACTGACTCATGAATTCAGCAAAGTCGCAGGACATAAAATCAATGCACAGAAATCGGTTGCATTCCTATACACCAATAATGAAGCAACAGAGGAATAAATCAAGGAATTGATCCCATTTACAATTGCACCAAAAACCATAAAATACCTAGGAACAAATCTAACCAAAGAGGTGAAAAATCTATACACTGAAAACTATAAAAATCTTATGAAAGAAATTGAAGAAGACACACACACACACACACAAAATGGAAAATATTCCATGCTCCTGGATAAGAAGAACAAATATTGTTAAAATGTGAATACTACCAAAGCAATCTACATATTCAATGAAATACCTATCAAAATAACACCAGCATTCTTCACAGAGCTAGAACAAACAATCAGAAAATTTGTATGGAATCAGAAAAGACCCCAAATAGCCAAAGAAATCTTGAAAAAGAAAACCAAAGCTGAAGGCATCACAATACTGCACTTCAAGATGTATTACAAAGCTGTAATCATCAAGACAGTATGTTACTGGCACAGAAACAAACACTCAGATCAATGGAACATAATACAGAACACAGAAACGGACCCACAAACATAGGGCCAACTAATCTTTGACAAAGCAGGAAAGAATATCCAATGGAATAAAGACAGTCTCTTCAGCAAACGGTGCTGGGAAAACTGGACAGGGACAAGCAGAAGAATGAACCTGGACCATTCTCTTACATAAAATAATTCTCTTTCATAAATAATTCTCTTACATAAAAATAAACTCAAAATGGATGAAAGACCTATACACAAGACAGGAAGCCATCAAAATCCTAGAAGAGAAAGCAGGCAAAAACCCCTTTGATCTCAGCCGCAGCAACTTCTTGCTCAACACCCCTCTGGAGGCAAGGGAAACCAAAACAAAAATGAACTACTGGGACCTCATGAAAATAAAAATCTTCTACACAGTGAAGGAAACAATCAGCAAAACTAAAAAGCAACCAACAAAATGGAAGAAGATATTTGCAAATGACATATCAGATAAAGGGTTAGTATCCACAATCTATAAAGAACTTATCAAACCCCACACCCAAAAAACACAAATAATCCAGTGAAGAAATGGGCAAAAGACATGAATAGACATTTATCCAAAGAAGACATCCAGATGGCCAACTGACACATGAAAAGATGCTCAACATCACTCATCATCAGAGAAATACAAATCAAAACCACAATGAGGTATCACCTCACACCTGTCCAAATGGCTAAAATTCACAACTCAAGCAACAACAGATGTTGGCGAGGATGTGGAGAAAGAGGAACACTTTTGCACTGCTAGTGGGAATGCAAAGTGGTGCAGCCACTCTGGAAAACAGTATGGAGGCCTCTCAAAAAAATTAAAAATAGAACTACACTATGACCCAGCAACTGCACTACTAGGTATTTATCCAAGGTCTACAGGGATGCTGTTTTAATGGGACACATGCACCCCAATGTTTATAGCAGCACTACTGACAATAGCCAAAATATGGAAAGAGTCCAAATGTCCATAGATGGATGAATGGACAAAGAAGATGTGGTGTATATACTCCCCCACCCCACACACACAAACACACACACACACACACACACACACACACACACACACACGTACAATGGAGTATTACTCAGCAACCAAAAAGAATGAAATCTTGCCATTTGCAACTACATGGATGGAACTGGAGGGTATTATGCTAAGTGAAATTAGTCAGTCAGAGAAAGACAAGTATCATACGACTTCACTCATATCAGGACTTTAAGATACAAAACAGATGAACACAAGGGAAGGGAAGCAAAAATAAAAACAGGGAGGGGGACAAAACATAATAGACTCTTAAATATGGAGAACAAACAGAGGGTTGCTGGAGGAGTTTTGGGAGGGGGGATGGGCTAAATGGGTAAGGGGCTTAAGGAATCTACTCCTGAAATCATTGTTGCACCATGTACTAACTAACTTGGATGTAAATTATTAAAAAATAAATAAATTATAGAAAGAAAAAAACATAAAAAAAAAGAAAAACTTCTGCATGGCAAAGGAAATACTCAGAAAAACTAAAAGGCAACCATCAGAATGGGAGAAGATATTTGCAAATGACATATCAGAAAAAAAGTTAGTATCCAAAATCTATTTAAAAAAAAATTATCAATATCAACACCCAAAAGCCAAATAATCTGAAGAAATGGGCAAAAGACATCAATAGACACTTCTCCAAAGAAGACATCCAGATGGCTAACAGACACATGAAAAAATGTTCACCATCACTCATCATCAGGGAAATACAAATCAAAACCACAATGAGGTATCACCTCACACCTGTCCAAATGGCTAAAATTCACAACTCAAGCAACAACAGATGTTGGTGAGGATGCAGACAAAGAGGAACACTTTTGCATTGCTGGTGGGTATGCAAAGTGGTGCAGCCCTCTGGAAAACAATACAGAGATTCCTCAAAAAATTAAAAATAGAACTACCCTATGACCCAGCAATTGCACTACTAGGTATTTATCCAAGGGATACAGGTTGCTATTTTGAAGGGGCACATGCACCCCAATGTTTATAGCAGCACTACTGACAATAGCCAAAGTATGGAAAGAGCCCAAATATGCATTGACCGATGAATGAATAAAGATGTGGTAGATATATACAATGGAATATTACTCTGTGATCAAAAAGAATGAAATTATGCCATTTGAAACAACATGGATGGAACTAAAGTGTATCATGCTAAGCAAAATAAGTCAGTCAAAGAAAGATATCATATGTTTTCACTCATATGTGGAACTTGAGGAAGTTAATAGAAGACCATGGGGGAAGGGAAGGGGTAAAAATAGTTAAAAACAGAGAGGGAGGGAGGCAAACCATAAGAGACTCTTAAAAATAGAGAACAATCCAAGGTTTGATGGTGGGACGGGGGAGAGGGGGAAATGGGTGATGGGCATTGAGGTGGGCACTTGTTGGGATGAGCACTGGCTGTTGTAGGTAAGCGATGAATCACGGGAATCAACTCCCAAAACCAAGAGCACACTGTATACACTGTATGTTAGCCAACTTGACAATATTATATTTAAAATTTTTTTAATGGAACTACTCTATGACCCAGCAATTGCACTACTATGTATTTATCCAAAGAACACAAAAATGCTGATTCAAAGGGGCATATGCACCCAGTGTTTATAGCAGCACTTTCAACAATAGCCAAAGTATGGAAAGAACCCAAATGTCCATCAAATGATGAATGAAAGATCAAAAAGAATGAAATCTTGTCATTTGTAACAACGTGGATGGAAATGGAGTGTATTATGCTAAGCGAAATAAATCAGAGAAAGACAAATATCATATGATTTCACTCATATGTGGAATTTAAGAAACAAATGAACACAGAGGAAAGAAAAATTAAGATAAAAACAGAGAGGAAGACAAATCATTAGAGACTCTTAAATACAGAAAATAAACTGAGGGTTGCTGGTGGAGTGTTGGGTAGAGAGATGGACTAAATGGACTATGGGCATTAAGGAGGACCCTTGTTGGGATGAGGACTGGGTATTATATGTAAATGATGAATCACTAAATTCTATTCTTTTTTTTTTTAACGTTTATTTATTTTTGAGACAGAGAGAGACAGAGCATGAATGGGGGAGGCTCAGAGAGAGGGAGACACAGAATCTGAAACAGGCTCCAGGCTCTGAGCTGTCAGCACAGAGCCTGACGCGGGGCTTGAACTCACTGACCGCGAATGTGAGGGGCCGCCCTGGTGCCAGGCTGAGACCGGGTTGAGCAATGTTCCCTGTTGACTCAAGCCAACCCGGTCGTTCCCCCCCCATTACCCCACTTTCAAGGGCATACAAAACCCTTGTCAAGGCTGAGAAAGTTAATTCCTGAAGCCTGTGGTCTGCAGGTGTTGGCAGTAATGCTACCTCCCTTTTTCTACCCCGAGTCAGAGAGAAACAAACATGGGAACTGTGTTTTGCTAGCAATCTATCAACAAGGTCTTGTGACCCGTTCAGAAAGTTCACAAGGTATACAGAACTAAATGTTTTGGCTGGCAGTGATCATGTGAAACCTGTTTATTCTTAGAAAGACCTGATCAATAAGAGTCTTATATTATAAAAGACTGTGTACAGCAACAATAAAGCCGTCACTTGGGCCATCAGCCCAGGGGACCCTCCTGTTCCCAAACTTTGTCTTCTCTCTTTTTTTCTTGCATTCCCCTACCCTCAGGACCCTGACCTCGGTGTTTGTCACGCTGGTCGCGACATGCGAGATCATGACCTGAGCCAAAGTCGGCTGCTTAACCGACTGAGCCACCCAGTGGCCCCATTAAATTCTATTCTTGAAATCATTATTACACTAAATGTTAACTAACTTGGATTTAAATTTTTAAAAAACATTAACAATAAAACAAACTCAATTGACTAAAGATCTGAACACACATCTGTCTCACCAAAAAAGATATACAAACAGCCAACAACAAAAAAGAGCATATGAAAAGATTTTCAACATCACATAATATTCAGGAATTGAAAATTAAAACAATGAGACACCGAAGGGGGGAGTTACAGAGAAGGAAGGAGGCAAACCATAAGAGACTCTTAAAAACTGAGAATAAACTGAGGGTTGATGGGGGATGGGAGGGACAGGAAAGTTGGGAGGAGCACTGGGTGTTGTATGCAAACCAATTTGACAATTCACCTCACATTTAAAAGAAAGAAAATTAATCATTGATAAAAGCAATGATGATATTAAAAAAAGAAACTAATTTGACAATAAATTTTATATTAAACAAACAAACAAACAAACAAACAATGAGATACCACTATACAACCATCAGGATGACCAAAATCCAAAATACTGTCAACACCCAATGCTGTCAAGGATGTGAAGCAACAGGAATTCTCATTCATTGTTGGTAGGAACAAGACCACTTCATAAAACACTTTGGCAGTTATTTAGAAAACTAAACATAGGCTTACTGTATGATCCAGCAGTTGTGCTTCTAGGTACTTACCTCAATGAGTTGTAAAAATTGTCCACAAAAATAACTGTATACAAATATTTATGGTGGCTTTATTCATAATTACCAAAAATTGAAAGCAATCCAGATGTCCTTCAATAAATGAATGGATAAACAAAACATGGTACATTGGTAGAATACCTTGAAAATGTGGGTTTGGTTCCAGCCCACCACAATAAAGTGAGTGAAATGAATTTTCTCATTTCCCAGTGCATATAAAAGTTATATTTATATTATATAAGAAATACCCTCCTTAATACCCATCACCCGTGTAGCCCATTCCCCACCCACCTCCCTCCATCAAACCTCAGTTTGTTACCTATTGTTGAGTCTCTTGTGGTTTGTTTCCCTCTCTCCTCTTTTTCCCCCATCTCCATGTTTATCTGTTTTGTTTTTTGTTTTTGTTCTTGTTTTTTATTCCGCATATCAGTGAAATCCTATGGTATGACTTTCTCCAACTTATTTCGCTCAGCCTAATACACTCTAGCTCCATCCATGTAGTTGCAAATGGCAAAATTTTATTCTTTTTGATGGCTGAGTAATATTCAAGTGTGTGTGTGTGTGCGCGCGCGCACACGTGTGTGCGCGCGCGTGTATGCCACATCTTCTTCATCCATTCATCAGTTGATGGACATTTGGAGTCTCTCTATAGTTTGGCTATTGTTGATAAAGCTGCTATAAACATTGGGGTGCAGGTGCCCCTTCAAATCTGTATTTTTATATTCTTTAGGCAAATATCTAACAGTGCAACTGGATCATAGGGCAGTTCTATTTTTAGTTTTTTGAGGAACCTCCATACTGTTATCCAGTGGCTGCACTAGTTTGCTTTGACACCAATAGCACAAGAGGGTTCCCCTTTCTTTGCATCCTCAATAACACCTGTTGTTTCTTGTGTTGTTAATCTCAGCCATTCTGACAGGTGTAAGGTGGTATCTAATTGTGGTTTTGATTTGTAGTTTCCTAATGATGAGTGATGCTGAGCATCTTTTCATGTGTCTGTTAGCCGTCTGGATGTCTTCTTTAGAAAAGTGCCTATTCATGTCTTCTGGCCATTGCTTATTTGGGTGGGTGGGGGGGGCTGTTGAGTTTGATAAGTTATTTACAGATTTTGGACACTAACCCTTTATCTGATATGTCATTTACAAATTTCTTCTCCCATTCCATAGGTTGCCTTGTAGTTTTGTTGATTGTATCTTTGCTGTGCAGGGCTTTTTAGCTTGATTAAGCACCAATAGTTCATGTTTGCTTTTGATTTCCTTGCCTTTGGTGACATGTCTAGTAAGAAGTTGCTCCAGCTGAGGTCAAAGAGGTTGTTGCCTGTGTTCTCCTCTGGAATTTTGAAAGTTTCCTGTCTCACATTTACATCTCCCATTCATTTTTAATTTATTTTTGTTTATGGCGTAATAAAGTGACCCAGTTTCATTTTTCTACATGTCACCATCCAGTTTTCCCAACAGTGTTTTTTGAAGAGACTCTTTCGTGGGTCCATTTCTGAGTTTTCTATTATGGTCCATTGATCCATGTGTCTGCTTTTCTGCCAGGACCATTCTGTCTTGATGACTACAGCTTTGGAATATAGCTTGGAGTCCTGAACCATGATGCCTCAAGTTGTTTGTTGTTGTTGTTTTTTATTTCAGGAATGCTTTGGCAATTTGGGGTCTTTTGTGTTTCCATACAAATTTTAGGGTTGTTTGTTCTAGCTCTGTGAAAAATACTGTTGGTATTTTGATACGGATTGCATTAAATGTATAGATTGCTTTGGCTAGTATAGACATTTTAACGTTTATTCTTCCAATCCATGAGCATGGAATGCTTTTCCATTTCTTTGTGTCCTCTTCAATTTCCTTAATAAAGGTTCTATAATTTTCAGAGCCCAGATCTTTTACCTCTTTAGTAAGGTTTATTTCTAGGTATTTTGTTGTTTTTGGTGCAATTGTAAATAGGATCGATTCCTTGATCTCTTTTTATCCTGCTTTGTTATTGGTGTGTAAGAAATACAACAGATTTCTGTAATTGATTTTATATCCTATGACTTTGGTAAATTCATGTATTTCTTCTAGCAATATTTTGGCGGTGTCTCTCAGGTTTTCTAAATAGAGTATTATGTCATCTGCAAGTAGTGAAAGTTTGACTTCTTCCTTGCTGATTTGGATGACTTTTATTCCTTTTTGTTGTCTGATTGCCGAGGCTAAGACTTCCAGTACTCTGCCAAATAGTAATGGTGAGAGTGGGCCTCCTTGTCTTGTTCATGACTATAGAGGAAAGGCTCTCAGTTTTTCCCCTTTGAGGATGATATTAGCTGTGGGTCTTTTGTATATGGCCTTATTGAACTTTAGGTATGTTCCATCTCCACTTTGTTGAGGGTTTTTATCATGCTGTATTTTGCAAAGGCTTTCTCCATATCTATTGACAGAGAACCATATGATTCTTATCCTTTCTTTCATTAATGTGGTGTATCATGTTAATTGTTTTGCAAATATTAACCAGTCCTGAAGCCCAGCAATAAACCCCACTTGACCATGGTGAATAATTCTTTTAATGTACTGCTGAATTTGATTTGCTAGTATTTTATTGAGAATTTTTGTATTTATGTTCATCAGGAATATTGACTTGTAATTCTTTTTAGGGAGGTCTTTGTCTGATTTTGGAATCAAGTTAATGCTGGCTTTGTAGAATGAGTTTAGAAATTTTCCTTCTGTTTCTATTTTTTGGAACAGTTTGAGAAGAATGGATATTAACTCTTCTTTACATGTCTGGTAGAATTCCACTGGGAAACCATCTGGCCCAGGACTTGGGAGATTTTGATTACTGATTCCATTTCTTTGCTGGTTATGCATCTGTTCAATTTTTCTATTTCTTACTATTTGAATGTTAGTAGTTTGTGAATTTCTAGAAATTTGTCCATTTCTTCCAGATTGCCCAGTTTGTTGGGATATAATTTTTCGTAGTATTCTCTTATAATTGTTTGTATTTCTGTGGTGTTGGTTGTGATCTCTCCTCTTTCATCCACGATTTTATCTATTTGGGTCCTTTGTCTTTTCTTTTTGATAAGTCTGGTTAGGGGGTTATCAATTTTGTTAATTTTTTCAAAGAACCAGCTCTTAGTTTTGTTTATCTATTCTACTGGGTTTTTGTTTATTTGTTTCTGTATCATTTATTTCTGTTCTAATCTTTGTTATTTCCCTCTTCTGCTGGCTTTAGGCTTTATTTGCTCTTCCTTTTCTAGATCCTTTGGGTGTACGGTTAAGTTGTGTATTTGGGACCTTTCTGGCTTCCTGAGATAGGTCTGTATTGCAATATATTTTCCTCTTAGGACTGCCTTTGCTGCAGCACAAAGGTTTTGGACTGTCATGCTTTCATTTTCATTTGCTTCCATGTATTTTTTTTTTAATTTCTTTAATTTCCTGGTTAACCCATTCATTTTTTAGTAGGATGTTCTTTAACCTCCATGTATTTGGGGGCTTTCCAAATTTCTTCTTGTGGTTGACTTCAGGTTTCATAAGAGTTGTGATATGAAAATGTGCATGGTATGATATCGATATTTTTGGTACTTATTGAGGACTGATTTGTGATCCAGTATGTGATCTATTCTGGAGAATGTTCCATATGCTTTTGAAAAGGTGTATTATGCTGCTTTAAAATTAAATGTTCTGGGGGTGCCTGGGTGGCTCAGTCATTAAGCATCTGACTTCAGCTCAAGTCATGATCTCACAGTCGGTGAGTTTGAGTCCCACAGGGGGTAAGCATGACCCCACTTCGGGGGAGCTCATGCCCCACTTCAGTGAGCACAAGCCCCACATCGGGTGAACACGATCCCTGCTTCTGGTAAAACATGAGCCATGGGTGAGCCAAGCTTCTCCCTCTCCCCTACTCCCTCCCCCCCCCCACTGCTCCTCGTTGGATTCTCCCTGTCTTCCTCTCTGCTCCTCGCTCACTTGAGCCCTCTAAATACATACATACATACACACATACATACATACATACATAAAATGAAATCTGAATTTATCTGTTAAATCCATCTGGTCCAATGTGTCCTTCAAAGCCATTGTTTCTGTGATTTTCTGCTTAGATGATTTGTTCATTGTTGTAAGTGGGGTGTTAACATCCCTGTTATTATTGTATTACCAATGAATTTCTTTATGTTTGTGATTAATTCATTTATATATTTGGGTGTTTCCATGTTGGGAACATAAATATTTACAATTGCTTGATCTTCTTGATGGATAGACCCCTTAATTATTATATAATACCCTTCATCTGTCATTACCATCTTTGTTTTAAAATCTAGTTTGATATGGCTACTCCAGCTTTCTTTTGATGACCATTAGTATGATAGATGGTTCTCCATGTCCTCATTTTCAATCTGCAGGTGTCTTTAGGTGTAAAATGATTCTCTTGTAGGCAGCACTAGGTTGATCTTGTATTTTTTGTCCATTCTGATACCCTATGTCTTTTGATTGAGCATTTAGTCCATTTACATTCAGATTATTGAAAGACATTTAGTGCCATTGTGTTACCTGTGCAGTTGGTGTTTTTGGTGATGCTCTCTGGTCCTTTCTAGTGTTTGTTGCTTTTTTTTTTTTTCTTCAAAGAGTCCCCCTTAAAATTTCTTGCAGGGCTGGTGTAGTGGTAATGAACTCCTTTACTGTGTGTGTGTGTGTGTGTGTGTGTGTGTGCGCGCGCATGTGTGTGTGCGCGCACGTGTGCTTGTGTGTGTGTTTTTTCTGAGGAACTCTTTATTTCTCCTATTCTGAATGACAGTCTTGCTGGATAAAGAATGCTTGGATGCACATTTTTCCCAATCAACATGTTAAATATTTCCTGCCACTCCTTCCTGGCTTGCCATGTTTCTGTGAATAGATCTGCTGCAAACCTGATCTGTCTTCTCTTGTAGGTTAAGTACTTTTTTCCCCTTATTGCTTTCAGGATTCTTTCCATGTCTAAGTATTTTGTGTATTTGACTATGATATGCCTTGGCAATGGCTGGCTTTTGTTGAATTTAATGGTAGTTCTCTGTGCTTCTTAGATTTTGATGTCTGTGTCCTTTCCCAAATCAGCTATGATTTGTTCAAATAAACCTTCTGCCCCTTTTTTCTCTCTCTTCATCTTTGGGACTCTTATGATACAAATGTTATTACATTTTAAGAAGTCGCTGAGTTGCCTAAGTCTGCCCTCATGATCCATGACCTTACTTTCCCTCTTCTTTTCAGCTTCATTATTTTATCTATTCATAATTTTATTATATCACTAATTTGCTCCTCTGCCTTGTCTATCCTTGTTTTGATGGCCTCCATTTGGGTTTGTAACTTGGTTACAACATTAATTCTGGCCTAGATAGATTTTAGTTATTTTACCTCTGCAGAAAGGGATTCCCTGGTATCTTCTATGCTTTTTTCAAGTCCAGCTACTATCCCTGAAATCAATGTTTTAAATTCTACTTCAGACATCTTACTTATATCTTTATTGATTAAATCCCTGGCCATGAGTTTTACTTCTTGTTCTTTCTTTTGGGGTCAATTTCTCCATCTCATCATTTTGTCCAGAAAAGAGAAGAAGAAAAAAAACTAAAACAATAAAACTAGATCCTGGTGTGTTTTGGTCTGCCTGTTAAAAGAATTTTATACAAGGTGATCACTTTTCTACTTGTAGACTTGCAGTTTTTGTTCTCTTAGACCTCTGATTGATTTCTTGGGTGTTCAATAACTACTTTATTAGGAAAAAAATGCTAATCATCATCTGAACTTTCAGAGAATTGTAATCTTTTTATTGGTGGAACGCCTTCCCTCAATGACTGGCTGCTGACTGATTAGGATGGTGGTTGCCGAGGATTGGGGTAGCTGTGGCAATTACTTAAAATAAGACAACAGTGAAATTTGTCCCATCAATGGGCTCTTCCTTTCACAAACAATTTCCCTGTAGTACGTGGTGATGTTTGATAGCATTTTACCCAGAGATCTTCTTTCAAAATTGTAATCAATCCTCTCAAACCCTGCCACTGTTTTATCATCTAAGTTTATGCAACACTTTAAATCCTTTGTTGTCCTTTCAACAATTTTCACAGAATTTTCACTCCATTTTCTTTGCTCATCCATAAGAACCAAGTCCTCAATCATTAAAATTTTACAATAAGATTGTGGCAATTCAGACACATCTTCAGGCTCCACTTCTTTTTTTTATTTATTTTTGAGAAAGAAAGCATGAGCAGAAAAGGGGCAGAGAGCCACAGTCCTCCACACTGTCAGTACAGAGACCAACGTGGGGCTCAAACTCATGAACTACAAGATCATGGCCTGAGCCAAAGTCGAATGCTTAACCAACTGAGCCACCCAGGCACCCTCAGGCTCCACTTCTAATTCTAGTTCTCTTGCTATTGCAATCACATCTGCAATTATTTCTTCCACTGAAATCTGGAGCCCCTCAAAGTCATCCCTGAGGGCAGTAACCAACTTTTGCAAAACCTTTATTAAAGTTGATAGTTTGATCTCTTCCCATGAATCTGAAAGTTCTTAATGACATCTAGAATGGTAAATCCTTTCCAGAAAGTTTTCGATTTCCTTTGCCCAGATTCATCCAAGGAATCATTATCTGTACCAGCTGTAAACTTACAAATGTATTTCTTCAATTGTTATTAATACTTGAAAGTCAAAGTGATTCTTTGATCCATGAGTTGCAGAATGGATATTGTGTTAGCAGGCATGAAAACACAATTAATTTTATTGTACGTCTCCATCACAGTTCTTGGGTGACCGGTGCATTCTCAATGAGCAGTCATATTTTGAAAGAAATCTTTTGTTCAGAGGAGTACGTCTCAACACTAGACTTAAAATATTCAGTAAACCATGTTGTAACCGATGCACTGTCTTCCAGGCTTTGTTGTTCTATTTACAGAGCACAGACTGTTAGAATCATTCTTTTAAAAAAAAAATTTTTTTTTAATATTTATTTTTGAGAGACAGAGTGTGAGCAGGTGAGGGGAGGGGAGAGAGGGAGACACAGAATCTGAAGCAGGCTCCAGGCTCCAACCCTGATGCAGGGCTCAAACTCACAAACAGCAAGATCATGACTTAAGCTGAAGTAGGATGTTTAACCGACTGAGCCACCCAGGTGCCCCAAAATCATTCTTAAGGGCCCTAGTATTTTTGGAATGGTAAACGAGCACTGGTTTAATTTAAATTCACCAGCTGCATTAGCCCCTATCAAGAGAGTCAGACTGTCATTTGAAGCTTTGAAGCCAGGCATCAACTTCTCTTTAGCTATGAAAGTCAT
Organism: Lynx canadensis; assembly: GCF_007474595.2. Classification (NCBI taxonomy): domain Eukaryota; kingdom Metazoa; phylum Chordata; class Mammalia; order Carnivora; family Felidae; genus Lynx; species Lynx canadensis. The sequence continues at coordinate 116,784,045 of NC_044303.2, read as the reverse complement.
AGATGGTATCTTTTTCCAACAGAAGGCTACTTTATCTACAGTGCACATGTGTTGTTTGGTATATCACCTTCATGACTTACCTTAGCAAGATCCTCTGGACAACTTGCTGCAGCTTCTCCATTAGCACTTACTGCTTCAACTTGCACTTTTTAATTTAAATTCCAGTTAGTTAACATACAGTGTAAGTTTAAGACATACAACATAGTGATCCAACACTTCCATGCAACACCTGGTGCCCACAAGTGGACTCTTCAATCCCCATCACCCATTCAACCCACCTCCTCATCCACCTCCACTTTGATAACTATCACTCTTTTCTGTATAGTTAGGGGGTCTGTTTTTTGATTTGCTTATTTTTTCCCCCTTTGCTCATTTGTTTTGTTTCTTAAATTCCACATGAGTGAAATCATACAGTATTTGTCTTCCTCGGACTTATTTCGCTTACCATAATACTCTCTAGTTCTTTATGTCATTGCAAATGGCAAGGTTTCATTCATTTTTATGGCTAATATTCCATTGTGTATATATATCCCATTTTCTTTATCCATTTGTCAATGGACACTTGGGCTGTTTCCATAGTTTGGCTACTGTAGATAATCCTGCTATAAACAAAGTGTTGCACATATCACTTTGAAGCAGTATTTTTGTATTTTTGGGGCAAATACCTAATAGTGCAATTGCTGGAATGTAGGGTAGTTCTATTTTTAACTTTTTTGAGGAATCAACGTACTGTTTTCCAGAATAGCTGCACCAGTTTGTATTCCCAACAGTACAAGAGCATTCTCTTTTCTCCACATCCTTGCCAACACCTGTTGTTTCTTGTGTTTATTTTAACCATTCTGACAGGCACAAGGTGATATCTCATTGCAGTTTTGATTTGTATTTCCCTGATGATGAGTGATGTTGAGGATCTTTTCATGTGTCTGTTGGTCATCGGTATGTCTTCTTTGGGAAAATATCTATTGATGTCTACTTGCACTTTTATGTTATGGAGATGGCTTCTTTCCTTAAACCTCATGAACCAACACCTGCTAGCTTCAAACTTTTCTTGTGCAGCTTCCCATCTCAGCCTTCACAGAACTGATGAAAGTGAGGGCCTTGCTCTGGGTTAGGTTTTGGCTTAAGAGAATGTTGTGACTGGTTTGATCTTCTATCCAGACCACTAAAACTTTATTCATATCAACAACAAGGCTGTTTCACTTTTTTTAATGTTCATTTACTTTTTTTTTTTTTTTTTTTTTTACGTTTATTTATTTTTGGGACAGAGAGAGACAGAGCATGAACGGGGAGGGGCAGAGAGAGAGGGAGACACAGAATCGGAAACAGGCTCCAGGCTCTGAGCCATCAGCCCAGAGCCTGACGCGGGGCTCGAACTCACGGACCGCGAGATCGCGACCTGGCTGAAGTCGGACGCTTAACTGACTGCGCCACCCAGGCGCCCCTAATGTTCATTTACTTTTGAGAAAGAGACAGATAAGAGGATCCAAAGCAGGCTCTGTGCTGTCAGCGCAGAGCCCAATATGGGGTTCAAACTCACGAACTATGAGACCATGACCTGAGCCCAAGTCAGACACTTAATCAACTGAGCCATTCAGGCACCCCAAGGCTGTTTCACTTTCTTATCACTCATGTGTTCACTAGTGTAGAACTTTTAAATTCCTTCAAGAATTCTTACCTTGCATTCACAACGTGGCTGTTTAGTTCAAGAGCCTTAGCTTCCAACCTATCTTGATTATCTACATGCCTTAGTCACTGAGCTTAATCATTTCTAGTTTTACTTTTTTTTTTTATTACTTGAACATTTAGAGGTCGCTGTAGGGTTATTAATTACTAATTTCAATATTGTTGTGTCTCAGGTAATAGGAAGACCCAAGGAGAGGGAGAGAGATGGGGCAACAGCCAGTTGGTGTAGTCAGAATACATACAACATTTACTGATTAAGTTCACTGTCTTATATTGGCACAATTCATGGTGGCCCAAAACAATTATAATAGCAACATCAAAGATCGCGGATCATACCACCATGAATATAATAATGAAAATTTGAAATATTGTGAGAGTTACCAAAATGTGACACAGAAACAAATGTGAGCAAAAGCTGTTGGGCAAATGGTGCCAATAGACTTGCTCAAAACAGGGTTGCCACAAATCTTCAATTTGTTATTAAAAAAAAAAAAAGGCATTATCTGTGAAGTGCAACAAGGCTAAGGGCAATAAAACAAGGTATGTCTGCATTCTTGAGTGATAAAGAAATGAACTATCAAGCCACAAAAAAATATGGAGGAATCTTAAATGCATATTGCTATGTCAAAGAAGCCAGTTGAATAGGCTATATATTATAAGATTCCGAGTATATGTCATTCTGGAAAAGGAAAAGATCAGTGGTTACCAGAAGTTTGATTTAGGGGTGGGGGAGGTAGAGTGAAACTTTTCTGCATGACACTGTAAAGTTGGAAACATGACAGCACACATTTGTCAAAACCCAGAGAACTATAAAACACAAAGACTAAAAACTAAAATAAACTATGGTCTTTAGTTAATATTACTGTATCAATTTTAGTTCATCAATTACAACAGATGTACCACACTATTGCAAGATGTTGAAAACAGAAAGGTGCAAAGAGAAAGGGTATGTTTTCTGTATATTTTCTGCATAATTTTTCTGTAAACCTAAAACTTCTATTTATTTTTTTAATGTTCATTTATTTTTGAGAGAGAGACAAACAGAGTGCAAGCTGGGGAGGGGCAGAGAAAGAGAGAGACACAGACTCTGAAGCAGGCTCCAGGCTCTGAGCTGTCAGCACAGAGCCCAACGTGGGGCTCAAATTCAAGAACCATGAGATCATGACCTGAGCTGAAGCTGGACACTTAACTGACTGAGCTACCCAGGCACCCCAGCCTAAAACTGTTTTCTAAAAAATCTAACAAGGGGCACCTGGATGGCTCAGTGGGTTAAGCATCCAACTTCAGTTCAGTCATGATCTTAGAGTTCGTGAGTTCAAGCCCCACATTGGGCTCTTTGCTGTCAGCAAAGAGCCTCCTTCAGATCCTCTGTCCCCATCTCTGTCTACCCCTCCCTCACTGGTTTTCTCTCTCCCTCTCAGAAATAAATAAACTTAAAAAAAAGGGGGGGGGGAATTAAAAAAATAAAGTCTATTAAAAATATTAGCAAACAAAATACAACATAAAAATCTAACTTTATATAAAAAAGGCATCATGACCAAGTGGAATTTATCCCAGATATACAAGAATGAAATATTAGGAATTGCATTAGTATAATTTACCAAATCAGTAGATCTAAGAAAAGTCATAATTATTTCTGTGTGCTAAAAGGCTCTTCAATAACATTCAACACACATTCCAGATTTTTTAAATAATTAAAGTAGGAATTGATGACTGTATCTCTAACTTGACCATGTATATGTACATTATATTATATCACATCATAGATCATATACATATTATACATAATCATGTTAGCGACATACCTTACTTAATGGGTAAACAATGGAAGAATCCCAATAAAGGTCAGGAACCAGGAAAGCATGCTTTCTATTTTTACTACTTTGTAACATTACATTGGAGAAATTATCCAATGCAATCAGAGAAAGGAAAACAAATAAAGGTATATAAATTGGAAAAGAAGACTAAAACAAATCAGTAAGGTGTCAGGACATAAAAACTACTTACAAAAATCAACAATCTTCATATGCATACGAATAATAACAAGTTAGAAAGTATTAAGGGATAGAAGATCCTATTTATAAACAGAACAAGATAAATTCTTAAAACAAAACTTGTTAAGAAATGTACAAAATCTCATGTGTGGAAAAATTAAATGCACTTCTAAAAAGCCCATAAGTGGACTTGAGCAAATGGAAAACATTCCCTGTTCTTAGGGTTAAGTCTCTTTGACTTAATATCATAAAGATGTCAGTTGTCTCCAAATCAATAGATGAGCTAGTATGATCCCAATAAAATATCAACATTTTATGGATGCAGACAATAACAGAAAAATAAACATGTAAGAATAAAGAGGAATCACCTCATACCCATTAAAATGACTACTACATTAAAAAAACAAAGTCAAAGAAAGACAAATATCCTATGATTTCACTCATATGTGGAATTTAAGGAACAAAACAGATGAACATAGAGGAAGGGAAACAAAAATGAGATAAAAACAGAGAGGCGGACAAACCATAAGGGACTCTTAAATACAGAGAACAAACTGAGGGTTGCTGGTAGGGTGTTGGGTGGGGGATGGGCTAAATGGGCAATGGACATTAAGAAGTGTACTGGTTGGAGGGAGCACTGGGTTGTATAGGTAAGTGATGAATCACTAAATTCTATCCCTGAAATCATTATTATACTATATATTAACTAATTTGGAATTAAATTAAAAAAAATAACAAGTATTGTCAAGGATATGGAGAAATTGGAATTCTGCACTGTTGTTAAGGAAGTAAAATAGTGCTGCTTCTATGGATAACTGCATGAAGGTGCCTCAAAAAACTAAAAATGAGGGACGCCTGGGTGGCTCACTCGGTTGGGCATCCGACTTCAGTTCAAGTCATGGTCTCACAGTTTGTGGGTTCAAGCCCTGCGTCGGGCTCTGTGGTGACAGCTCAGAGCCTGGAGCCTGCTTCAGATTCTGTGTCTCCCCCTCTCTCTGCCCCTCTCATGCTCATGCTCTGTCTCTGAATAATGAATAAACATTAAAAAGTAAACAAACAAACAAACAAAAAAACTAAAAATGAAATTACTATATGATCCATCAATCCCACTTCTGGTTATATATCCAAAAGAATTGAAAGCAGGATCTTGCCCTGTTTATTACTTAGTAGTTACACTTGATTCTGGCTTGATGTCAGTAATTTTTAGTGGCTTAGTGATGTGCTCATGGTAAAATGACTCTCTTGCCTAAGTTATGTGATGTACCAGTAATGACAATTCACTAATTATGAGCCAGTTACTGTTGCAAGCATATTATTTGTACTAATCGTATTATTTTTTAAGATTTTATTTTTGGGGCACCTGGGTGGCTCAGTCAGTTGAGCGTCCAAATTTGGCTCAGGTCATGATCTCACAGTCCGTGAGTTCGGGCCCGCGTCGGGTTCTGTGCTGACAGCTCAGAGCCTGGAGCCTGCTTTGAATTCTGGGTATCCCTCTCTCTCTGCCCCTCCCCCACTCGTGCTCTGTCTCTCTGTCAAAAATAATCATTAAAAAAATTTTTTTAAAGATTTTATTTTTAAGTACTCTATACACCCAACATGGGGCTCAGAATCACAACCCCAAGATCAAGAATTGCACACTCCATGGACTGAGCCAGCAAGACACCTCTCCATTGAATTTTTTTAAGGTAAACTCTACCCCCAAAGAGGGGCTGAAACTCTTGACCTCAAGATCAAGAGCTGTATGCTCTACCAACTAAGCCAGTCAGACACCCCAATCCACTGGATTTTCACAAGAACTATACAACAACACAAAATAGGTGTTATAAAGGTCAATGTCTTACAGATCGGAAAGCAGTGTAACAGAGAAGTTGGGTTATTTAGCTAAGGTTACAGAGGCTGGAGGTTCGAGAATAAGGATTTGAACTGCTGTACTATGCCTCTAAACCACAGGTCCTTAACCTCTAAAGGGCAGTGGGGTGAAAGCAGGATGTTGACAAGATACTTGTGCACCCATCTTCATAGCAGCTCTAATTCAACAGAGCCAAGGGGTGGAAGCAACTCAAGTGTCCATCGATGAATAAATGAATAGACAAACTCTGGTGTAAATATACATATACATACACACGTACATACACACACACATACACATACACACACAAAAAGAATATTATTCAGCCTTTAAAAAGGCAGGAAATCCTGTCACATGCTACAACATAGATGAACCTTGAACACACTATGCAAAGTGAAATAAGCTAGTCACTCACACACACACACACACACACACACACACACACGCACAAAGCCAGTCATAAAAAGACAAATACTGTATGATTCCACTTATATCAGATACCCAGAGTAGTCAAATTCATTGGGGCAGAAAGTAAAATGGTGGTTGCCAGAGGCTGGGAGCTGGGCATTGGAGTGTTTAATGGACAAAGAGTTTCAGTTTTACAAGATAAAAGAAGTTCTGGAGATGGGTGGTTGTGATGATTGCATAACAATGTTAATGTACTTAATATCATTAACTGTACTCTTAAAAATGGCTAAAATGGTAAATGATCTGTGTATTTCATTACAATTAAAAAATGTCCAGGAAAAAATTGAAGTAGCCTTCAGTTTCCCACTGAATAATGCCAGCCTGGGCTCCACACCCCAAAAATGCCTTCTATTTGGAAAAAATGCACTTCGTACTACCAACAGAAGAGCACATTCTTTATATAAGAAACACTGCCTCATCTGCAATTGCTGAAACTGGAAAATAAAGGCATTTCGAAATGAACAGAAAATGGCAGGCATTATATAAAGACAACAAAAAATGAGAATATATATTGTTTAAAACCTAACTATGAAAAAGGAAAACAAACATAACACTCCAACCCAAATTAAATAACCTTAAACAGTCATTTGATGTTATGAAAAAATACTGTGAATCAACAAAAGAAGTCACTGTATGGAACCGAAAAAAGACTCCAAATAGCCAAAGCAGTCTTGAAAAAGAAAATCAAAGCTGGAGGCATCACAATCCCAGACTTCAAGGAATTACAAAGCTGTAATCATCAAGACAGTATGGTACTGGCACAGAAACAAACACTCAGATCAATGGAACAGAATACAGAACACAGAAATGGACCCACAAACATATGGCCAACTAATCTTTGACAAAGTAGGAAAGAATATCCAATGGAATAAAGACAGTCTTCAGCAAATGGTGCTGGGAAAACTGGACAGCGACAAGCAGAAAAATGAACCTGGACCACTTTCTTACACCATACACAAAAATAAACTCAAAATGGATGAAGGACCTAAACATAAGACAGGAACCATCAAAATCCTAGAAGAGAAAGCAGGCAAAAACCTCTTTGACCTCGGCCACATCAACTTCTCACCCAACACCTCTCCATGACGTATCAGATAAAGGGTTAGTATCCAAAATCTATAAAGAACTTACCAAACTCAACACCAAACAGAAACAATCCAGTGAAGAAATGGGTGAAGAAATGAATAGACACTTCTCCAAAGAAGACATCCAGATGGCCAACTGACACATGAAAAAATGCTCATCATCAGAGAAATACAAATCAAAACCACATTGATATCACCTCACACCTGTCAGAATGGCTAACATTAACAACTCAGGCAACAACAGATGTTGGCGAGGATTCAGAGAAAGAGGAACCCTTTTGCACTGCTGGTGGGAATGCAAAGTGGTGCAGCCACTCTGGAAAACAGTATGGAGACTCCTCAAAAAATTAAAAGTAGTACTACACTATGACCCAGCAATTGCACGACTAGCTATTTATCCAAGGGATACAGGTGTGCTGTTTCAAAGCGGCACATGCACTTCAAGGTCTATAGCAGTGCTATCGACAATAGCCAAAGTATGTAAAGAGCCCAAATGTCCATCAATGGATGAATGGTCAAAGATGATGTCACACACACACACACACACACACACACACACACACACACACACTGGCGTATTACTCAGCAATCAAAAAGTATGAAATCTTGCCATTTGCAACTACGTGGATGGAACTAAAGGGTATTATGCTAAGCGAAATTAAATTAGTCAGAGAAAGACAAATATCCTATGACTTCACTCATATGAGGACTTTTTTTTTTTTTAATTTTTTTTCAACGTTTATTTATTTTTGGGACAGAGAGAGACAGAGCATGAACGGGGAGGGGCAGAGAGAGAGGGAGACACAGAATCGGAAGCAAGCTCCAGGCTCTGAGCCATCAGCCCAGAGCCTGACGCGGGGCTCGAACTCACGGACCGCGAGATCGTGACCTGGCTGAAGTCGGACGCTTAACCGACTGCGCCACCCAGGCGCCCTGAGGACTTTAAGATACAACACAGATGAACATAGGGAGGGAAGCAAAAATAATATAAAAACAGGTAGGGGGACAAAACATAAGAGACTCTTAAATATAGAGAACAAACAGAGGGTTGCTAGAGGGGTTGTGGGAGGGGGAATGGGCTAAACAGGTAAGGGGCGTTAAGGAATCTACTCCTGAAATCACTGTTGCACTATATACTAACTTGGATGTAAATTTAAAAATAAATAAATAAAAATAAATAAATAAATAGGGAGGGGGAACAAAAGAGAAGTCAGAACAAAAGTGGACAGAGAAAGAAAAGATACAAAACAAGAGTTAGTCAAAACCAGGAAAAACTGAAGAAAAAGACAAATCATCTCGGGGGGAAAAAAAGACTAAGTTATAAGATGTCCCAGGAAACCGATTTTACTTAAAATATAATAACCGACATTAAGGAAAAAAACAGTCAAATAAAATCAAGAAAGCAACATGGATCACACAGAAAGTTATAGATACAGAAGCAAAGAACCCAACATGTATTATATGTAGTCTCTGAAGAAAAAAAGCAAAATAATGGAACAAATGTAATATTCAAAATTATAATACAAGAAAAGTTTCTGGAAATAAAACTTGAATCTACACATCAAAAGGGTCTTCCATGAACCTAGGAAAATTGATATGGAATGGTCAACTCTGAGATCTTCGAAAATCAATTAGATTTGAAAGAAAAAATCCCCCATGCCTCAGGCAAAAAGACAAAATCATTTAGAAAGGAAAGAATCAGATTGGTATTTTCACAATATACAACATATTCATACAATGTACAAAGAAAGGCAGCAAAGAAGTTTTTAAAAAACCAAAGACTCTCAAAATAAATAAACTTAAAACACTCAAGGAAAGAAATTTGAAGATTTTATATCCACCTGTCCTTCAAATACCAAAGCTACAAAAATCAGTATTAAACATGCAAAAACTCAAGAATACAGTATTCAGGAACGTCTCTTGAGGAATTTAGTACTAAAGAATGAGTTTCATCCCAATAAGGACTAACTAGGGGGAAATTCAGAAAACCTTACAATGGTGAGCATTAAATATATTGTTGTAGATCTCTAAAGTGAAGGTGGTAACAAGTGTGGAAAAACTGTATGCAAATTGTTTCCTAAAAACAACATGACTAAGAAAATGGGGGAGAAAAGGAAAAACAGAGTAAAATAATTCTGTTATATAATAAGAGGGAGTCAAGCTATAGCTGACAAAAAAAAAGGACATCCCAAATAAGGAAATTTGAGGACATGAGAAAAGATACAAGCCTGACCATAACTACTGGAATAAAAACACAAACATTACCACACACCAAACATAATTTTAAAAGTGAGTCTTTTGTTTAGGGTTGTATTTTGTTTCTGGCACTACAAGACGCTCCAGGTTCATCTCTTTATTTCCTTCCCCAGTCCTAGCATCAGCCAATTCTCCAAGGAGCCTGGTTCCTGGTGTAAAGGGAGCTGAACATTCACTGGAGAACCAGTTGCTCTGGTGCTTTGGATAGGGCATTAGTCTTAAAATACTCTCCCCAAAGCTGATTACTGGGAAAATGAAGAGAGCTGGGGCAGTGGCAAAAGGGCTAGAAAGTACCAGCAGGTCCCGAACCACTTGAGTAGCTAGGAGATGCTTTACTTGAAGAAACCACTCAGCTACGGCCAATCTGGGCACATCCTCTAGATTATACTATCTTGACTGGCAAGAAAGACTCTATAAGTCAACCAGAACAGGAGTGATCTAGTATGCTCTAGTGTCCAAAAATTGCTCTTACTCAGCCACTCGAAGTGCCCATCTGAGGACACACAGCAATGAGGACTCATGTCCCCTTTACCTGCTAGTAAGCTCTACCAAGAAGTTGCCTTCCAAGCTTATTCTCTATTACAGGCAACAGTCACCTGGTCCCCAAGTCTCTGGACAGGCCCTCCAGCCCCTCTGCTCCCAGGACAAACCACAGGGAATGCCTGAGTCAGAAGAGTGAAATCTTTGCAAGCTGCAAGTTCTCTTTCAGACCTTACTAGGAACTCTAGAGCTAAACCAAAGAAAAACCACAGAGTTCCCCTCCCAAGTGTCATAATAGGTATTATATAGTATTACTTTTTGTTACTATTTTTAAAAATTTTAAACCCACATGAATATTCTATTCCTTTCATGTGTACTGTTAAACAGCTAACCTTTCTCTTCCCATTCCTACTTTCTCCAGTTAACCAGTTATAATTTCATTATGCATCTTCCAGACCTTTTTCTCAATCTATATATTTCACTGGACACACAATATAGTTTTATGAAGGGGGTTGGAAGTTTGTGGAAATCAGTTTGTCTGGTATTGTTTTTGTGCTTTTACTTAACAGGTCTTGATCTTTCTTGTTAGTACACAGATCTAATTCATATATATAGTAATGGCTGCACTATATTCAAGAATAAATGTGTTTTATTTTAAATGTTTCACTGTTAAATAAACCTGCAGTAAACACCCTTAGAAGTATATGTACACATACACAGGTATGTTTTTAGGATAGACATGAGTAGAAATGCTAAAGTCTCCACATTTAAGACTTTGGAGGGGGGACTATGGGAGAGGCTCAAGAGTCCCAGGGGGTGCCTGAAGCCACAGAATGATCTGAAACCATCCAATCTTTTGTCCCCTAGGTACTTTAAAAGGCAATTCCACCAGAATGTAAATTCCATGACAGCTGAGCCTTGATGCCTTGCTCCAGAAAACAATACCAGGGCCTAGAACATGGTCAGCATCTCAGTAATCACTGAATAAATGAACACATGTAGGCAAGTCACAGGCATATTCCTCAACCAAAATGCAAAATTTCCATGGATTTTAGAAAGACCACAAACATCAAATAAGTTTCTCTTCCAGAGATTTCTGAGTTATCTGGGATTGCTCTGGGCTCCTAAATTTCCATCCCACCTCCTCACCCCACCCCACCTCCATCCCACCTCCTTTCTCCAACCCCACCCTCCACCTTTTCAAGTCACCGCCTTGAATCCCTTCATACACTCATTACCTAGACATACTCCTTAGAGACTCAAACCACTTGTTAGTCCCAAGAGAATTTAGAGAACCTGGAATTTAGAATTGCTTTTTTAGTAGGGGTGACTCGAGTTAAGATTCCACTGTACCAAAGAGGGAGGGAAATCCTGTGAAGACAAGGTGAATTAGATGATTTCCTAAAGAGTACTGAATCATGGAAGGAATTCAGCTCACTGATATTTTCTCCAGCCTGCCTTAAAAGGGTGAGCAAAACAGCCCTAACTACTAGAGTCTGACTTGAAGGACCTGTAGAGCACACAATACTGTTAAGCAAAGAACCCACTAATCTGCCTGCAATTGGCCAACAAATATTGTATAAGATACTTTGAACCAGGCCTTGAGCCAGTAGATAACATTCATAATGCTCCCAGTGGCAAGAATCAGCGTCAGAAACAAATTAGTCAAGTTATGCCTGACAGCAAGGGAATTACGTACAAAAGTCCAAATGAAAGAGTATAGTACTTTAAGGGATCCAAAGGTGACTCAGATGCTTCAAGGGGGCTATGTGAGGCAGAGAACGTAAACAAGGCATATATGGTGGCAGCCTAGTTAACCCAGAGAGTCCTCTTTTCAGGATACAGAAGTTTGTGTAACTATTGTTGGTTTATTTAAGGGACTGATTTTTTTTCTTCTGTATCCCTGGGACACACAGTACCCAATCCAGGGATTTTCAAAGCTTTTTTTTTTTTTTTTTTTTTTTAGTTCAGCAATCTGTGTGATCTAATGCTCAAGTTACACCAAAGTAGGGAAGGCAGTTTCTCAGTGGTTCTGAATGGGGCTGGGAGTAGGGATTTCACCATATCCTGGGGACACCATCTTAGCTGTCATACTTGGGGAGGAGGTGCACTACAAGCAGAGGCTAGGGATATTGCTAAACATCCTAAAATGCACAAGACAGCCTCCAGAACAAAGAATTAGCCAACCGAAAATGTCAACAGTGCCAAAATCCAGTAACCCTGTGCTTAGTCTAACTGCAGATAATAAGGAACACACTAAGTTCAACCCTCAACTCTGCTGTTCCAAAAAAGAGACCAAAGGAGGCTAAAATTAGAGAAAAAGTTTTGTTCAGTCTCCTCCGGATACACATCCCATCAGAGGAAAATACAACTCGTGCTGAAGGAACCTAGGGAAAAAAAAGTGACAGGACTCAAATGAAGGGAGAAGAAAGAATAAGCTCTATATGTAAATACTCAGTGTATGAAGAAAAAAACAATACACAGGGAAGAATATGGAATGTTCCCACCAAATGTGAATAGGCCCAGTCAATGCCATTTATTATACATGTTGAACAGTCTCTGAGACCCAAGGGCTCCCATATGAAGTTTTTTTTCCTTTTTCTTTTTTGCATCAAACAGGTTCTTCCAAGAGCCTGCTCACAAGGAAGAAAAAAAAGAGTAATCCTCAATAAAATGAAACAAACAGGAAACGCTCAACAGTCTACATATGAAGAACAAAGGTTAAAAAACTCACCAGACAAAAACCACACCAAACACTCGTCCCATTTAATTTCCTGTTACATGCACTGAAGGAGCCAAGAACATCAGGCCCCAAGGCAGCAATGCTCTGAGGTTCTAGCTCAGGCTCCCCCTATGTGACAAATTCATGCACACACGCCCGCACATACCAGACCCAGGCAGAAATACACATGCATGCACAGGTGGCAGAAAACCAGAGGAGGTTGAGGGGGATAGAAGGCTGGTCAAAAATATGCTAGCAACTGGAAACTGGGGACCCAGAGAACCCTTCTGCTGCAGGCTAAGCCAAGAGCCAAAATTAAAACAAAGGGAGAACACAGGATCAATGTAGTATGCTCAGGTAAGAGGTTGGACAGATGAAGAGGGAAAGATGCAGGGGGAGTTTAGGGAAAGCAGCCTCAGAAGAGGTTTTTATTGGGAACTCAGGCAGAGGTCCTATGACTCCAGTGACATACTGAGGCTGAAGGAACATGCCACAGCATTTCCTCTGCATCCTGCGCTCTTTCCCAAAGTAGAGGGAAACCACAAACACCCACCCTCGAGCCCTCCCCATTGCCACTCTTAAGGACTTTCCCAAGTACCCCGGAAAAAAATGACCCCCCTCACACACAAAGTTAGCAAAGGGCCAAGCATAGAAAGCCTCAGTAACTCTTCTTGGTGGAACCAAAGCCAGAGAAGCCCATCACAGCTGCCATCTCATCATCCTCCTCAAATGTCAAGTCCTCCTCAGCCCTCCTTTTCTTCTCCTTCTGTTTCTCTTTCTTGTAGGCTTTGGCCTTTTCCTCCTAGGGGGGAAATCACTCAGAATCAGTTCAGATTCCTGAGCCAAAGATTGAAAGAGACAAGTGAGGTCAAGATTCCTTTCTATCTTTAGGAGAAAGCAGTTAAAGACAAATAAAATTTTAAGAACAGAAGAAAAGCCACACTAAAGATTATAAGAAACAGCAAAGAGAAATTTTAGCCTGTGAAGAGCACTTCTCAGTCCTACGTTCCAGGTTATCTCTGGTTCTTAAAAAAGGTTATGGAAGCAAAACCACATAATAGTACCTATCATCCTGGGGCACACAGCACATACCAGGAATTGGTCTATGTGCTTTGTGTAGATTATATATTAAGATCTCTAATATGGGGAAACCAAGACATGGAGAAGTTCTATAACTTGCCCAAGAGTCATAGCCAGTAAGTGAAGGAAACAGAATTCTGACCCAGTCAGGCTGGTTCCACATGCCTTTTGGGGACTAGGTGTATTTAATCCCTCCTGCAGTAAGAAAAAAAGTAAGTAGGCCCAGAGAGTCCACGAAAAAAGAATAGGTTTAGAGCCATATTCTTAAGATCATGAGAGTCCCAAACAAAGGCAGTAAAGGTTTCCCCCAATATAGAAAAATTCAGGATACAATTATCCTCTGGGGGTGGGAGTGGAATGAGGAAGAATGCTTCCCCATGATTCAGAACATAAAACTCAAAGCTAGGGGATAAAAGATGAAAGAACAGCAGAGCCTTACTTCTTCTCTGAGCTCCTTCATCCTTTCCTCAAAATCATAATCCTTCTGTTTCTCTTCCATCTTCTTCTTGTTGACTTCAAAACGTTTCTTCACCTGATCCAAGGTGGAACGTTCCACACGCATAGACATGCCCAGATTTCGCTGATCTGGGTGGGATCAACAGTGAAAAAGGTAATGTCAGTACATCCCCAGTCCCTCAAAGTCTTTTCTTGACATTATATTAAAAAAAAAAACTTCTCATAAAATACAAAGCAAAAATAATTATGGCTGGAAAAAACTCCGTTGGCTTTACTTGTTCCCAGAAGCAGCAGCTACAGATAGCCAAGATGCAAGTGGTGTTCAACTGCCTTTACTGAGCAAATGCATACCAGTGGGGACAGCTAGGCCATGGAAAAGACCATGGTCTTCTTGTTGAAAGCTTGAAACAGTGTCTCATCCAGGGCCTCCAGAAACATTAGATAATGAAGTAAAGGATGCCCTGTACTGAAGCAATTGGAGTATTTCTCAGGCATTAAAAAAAGATCCAACAGAAACTACCGTTTCCCCAAACCCAGCCCTAAGCATAAACTACCTCCAAGCCTTACGTTTCTTTCCATTAATGTGATCCAGGAAGTTGATGGAGTCCTTCACAACACAGTCACAGACATTGCAGTAATACCTAGCAAACAGAATAAATAGCACTTGTGGTCAAATCTAGCTATAAGAATCTTTTTTTTTTTTTAGTTTTTTTTTTTTTAATGTTTATTTATTTTTGAGACAGAGAGAGACAGAGCACGAACAGGGGAGGGGCAGAGAGAGAGGGAGACACAGAATCTGAAACGGGCTCCAGGCTCTGAGCTGTCAGCACAGAGCCCGACGCGGGGCTCGAACTCATGGACCGTGAGATTATGACCTGAGCCGAAGTCGGACGCATAACCGACTGAGCCACCCAGGTGCCCCACTAGCTATAAGGATCTTAATGTTTTCAGCCAAAAAACTCCTATTTTTTAGGTAAATTTTCTTTTTACAAGAAGGCACGTCTGATTTTCATAAAGCTTTATCTCTTGGAAGAATATGGTAGCCAACCTCCATGACGCCAAAATTCCTGGTATTCCTACCTTGTGTAGTCCCCTCCCAATTTGTACTAGGGTTAGTCTGTGACTAAAAGAATATGTCAAAAGTGATGCTATGTCACTTACAAAATAAGGTTATTTAAAAAAAAAGTGGCTTCTGTCTTAGTCTGTCCGTGTCTTACCCTGGGGAAGCCACTATGGAGCAGCACTATGGAGAAGCCCATGGGTCAAAGAACTGAGGCCCCTAAAGCACTGCCACGTGAAAAAGCCTTCAATCAAATGATTCAGCTCCACTTACACCTCAGATGAAGGCAGACCCACCAGACACCTATACTGTAGCTTTGTGAAACCCTGAGCCAGAACCACCTTGCTAAGCCTTTCCCAGATTATTTAGACACAGAAATTGTGAGCTATTTGTTATTTCATGATGCTAAATTTTGGATTTGTTAACTTACAAAGTAAGAGAGAACGAATACAAGAGGAATGACGTTAGTGGATTTTCTAAGCAATTCAGACATGTCATTCATTGCTATCTGTTTTGCCCTCCTGCTAGAAAGACTAAGTGAACATGGAAGTAGTAGTGGTGGGCAAAAGAATAAAGAGTTGTTGTAGGACACTTCTTACCATGGGAGGCAGGTAGTCAGGAAGAAGGTGTATAACCAAGCAATCCATAACAACTACAGCCTCTGCAGCCAGTCTGGAACCTCAACTCCCTTTATTCAACAGCTCCTAGGCTCCATTCTATCTCCACCTAATCTCTCCCCTAAATATCTCTTCAGTAGTTCTTTTCCTCATTTCTTCTTTAAAATATTAAGTAGCACTTACAGTACTAGTATGAATAAGCCTACCGAGTGACTCCTCCTAGAGACACTGTTATGTTTAGTTGAGACCTTGGGGGAACAAAGAAAAACAAACTTTAAGGTAGAATTGTAGGCAACAAGGTTGTTATCCTGGGGCCAGGGAACCTCCTCAACACCTGCTAAAAGCAACAAAGAGTTTATTATACCTATTCCTGGCTCCTGAGAAAGATGAAAAGTCACTCACCCTCCCATCTCTGATTGTGGTGTGGTCTTAGTAATGACAATTGTCTTCCCAAGCTTGGATTCCAGGTCCACCTTGTAGTCTCTATGCCGGAGGAGCTCCCTTTTGACTGGCTGCACTGGTTTTCCTAAAGTATAATAGAGGAGAAAGTTTCTTCAATACTTCAGTTCTTGAAGCAGAGAGGAAAAGAAATGCATGATACCCAAAATACAGGTGTCTACTCTCATTTCTTTCTTGAACCCAAAGCCAGGGACACAAGGAGCACTTCTAGCAGCACCAAGACAGAATCTCGACACAGGAAAAATGATAAGCAATCCCTAAACTATGTACAGCTTTTATCCACTTTAAAGCCAACAAGTCTAAAAGCAAAGTTTTTTTATTGATTAACTGAATTGAAAGGAGGAGTTCTGAATTTTCACAAAAAGCGAACTTTTAAAAGAGCAAAGACACTTTCAGACAGATACCCCAAGCATTAACACAGAAAAGAATCTTCACAGGGCTGGGGAAAATTTTTAAAGATCAATATTCAGGAAATACCTGTTATGTGGCTGGCACTACTGTACAAATTACATAAAAACTAAAAGGGTTAGTGTGTACAAGATGGTGTGAAACTAAAATGAAAGAAGAATGTATACGTTTGAAAACAGAAAATAAGACATTTATTTTTGTACAGTGGAATCTCTATCTAGGAGAGGAGCACCAACTCCCAACACTGTACATAGGGAGCAGTACTACTGAGCATCAGCTTAAAAAAAAAAAAAAAAATCACACACTCCTTAGTAGTACCCTTGCTCTTCTCAGACTACAGGGAAAGGTCTTAACTGAGCCAGTTCTTCTTCCCCTTAAGTGACTTCAAGGGAAAGAAGCCAGCCTCAATAGCAGAATGCACAGCAACAAAATACTCCACTTCTTTTCTGTCACTACTAAGGATTCCACTCTCTTATCTGTACTTCAGGAAAGTACGAAATGAGCCAAGCAAAAGGAGAGCAAGGAAGTAGAAGAAACAGAGGGGAAAACACCTCAAAACCGCTTCAGTCCTTCTTCTTGCTCTCATTTTATACATTAAGAACTCAAGGGGCAGGGAGGCAACGCTCTGCCAGAGGTTACACGGCGTAAAAGGTCAATGCATTTCAACTCCCCACCGGCTCCCAGCTATGGCTTCGCCTCTACTATACCCACAGCCCTTGACGGAGCAGGCACGCACCATCCTTCTTTTCTCTCTCTTCCGTGAGCCTCTTCTCGGCAAGCTTCTCATATTCATCTTTGTCCCACTTTCGGCGAAAGTCCAAGTTTTTCGTCTGTAGAGAAAAAAGCGCTCAAGATTCGTCGCTAATCACGTCCGACCCCTAGAGAAATGGAAAGACCCGCGTCTACGCGGCACGGCGTCCCGCGGACCTGTGGAGAGCGAAGACTCTCCAGACCACACCAGACTAAGGTAGCCTCAGGACCCAAACCCAAGAGACCTCCGCGATTCCACAAACCCTGAACCAGAGCCCCACGGGGAAGCTCTTGAATCCGGGCCATTACACCACAAGGAGGTGTCGAGAAGCCAGCCGGCTGCAGGATATTCCGCACTGAGAAGCCACCCTCTGCCCCCCGCCCGACCAAAGCCTCCACACACACACAACACCTACCCCGCTGCCGGACGCCATCTTCACTGCGAAGTGAATGGGAAGCCGGAAAATGACGTAAAAAGCGGCCTTGAGCCGTAAAGCAGGCTTGCCCTCCAATAAGCTCAGAGTCTCGTGTTATAAACGAGCTAAGGACTGGAGGGCTTCTTAAACAAGCTTGTTGGCCCCTCCTCTGACCCAAGAAAATGACGCATGCGCAAGGGGGGGTTTGAAGCAACACGGAAGTAAGGATGCCTACAAACGTTTCTTTCCCCAGGCTTTCAAAACGTGCGTTGAAGGGCTGATTTAGTTCGACTCGTCTATTTTACAAACGAGGCAACGGTCCAGATCAGCGCCCTCTGATCTAAGCAATTTTGCGTGCGTTTGCCAAGAGTTTCTAAGTTTTCGTTAAGGCTGAATCGGTTATCAGGAGTCCTAGGTGTCCCATTTACCTGTATGCACTAAAGATACGGTCCTGACACCACAGTGTTTTTAAAGATTGCAGCCTTCCCAACGCACAAATACAAAATTCTTTTTGCACACTCTCTCCTTGTTTTGAAGCAACGCTAACACCCTTTGGTTAACTCATTTTTCCTTAAACTGAGGAATCTTACAGTCTTTCAATCTATAGGGCACAATTTAATTAACATGATTGGACTTGGAAAGGCCAGTCATCAGTAACTCTGTAGGGTGAAGAACTCTGACAGATGACTCACTATGTGTTGAGCTGGGGGTTGAGGGGTTAATGGGCAGCAGTCGGGAACTATGACTGCTCCATTCACTGAATACAGAAGCATCACCCCAGGGAGGTTGCTCCTAGCTCTCAGAATTCTCTAGTGTACACTCAAGCATTTTCTATGGTCTATGCAAACCAATCTCTTGATGACAAATCACCCAAGCTACTTCATTTAATATTTTATTTAATACATTATCCAATCACTTCTAGAAAGGTCACCTCCATAGGAGAATATGGAATATAGTCAGAGTAGTAATTCTGGCACAGGAAATGGTCTCCAAAATCTCAAAAGATTAGACCACTGCATCAAGTCACCTATTAAATTCAACATTCAAAATTACTAAACAGACAGCCTCAATCTATGTGGATGGGCTAGAGACATGCCATATCAATATGAGCACTACTTTGCCCTCAGGATAGCATCTCTGTCCTCAAACAAAAGAGAAAGTAGCTGTTCCCCCTTCTTTGCTGTCTCCCAAAACTCCCTGGACAGGCCAAGGGCAGACTGTGGACAAATTCCCCAGAATCTGGTTCAGAAGCCACAGTAGAAGGCTAAGATTCTGACTTTTGGTCTCAATGGTCTCAGCCTTAGGCAACTTTCCTAGAGCTTTGCTAAAAGCAACCATCTCAGTACCTATTGGCAGCATTCAATGGCACTTCAATTCTGCCTCTGCAGTTAGAGCATGTCTCTTTCACATTACCAGCTATCTGCACCCATGCAGAATAGCTGCTTGCACTAGCCCAGGAGTCCTCAGGGCCTTCCACAGTTCTGTACCCAGAAAGGATGGAGGAGGCAGAGGAACTTGTCACCCAGCCTGGCCAGCAGTTGTGAAGTCCATCAGCAACTCAGTTCTAGAAGAAACATTTTCTAGAAAGAGCAGCAGATGGCAATCAGGCAAGAGTCAAGAGTCAAGACTCAGATAGTCGCTTCTGAATTTCAGCCACAAGATTTTCCCGTTTAATAGCCACCTGTAACATAAAAGAAACTTCATGTGACAAACTATAGAGTGATACTAGATTCTTAGTCACTGCTTTTCCACATGCATTTTACTCTGCATCTGCTCCCACTACTTATGCAACCAACAGGGAGAAGTATGGGCTCCAAGCTGGAATGGGCAATGTATGCCCTCAAGAGATTCTAATACCTGGGGCACCTGTCTCGCTCAGTGAATAGAGCATGTGACTCTTAATCTTAGAGTTCTGAGTTTGAGCCCCATGATGGGTGCTGAGATTACTGAAGAAATAAAATCTTTAGGGGAGCTTGAGTAGCTCAGTCATTTAAGCATCTGACTCTTGATTTAGGCTCAGGTCATGATCTCACAGTCTGTGAGGTTGAGCTCTGCACTGGGCTCTATGCTGACAGTGTGAAGCCTCCTTGGGATTCTCTCTCTACCCCTCCCTTGCTCACCCACTTGCAAAGTATGCTCTCTCTCTCTCTCAAAATAATTAAACATTAAAAACAAAAACAAAAACAAAAAAGAATCTAAGAAAGATAGAAACCCTTGGTGCCTTCCATTTCCCCCACTCACCTCCTCCCTGCTGGCCACTGAACGAAGCTTGATTATCCCTTCTTTCATTTCTTGCTCACCAATAATGACCACCAGTGGAATGCCCATGTCCTCACAGTAGTGCAGTTGCGTTAGTAGTTTAGGGTTGTTTTTATACAGCAGCTCTGCCTGAAAACAGTGAAGACAGAGTAAGGGGCTGAGGAATAACCACACTACTCAACCCCAGGAACAAGCATTGCCAAAGAAATAAGTACCTAACCCTTCTACTAGAAGACACTTTAGTGAAGACCAGAAATTTCTTAAGTTCCACCTTGCATAAGGTAGAAATGGCCACCTGAATGTCCACATATACCTAGATGACCTGGATATCAGATTTATCATACCTTGATCCCAGCATCCCAAAGTTCTGCAATTAGCTTCAACCGTTCATGAAGAAAGTTCTTCTGTGGTGTGGCCACAAACACTTGGGTCTCTGTAGTCCGTATCTTCTGACCAAAAGTCTGATTAAAGAGAGAGGAAAAACATAAAACTAATAAAAAAAAAGCCAAAACTTCCTGTGCATCAGAAACTTAAAAAAAAAAAAAAAAAAAGGACAAAAAGAATCATCAGAAAAACAGTCCCACTGTATATCCAAAAACAGGAGTTTAAGTCTCTAGCCCCACTCCACCCCAACCTAAGACCTACCTTCATCCTCTGCTCCACAATAGAGAAGATTCGCTCTACCCCAATACTGAGTCCCACACACGGCACCTTGTGGCCCTTGGGGTCAAACATGCCCACCAGCTTATCATAGCGTCCACCAGCAGCCACACTGCCCACATTGAAGGACTCCTGAGCCTGAGTCGGGGTCTGTAGTAGCACTGCTTCATAGATTACTCCAGTATAGTAGTCCAGGCCCCGAGCTAGGCTTAGGTCAAAAGAGATCTGTGGGAACAAGGCTATAGTAAGTCCCAGAAAACACTCAGGACCCTGAGAGCCCCAAAGCTCAGCAAAAGGTCCACTGCCAACTCAGCTTACCTTCTCAGCAATTCCAAATAAAGTCAGGTATTCAAATAGCAGCTTCAAGTCCCCCAGGCCATCTAGAGCCTGCTTGTTCTGTGATAGTCTAGGATCCTGGAACATTTGCTCTATCAAGGAAACCCCACCTAGGGAGACATATGGGGAGAAATAAGGTCTGTGCTATTCACCCAGATTTGTTTTATCCAAATTTATTCCTAATTTGTTCCAGCCAGTCCTCCTTACTTTATTTTTTAATGTTTATTTACTTGTTTTGAGAGAGAAAGAGAGAGTAAGCTCTCACAAATGCATGCAGAAGTGGGCCAGTGGGGGAGGGGCAGATAGAGAGGGAGAGAGAAAGAATCCCAAGTAAGCTCTGCTGAGTCAGTGCACAGCCGAACTCGGGGCTCGATCCCATGACTCATGAGATCATGACCTGAACCAAAATCAGGAGTCAGACACTTAACCGAATGAGCAACCCAGGTGCTCCTACTCCTCTTCATTTTCTTATTAAAAAAAAAAAAAAAAAAAAAAAAAAAAACTCAAAAATAAATAAACATTAAAAAAAAATTAAAAAAAAAAAATCCTGATGTCTTATGACCAGACTCACCTCTGCTTTTGCCATCTGAGGACACAGAGTGGTTACACTAAGTAAAAGTGAAATTAAATTCAGGCCAGGTTCTGATGTCACACATCTTCAGAAAGGAGCTGTTTCAGAGGCAGAAGTTTGTACACCCATCACCCTCACTCCACTTCTATCACATAGCCCACAAAACCCTGGTTCTTACCATGACATTGAACATAGTCCCCAATTCTATCAGCCACTTCAGGAGCCAGGCCTTTCTTTGCCACCATCTCATGTCTCACATCTTTCCAAGATATCTGTGCAAACACCCAAATATTAGCCCAGTTCCAAAATCCTTCTTTATCTAACTGGAAATGTCATGAGTACCTAACATTATACTCAGCAAAGTCAGAGGCAGCTCAGGAAATCCAGCGACAGGGGTATAGATTTGAGGGCAGGCAGAGACTCGGATATGGTCTACTAAAACATGTCTTTTTTGTTACCTTGTCTAGTTTGTCTATCGAGGAGCAGATGGCATGGAACTTGCTTTCAGGAACACCGCAGACAGCAAACATCCCATCCAAAATCCGCCGATCATTGACCTGGGAACTCAGTGGAAGTAACACAAGTGCCACGTCAATGCCCTTTCCCTCAAAACAATGGCAGTCCCTACTAGCCTGTCTCATAAAAATGACAGAAAAAAATTTCATAGGATGACTATATAGATATAGATAAAATTAAATAACTGTTCTGAGAAAATGCCAGATCTATAGGATTAAAGGCTGGGGTCACCTATGTTTTAGGACATAATCAGGCCAAATCCAGATTTTTCCCCTCAGTCCTTAGCCCTGGTCTCACCTTAATGATGAAGTCCCCCAGCTGCAATCCACTAAGAATTTCACACATGATCTTCAAACACTCTGCGTCAGGGATCATAGGATCAAACTGACCAGCAATGTCAAAATCCTACAACAACGAAAAAGATGGGGGAAAAAAAATCTTCACGGAGTAGCCAGTTCTCAGGTTGTAGCCTCCCAAACTATCAAATCATGCTGCCCCCATCAGGTCACTTACACACTGGCAGAACTCCCTGTAGCGGCCTTGGACTATGGTTGGGCTCTCCCGCCGCCACACTTTTCCAACATGGTAACGTTTCATCTTCTTCACCTTATTCATGGCCAGATAACGAGCAAAAGGAACCTCACATAAATAAGTTAAGGAGAAAGGATACTACATCCAAAGCTTAGGCCCAGTGTGTAGACATTTGAGAGGAATGGGCCATTATCAACTGGATCTCATCCACTAGGATGAAAACAAGGACCTTCTCTGTCTTGTTTCCCACTATTCCCAATGCCTAACAGTGCTTGACATTCAATATATATAAAGGAATGAAGGAATCTCTCCAAGCAAAAGTGCAAGTTCAGTAAAAAGCAGGAGAAGCTGGCCTACTGGCCACTGAATGAAACAGAAATGCTCCAAGAACTTCCAAGTATGGGCTATTACTTCCTATTCAGATCAATTCTCAACCATTTCAAAATAGTCAAGTTTCAGAACCTGGATTTCCTTGCAACTATGTCGATGTTTTTTATTTTTATTTTTTTTTTCAACGTTTATTTATTTTTGGGACAGAGAGAGACAGAGCATGAACGGGGGAGGGGCAGAGAGAGAGGGAGACACAGAATCGGAAACAGGCTCCAGGCTCTGAGCCATCAGCCCAGAGCCTGACGCGGGGCTCGAACTCCCGGACCGCGAGATCGTGACCTGGCTGAAGTCGGACGCTTAACCGACTGCGCCACCCAGGCGCCCCTGTCGATGTTTTTTAAAATAGAGGTCAAGAACCACCTGCCCCTTCGTGACCCCAGACGCCTGTTTACAATGTACATTGCTGAGCCCCACTCCAGCTATAGAATTAAGAATATCTGGGGGTAAGGGCCAGAAATCTGTATTTCTCCAGGCTTCCACAAGAGATTCTGATACATAATGAAGTTAAATGACAACACTCCAGGCCAGGCTCTGCTGGCAGAATTGCTTTCTGGGAGGAACTAGAAGTAAAGGCTGCTGCAAACAGACGTAGGGGGCCCAGAGGCACTTTTGTCCCTTTTGTCAAAGAAAGTCATCTGGGTTTGGAAAGAAATGTCAGTCTCCAACACTTAGAAAGATACAGTAAGGTCATAGCGCAGGGACAACAGCTCTCCACCCTGATCCTTCAGATCATAGATGAGCCCAGAGTCCTCTCCATACTTCTCAGTGAGCATTTCCTGCAGGGATCAAACAAAAAATGCCACAGTTCAAAGGACTCCAAAACACAGGCTAAAAGTTCTTTCAAAAACTGAAGACAGGTGAAGAAATGGAGTCCCAAAAGTTTTTCCTTCTTACCTTTAGCTCAAATGCGGGAGTATCTAACCTCTTTGCTCCATGACGTTTAAAGCAGCCAACAACCATATCAAGAATTTTCTCCCTCACAACCATCTGCTGGGGACTAAGATCTCTGGTGCCCTAGAAACCAATAGGAGCCATGGCCAAAACAAAGACAAAAAACAAGTCCATTTAAGACAAAGAGTTAAACAACATCTATAATCGAAGGTCTGAAGTTGAAATCTCTTTGAATTCAGATGAATGATCCTCATAAATATCTCAAGAATAGGGAATTTTGGGGGCACCTGGGTGGCTCAGTCGGTTAAGTGTCCGACTTCGGCTCAGGTCATGATCTCACGGTCCGTGAGTTCGAGCCCCGCATCAGGCTCTGTGCTGACAGCTCAGAGCCTGGAGCCTGTTTCAGATTCTGTGTCTCCCTCTCTCTCTGCCCCTCCCCTGTTCATGCTCTGTCTCTCTCTGGCTCAAAAATAAATAAACGTTAAAAAAAAAAAAAAAGAAAAGAATAGGGAATTTTTTTTTTTTATTCATCTAAAAAGACATTAAAAGGGATTAGGAAGAGACAAGCAGAGCAGAAGGAAGAACTGAGGGCAGTCCTCCAAGGAACCCTAATAGGACAGGGTAGGGAAAAGGGCATTACCTTTGGGGTCTTGATGATAAAATTTGATTTCTCTTGTTGTGGTTTCAGTTGGGATGTTAACATTGCCTCTGCAAACTGTCAGAAAAAGGAATGTGAGGTGTGCTCCTTTCAAGACTGTCCAGACCTGTGACACTTCTGGCCCTATGTCCAGACCTACAAAGACATTTGGCCCTGAGCAACATGCAGACTGAACAATGTTTTATCTACTCCAATCTCAGCCTCACTCTAAAACATATGTTGTACGTGCATTATATATGTAATACATATGAGGTCAGGTCTTTATCATAGTTGTTGTTTTTAAATGTATTCACTATATTTGGTGATTTTAAACATCTGAAAAAGCTTAAGCACCTGAGAACAATGAAGGCACAAAACAACCCACCACTACCACCGCCAACCATCCAGGAGTAGGGATTAGTATGATCTACAATTCTCAATTCCTACTCAAAGAGCAAAACCATAAATTTTTAATAAGATAGCAGCAGTCATTAGGCTTAGAGACATGGAAAAAGCAACCTGAAGACAGAAAAGAACGAGCCCAAAACACAGAACATGCCCATGGAATGAACAGGAATGGATATCCAATTTTAACTAAAAAAAGCCAGATTGGTAGGATGCTGTGACTGAAAATTAATAACAAGATCTGAACCCTGTTATTTATGATAGCAAAGCCTCTGCTAGGGTGTTTGACAAAGTAAAACAGATTCGGTAGTTTGTTTATTAGCAGAAGGCTGTATGCTCCTTTCTGAAATATAGAGGGTGTGAGAGTTCCATATTTTGGCGGATTCTCTCCTCCAAAGGATGACAATCCTTCCTCTGCAATTCCAAAATCCTAAAACCTCTAAAAACCGAAAATGTTTTTTTGTTTTGTTTTGTTTGTTTTTGAAGGGATGGGCGTTGCTCATTTTGAGGTAAATTCTAATGTGAACTCAGCCCACTTATGGGCTTCAGTCATCTCACTTAATGGGAATATTCATATACTTTGCTTAAGAATGTGTTTGACTCTGGGGCGCTTGGGTGGCTCAGTCGGTTGAGCGGCTTCGGCTCAGGTCATGATCTCTCAGTTCGTGAGTTTGAGCGCCGCATCGGGCTCTGTGCGCACAGCTCAGAGCCTGGAGTCTGCTTCAGATTCTGTGTCTCCCTCTCTCTGCCCCTTTCCCGCTCATGCTCTGTCTCTCTCTGTCTCCCAGAAAATGAATAAACGTTAATAAATAAATTAAAAAAAAGAATGTGTTTGACCCCAAGAGGTTCACATATGGGATTGTGGACCTATATTATAAATGTATCCGTAGATAAATCATTTAACCTAGCTTACTGTTTCCTCAACAATAAAATGGAAATAATCACAACCTCTCAAGACTGCTATGAGGATTAAATGACAAAGCATCTAAAACGCTTAGCTTAGTACCCCTAAACTACTCAAAAAACCCTGACAATACTAATGGAGTGCAGGCCGCGAATCCCTGCTCCGGATCTGGAGATCCTGCCCCGACAGACCACTCAGCCTGGCTCACCTGGCTATGAAAATGGACCTCCCTGATGCACACAGCACGGGGCGACCGCAGAAGCTGGCCAAACAGTGAAGCCCAAGCCCTCATGTGCAGGAATCCGAACGGGGGCATCGTGTAGCAAGAAAGCCCTTTTCCGAGACAGACGCCAAGACCTGGGAACGAAGCAGGTCGGACCCAGTAAGGGTGCACAGCGCTGCAGAAGGTAGCCCCAACACCCTGGAAAAGAGAATACTTCCGCACCTTCCAAACCCTACTGGCTGGCCCCGGACCTCCCAGGCGCACGCCCAGTTTCCGTACTTCCGGTAGTAGCCGGAAGTGATTTTGTGCTCGGCGGAGACTCTCTAGGCGTGTGGGCCAGTGACTCGATAGCCGGAAGTTATCCGTGTTGAGGCTGCGGAAAGCCCAGACGATCTAGACAGCAGTCAGCGCTAGTTGGCGTAAGTATGGCAGAACGTGCAGCACTGGAGGAGCTAGTGCGACTTCAGGGAGAGCGCGTGCGGGGCCTCAAGCAGCAGAAGGCCAGCGCTGAGCAGGTGCGACCCAGGTGGCGGGGAGAAGCCAAATTAGGGCCAGGGAGGACATAGAGCTGGGTGGTCTGCACAGAGGAAAAAGATGTGGGAAAAGAGACCGGACTGGTGGAGAGAAGCAGGGCCTGGTTGGGGAGGTGGCCGGGGTAGGACGAGGGAAGGAAAGCTGGGCCTGGAGAGCTAGATTCTGATGAGGGAGGGATACTGAATGAATGGCTGAAGAGGGAAGGGAGTGTCAGAGTGATAGACCAGCCCCTGCTTTACCCCCACAGATTGAGGAGGAAGTGGCAAAACTACTAAAACTGAAGGCACAGCTGGGCCCTGATGAAGGGAAACAGAAGTTTGTGCTCAAGACCCCCAAGGTAAATATAATTTCTTTTCAGAGTCTCTGGGAGGGCCCTTAATTCCCCTCCCAATGGTGGATGTGCTTGTTTCCCTGAACAGTTGCTCTGGGTGGTGGGCTGAATTGGAGCCTGAGTCATTCTGGGATAGCAAAGGGATGGCAGAAACTAGGCCAGCTGGTTGCCTAGGGGAGTATGCCAGCTACTGCTACGCCTTTCATTCAGCAAATATTCGTTGAGTGCCTACTATGTGCCAAGCATTATAGGAAGTAGTGAGAGTATACCATGGTGAACAATACAGCCTGTCCTCATGGAGCTTACATTCTACTGAAGGAAACAGACTTAGGACAAATAATCCCACTCTTGAATATGTAATTTTAAATTGTGATAAATGACATAAAGAAATAACAAGAATTCTCTGAGAAAAATAAGAGAGAACTAGAGTCTGAAAAAGCATCCCTGAAGAAGTGATATACTAACTGACATAACACATAAATGGGAGGTAGCTAGAGGAGTATGGAAATCCTGAAGGAGAAAAGAACCCTAGTAGTTTCCAGGAACTAGAAAAAGACCCGTATGAGTAGAACCAAATACAGCGGGAAAGTACAGTGGAATGGAATGAGGTTGCGGATTACTAGCCCAGCCTCAAGGATTTCAGTTCAGAGGCCACACTCTTTGTAAGTTCTGTAAGCACAACTATTTACCATGGTTTATTTACTCTGAGAGGCTGAGACTAGGTGTCTGGAACTGAATAGATATTTAATAAACATATGTGAAATTGGATTCCAAAGGAGAGGGGTCTTCCTTGTGTTGAGATGTCACCTTTTAAGGTTAATTCTTTAGGCTCCTAAATTCACTGAGCTATTCCTTTCCACACACAACTCATTTCAGCGGTTAAAGAGACAATGTAAAATCACAGAGCAGTGATAATCAATAGTTATTCAAACTATTTGGTGAAGATTAATGGGGAATTTGTGATCATTCAGGCTGGCCTCACTTAAATCTAACAATCAGTCTTAACATCGCTAAAAGTAGGACAGCCAGATATTATGTTGCTCCTGATGTGATGCAATAAGAAGTACACAGCACCACCTATAAAGTATTCTTGCCAAGAAAAATTGAACCTGAATCTAATCAGGTCTTCTGACCTAACTACCAGTTTACCAGAAATAAGGGAGATGGAGGAATATGTTAAGTGACACGTTGAATATATTGTTAATAAAATCTAGAATATGAAAAGTTCTTTAGGACAAGTGATTCAGTTTCCTCAACAAAGAAATGACACTTCTTTAAAAAAGGAAAGGAAACTTTTGTAGATTAAGCAGACAAGAGACAACAAACACAATGCATGGGCTTCATTTAGAATCTCATTAGAACAAGCCAATCATAAAAAAATATTCTTGAGGCAATTGGAGAAAATTAAACATAGCTGGAGTATTAGATAATATTAAAGGGTTGCAGTTTGTTTCCTTGGTTTAATAAACGTAGTGTTTTGGCTTTTTTTTTTTTTAACCGTGTACATTACAGAATCATACTGAAGTATTTATGGACAAACTGGTATGCTGTCTGGATTTACTTTAAAATACTCCAGAAAAAAAAAAATATTGGGGCTTAGATAAAATTAACAGATGCTGATGGTTATTGAAGCTGGGTAATAGATACATGGTGGCCTATTATACTATTCTCTATAATATGTGTTTGAAAATGTCTATACTCTTTTAAAAGAAAGTGAGACTATATTGGAAAGTTAATATCCGCTTTGTTGAAACACACTGAAGTGTGATTTATATTAATAGAAAATTCAGTATTATGGGGACAGGACTCTTTCAAGAGGTTTTTGTGGTCAAAATTATTTAAAAAAAATTTTTTTAATGTTTATTTTTGAGACAGAGAGAGACAGAACAAGGGCAGGGGAGGTGCAGAGAGAGAGGGAGACACAGAATCTGAAGCAGGCTCCAGGCTCTGAGCTGTCAGCATGGAGCCCATTGTGGGGTTTGAACTCATGAACCACAAGATCATGACCTGAGCTGAACTTAACTGAGAAATTACTCATTTTATTGAATATCAACCCTTGAGTACACTCTTTTTTTGTATTCTGCGTCATGAAATGGGAAGTATACATAGAGCACTTCTGCATTCTAAGGTAGGAAAAACACACCCTTGTATGAGTTTTAAGCTGGACTAGGTACTTTTTTCACATAACACCTTTTTTATTTGAGAGAAAAACCGAAAGACAAACTTTTATTTTTAAGATTTGGGTATTTGGCAGACATTTTCATGAAAATGAATGAAGTGAGCTTTGTCACCTCAAGGAAGATATCTGACCATATTTCTGCTGGTGATAAAATGCAAGCACTCAAGTGAAAGGGTTTTAGGAAACTTGTATCTTCCACCATGAACTAGACAGCTTCCCAATACAGTAAAGACTTTCCTCTCGAGATCTGTGTTGCTATTAACAAATGTGTTTTCTGATATTGTATAATGCAGTGTGTAAATATTTGGAAGATCTGTATAATTTATCAATGAACCAGTATTTTCCTCATGACCAATGTATGATGTTATAAAATCATGCATGGGTAAAAGCTCCATTTAAAGTACAACATGGAGCTGGGGCACCTGGGTGGCTTAGTCGGTTAAGCATCCAACTTCGGCTCAGGTCAAGATCTCGCGGTTCGTGGATTTAAGCCCCGCATCGGGCTCTGTGCTGACAGCTCAGAGCCTGGAGCCTCTTGAGGATTTTGTTTCTCCCTCTCACTCTGCCCCTCCCCCACTCATGCTTTGTCTATGTGTCTCTCAAAAATTAATAAATGTTAAAAAAAATTTTTTAAAGTACAACATGGAGCAATAGGTATTTTTTAAATTATGGTAAAATATATGTAACACAAAATTTGCCATTTTAACCATTTTTAAGTGTACAATTCAGTGGCATTAGGTAGGTTCACATTGTTGTGCAACTATCACCACCATTCTTCCCCAGAATCTTTTCATCATCCCATACTGACATTCTGTACCCAGTAAGCAGTAACTCTCCACTCTACCATTCCTCTAGCCCCAGGTAACCACTGTTCTACTTTCTGTCACTATAAATTCTGGGTACTATATATAAATAATGGATTTTAATGTAATAGTATGAAAAGTAATCAATGAAGTTTCAGAATCCACATTGCAACCAGTCTTTAAGAAACCACCATTTGTTGGATTTTGGTATAGTTTAAGAAAAATATCTACAGTTAGCTGAAAAGTTTATTAAAATATTCTTTCTTTTACAGTCACACATCTTTGTAAGGCTAGGTTTTCTTTACGCAACCAGAACATATCACAACAAAATTAAATGCATAAAGTGTGTATGAGAATACAGCTGTCTTCTGTGGAGCCAGACATTAAAGACTTGCAAAAATGTGAATCAGCATCACACTTTTCACCAATTTTTGTTTTGTTTTGTTTTGTTTTGGAAAGTAGTTACATTTTCCTCAAATTTCTTTTTTTTCAATTTTTTGTTAACGTTTATTTATTTTTTGCAAGAGACGGAGCGTGAGCAGCAGAGGGGCAGAGAGAAAGAAGACAGACAATATACAATAGTCTCCAGCTTCAAGCTGTCAGCACAGAGCTGGACGCGGGGCTCAAACTCATGAACTGTGAGATCATGACCTGAGCCGAAATCAGATGCTTAACCGACTGAACCCCCCAGGCGCCCCTCATAGTTTTAATTTCTAATATAATAAATGTTGATAGGTATAATTCACTTTGGGGTCCTTAAGAAATGGTAAGAGTTTAGGGGCGCCTGGGTGGCGCAGTTGGTTAAGCGTCCGACTTCAGCCAGGTCACGATCTCGTGGTCCGTGAGTTCGAGCCCCGCGTCAGGCTCTGGGCTGATGGCTCAGAGCCTGGAGCCTGTTTCCAATTCAGTGTCTCACTCTCTCTCTGCCCCTCCCCCATTCATGCTCTGTCTCTCTCTGTCCCAAAAAAAAAAAAAAAAAAACGTTGAAAAAAAAAAAAATTAAAAAAAAAAAAAAAGAAATGGTAAGAGTTTAAAGAGGTCCTAAGACCAAAGACTTGAGAATAGAGTATAGATGCCCAGAATAGAAGCTGTGACCTGAAAGAACGACATTCTAGTCCTGACCACCACAGAACTGCTGTAATGATTTAACTTCTCAATATCCTGTAATTCAACCATAATTTTGCCCCACCTATATCAAGGGCTATTAGAAACAAATTAGAGAAGAAATAATACTTATTAGATTTTTTTTTTTTTAAGTTATGTTGGGGGAAAACATTACTTATAAAGTTTGGAATTTAACTAGCTAAGCCAGTTTCATTTGGTTATATACATGTCATCAGGTAGGTATTTTCTATCAGGCAGGGAAATGTTCTGGTATCACATAAAAAGGTTTTAGGAAAACTTCTCAGAAAATAGCGTTCTAGAAAGTAGAACCAAGCTAAAAAGGGGATGGAATTTAGAGGGGTGATAGCAAATGGATGTGATAATTAATAGGGAATTGTTTGTGCTTGCTTTAGAACTCAGTAGCCTGTAGGAAAATCTAAGTTTGGGACATTGTTTGCCTTCGTTATCATTGAGGTCATGCTTTTATATTTCTAAGCCTTAATGTTCTCTGTTTTTAAATCCCATCCCTGATTCTGTGGCTGATTTCAATTCCCAAGGGTACAAGAGACTACAGTCCCCGGCAGATGGCCATTCGGGAGAAGGTGTTCGATGTAATCATCAGCTGCTTCAAGCGTCATGGTGCAGAAGTAATTGATACACCTGTGTTTGAACTGAAGGTGAGGGATGGGTGAGGAGAAATTGTGTGGTGGAAGAGTGGATATACAAACAACTAAGAAGATAAAGAGATAGTGAGGGCCCAAAGGGTGTCTCTCCTGTTGTGGACAAAGACCAATATTTTCTCCAGTGAGAAAGGAGACAGGCTTGGTCTTGAAGGAGAGGCCCTGCTTTTATTTACCTTGGTAAATGGCTGGTGGCTTACAAAAGAGAGCCCTTCTCTTTAGTGGAATTTGTTATGATCCTATTTACAGTGAATTTTCTGGTACGTCTACTTGGGATGTTTTGAAATACACACAGACCATACATATAAAGTATAAATATGCAACTAGTTTCCTGTTAATGTACCCTGAGAATGTTTCTAGTTCTTTACTATTAAAAAAAAACATTGCAGGGTGCCTGCATGGCTTAGTCGGTTAAGCAACTGACACGTGGTTTTGGCTCAGGTCATGATCTTGCGGTTTGTGAGTTCGAGCCCTGAGTCAGACTCCATGCTGACAGTGCGGAGCCTATTTGGGATTCTTTCCCTCTCTCTCTGCCCCTCCTCCTCACGTGCATTCTCTCTCTCTCTCTCTCTCTCTCTCTCTCTCTCTCTCTTTCTCTCTCTCTCTCAAAAATAAACTTAAAAAAAAAAACAAAAAACATATTGCTTCCTGGTTAAAACCCAGTGACTCCCATTATATTTATCACAAAATCCAAAGTCTGTTCCTGTTTACGAGGCCCTACATGATCTGGCCATTTGCCTACCTTTTCCATCTCTTCCCTTGCTGTTCTTCCCCTTGGCTACTATGCTACTCTGGTCTTCTTTCTATTCCTGCAACATTCTAAATATGTTTCTATCTCAGGGCCCTTGTACTTTTTCTTCTCTCTTCCTGAACTCCCTTTCCCTAACTCTTGGATTTTAATTTCAGATTAGAGATGAAAGATTTTAATTTCAGATATAAACTCAAATGCCATTTTTCAAATGGTCCTCTCCAACTATCTTGTCTAAAGTAGCCCTTGTCTATCACAGGACCTGTTTTATTTCCATTAGAACAGCTATCACTAACTGAAAGTATCTGTTCGTTGGTTACTTTGCATTAGTGTACTGTCCATCTCTTCTCATTAGTATGGAAGATCCATGAGGGCACAGATTACCTTTGACTAGTTCACTGATGTGTATTCAGTGCTTAGAACAATATCTGGTACTGGTGGGCATTCATCTGCAGGGCAAATTCGTAGAAATGGAATTACTGTGTCAAAAAGTTGTACTCATTTATGTTTACCAATTGTATTCATTTCCTAGGGCTCCCACAATAAAGTGCCATAGACTGGGTTACTTAACAAATTTAATGTCAGGAGTCTAGAAGTCCAAGATAAGATATCAGCAGGGTTGGTTCTTTCTCAGGGTGAGGAGGGAAGGGCCTGTTTTAGACCTCCCTCCTTGACTTGTAGATGGTGTCTTTTTCCCAGTGTCGTCACATCATCTTCTGTGTCCAATTTTCCTATTTTTTATAAAGACATTAGTTATATTGGATTAGGGCCTACCCTAATGACATCATTTTAGCTTAACTACCTCTTCAAAGACCCTATCTCCAAGTAGAGACACATTCTGAGGTTACTGGGGGATAGGATTTCAATATATGAACTTTGAAGAGGACACAGTTCAGCCCATAACACCAATCACTATATGAGTGTTTCTGTTTCTATACACTGGGAATTTTCAGGCTTTTAAAACTTTGCCATTCTGGTAGGTGAAATATGTTATCACCTTACTGAAAGCATCACATGGCAAGAACTACTTCAGTTTTGTCTTTTGACATTGCTCAAACCTCAGGCATCATAAAAACATTTAAGTGTGTTGATCTAATAACCCGCTCTTAGAAGTTAAGCCTCAAAAAACTATATATTCAAAAGAAAACTATATTTATTGAAATGTTAGGGAACTTTTTTTTAATTGGAATAACCTAAACAATTAACAGTAGAACACTAGAAAGGAAGGAAATACAGAGCTGCTTCTCACTGAAGTATTATGCAGCTTTTAAAAATAATACTTCAGGGGTGCCTGTGTGGCTCAGTCGGTTGAGTGTCTGTCTTTGGCTCAGGTCATGATTTCACAGTTCATGGGTTTGAGCCCCACATCGGGATCACTGCTGTCATTGCTGAGCATGCTTGGGATCCTCTGTCCCTCACTCTCTCTGCCCCTCCGCCATTCATGCTCTTTCTCTTTCCCTCTCTCTCTCTCTCTCAAAAATAAATTAACATTTAAAAAAAAAACCTTCAGCTCTGTCACAAAATGGAAATGTGATAAGCAGAAAACGAAATTGATATTTCCTTTTGATTATAATTAACATCAAATACATAGGCATTGGGATAGAGAGCAGAAGCACAGACAAGTTGAAATTGGTCATGTTAGGATGGTGGGTTTTTGTTTTAATATTTCTTTTTAAATTATTATATTTGTGGCACCTGGGTGGCTCAGTAGGTTGAGCGTCCAACTCTTGATTTCGGTTCAGTTCATGATCTTGAGATTGATGAGTTCAAGCCCCACGTCGGGCTCTGTGCTGAGCATGGAGCCTGCTAAAGATTCTCTCTCTCTCCCTTTCTCTATCTCGGCACCTGGGTGGCTCAGCTGGTTGAGCATCCAACTCTTTATCTCAGCTCAGGTCATGATTTTGTGGTTCGTGAGTTCAAGCCCCTTGTTGGGCTCTGAACTAACAACACAGAGCCTGCTTGGAATTCTCTGTCCCTCTCTTAGCCCCATTGCACTCATGCTGTCTCTCTCTCTCTCTCTCTCTCTCTCTCTCTGCTGCTTTCCCCTGCTTACACTGTCTAAAAAAATTAAAATTAAAAATAAATTTGTTAGATTTATCATCATGACCACATTTCTTTAAATTTTTTTTTTCAACGTTTATTTATTTTTGGGACAGAGAGAGACAGAGCATGAACGGGGGAGGGGCAGAGAGAGAGGGAGACACAGAATCGGAAACAGGCTCCAGGCTCCGAGCCGTCAGCCCAGAGCCTGACGCGGGCCTCGAACTCGCGGACCGCGAGATCGTGACCTGGCTGAAGTCGGACGCTTAACCAACTGCGCCACCCAGGCGCCCCATGACCACATTTCTTTATATTTTCTCCAGGAAACACTGACTGGAAAGTATGGAGAAGACTCTAAGCTTATCTATGACCTGAAGGACCAAGGTGGAGAGCTGTTGTCCCTTCGCTATGACCTCACTGTATCTTTCTAAACCTGGGCTCTTGGTACTTTGGATCAATTGGTTCTCATTGGGCTGAGGCTAATTTCTAACCTCAGGTATGGGGATAGCTAGACATAGATGGGATTAAATATGATGCTTGTGCGATCAGGGAAGTTACTTGTTTAAACCAGGAATGGGACTTTGGCTAAACAGAACATAGCCTTAAAAGTCTTGTGAATCCTGAGTGAGACCTCCACGTTATGTCAGGAACTAGTTCCAACTCAGTGATTAATCCCTTGGCTCTTGAATATCTCTCCCCAGCCATGTCTAGCGGACAAAGTTCTCCTCAGTTGACCAACAGAATGTTTCCTTTATCTCCAAGCTATGTCAGAGAATCATCTGCTCAGAAATCCTACACAGAGACTTTCTACTCTCTGGCCAATCTGCCCAGCACCTTCCCATGTTCAGCATAGCCCAAGGGAGACGCTAACCAAAGAGGAAGGAACCTTAATCTTTTTTGAGACTTCTGCTGCCCCTTGTAGTAACAAGGTTGATTCTTTTTGACTTTCAGAAATGCACTTTATCTTACAGAGGGTGGTTTTACTCACACAGAGATTAGACCCCCGCTTCTGTTGGTGGTGATAATCAACTGCCACACTGTGAGAGGAGGGGGCTTTCTCCTTAACTGTTATCAGGTTCCTTTTGCTCGATATTTAGCAATGAATAAACTGACCAACATTAAACGCTACCACATAGCAAAAGTATATCGGCGAGATAACCCAGCCATGACCCGTGGCCGATACCGGGAATTCTACCAGTGTGTGAGTATGTGGGGCATGATGGGTAACTTGGTCCTCCCTCTACTAAGTCCTCAACTTAGTAGAATCTACTGACTACTCATGGTGTACTGAACAAACTGGAAGTTCCAGCTAATGCTAACCTTTAGATTTCTTTAATATTTTCATTTAGAGAGTAGGAATTATTCTCCCCATTCTACATAGGAGTAAACTTGAGACTCAGCAGGATGAAGAGATCATAGGGATAAGAAAGCCAAAGTCTGGAGTAGAACTTTCGGTCCAGTACTCTTTATATTAAACCAAAGTGATCAAATCACAGCAAAGGATGAGGAAACGATTTGACGTATCATCCAGATCATCCAGGGTGGTGGCAAAGCTTCAGAATAAATAGAGAAAATGACTAAGGATTAAGGCCATATATTTGCCTCCACGGTGTTAGGAGGAAATAAGTCAAAGTGAGTGAGTGAGATAATTAAGGAATGTAGACGAAAAGGAATCCAAACCAGTAAGAGACTCAAGAATGCTGGGAGTTTCCTCTGGGCTGCTGATCACACAGATAATGAAGAAAGTGGTCTGTGCATGAGTGCAAACAGGCCTTCATAAAGAGAGAGCAGAGCCCCCAGGAGTCCCCCCTCCAAACCATCACTTAAGAAGGTTAAATCCCTGGGACACCTGAGTGGCTCAGTCAGTTGAGCATCTGACTTCAGCTCAGGTCTGATCTCACAGTTCATGAGTTGGAATGCTGCATTGGGTTCTATGCTGATAGCTTAGAGCCTGGAGCCTGCTTCAGATTTTGTGTCTCCCTCTCTCTCTGCCCCTCCCCTGCTCATGCTCTCTCTCTCTCTCTCTCAAAAATAAACAAACATTAAAAAAAATTTTTAAAAGAAGGTTAAACCCCTGGGGACCTGTAGCTACTTTCTCCCTGCAGGACTTTGACATTGCTGGACAATTTGATCCCATGATCCCTGATGCAGAGTGCCTGAAGATCATGTGTGAGATCCTGAGTTCACTTCAGATAGGTGACTTCCTGGTCAAGGTAAGAATTGAATGGGTCTGGAAGGCAGAATTGGGCTTAGCCTCTCACAGGAGAAGATTCTTGTGCAGAGAGACCAGTAGCCCAAGTGACCGAGACTATTGAGGCTCATGTCACATAAAGAGATTGTCTCCTCACTATGCCTTGGGTCCCTGCAGGTGAATGATCGGCGCATCCTAGATGGGATGTTTGCCATCTGTGGTGTTCCTGATAGCAAGTTCCGTACCATCTGCTCCTCAGTGGACAAGCTGGACAAGGTAATGACCCAAACACTTCACTCCTCTTTTCTCAGATCCCACCCTGCTCTGAGAAATGTAAAATAAGATCAGGAGAGAGGGGGGTCTGCCTCTATGCTCCTCAGAAGATTAGCCCCAGAATCTAGGTTGAAAGGCAACTTCTGCTCCAGAAATGCCCCCTCAGAATGGCCCACACTTGCTCTGCAGTGGATAAGCTACTTAAGGGTCCCTTACTGGTTTCTGTCTGCCTAGGTATCCTGGGAGGAAGTAAAGAATGAGATGGTGGGAGAGAAGGGCCTCACACCCGAGGTAGCTGACCACATTGGGGACTACGTCCAGCAGCATGGTGAGGCACAAACCCTGCCTCTCCAAAAGCCATCTATCTGGCTTAAAATCTTCTGTGTGTGTGCGTGTGTGTGTGTGTCTGTGTCTGTGTGTGTGTATACGCACACATACTTGTGTAGGTCAGGCAAAAAGGTAAATCCTCTACTTTTTTCCTCTTGTCAGTCAGTTGGCTTACAAATATATCTCCCCAGGTGGGGTATCCCTGGTGGAACAGCTGCTCCAGGATCCTAAACTGTCCCAAAACAAACAGGCCTTGGAGGGCCTGGAAGACCTAAAACTGTTGTTTGAATATTT
The DNA here is from genome assembly GCF_007474595.2 of Lynx canadensis. Classification (NCBI taxonomy): domain Eukaryota; kingdom Metazoa; phylum Chordata; class Mammalia; order Carnivora; family Felidae; genus Lynx; species Lynx canadensis. The sequence goes on along the minus strand of NC_044303.2, from coordinate 116,746,435 downwards.
GACCCTGTTTGGCATTGCTGACAAGGTGAGTCAGGTTGGGGGTGGACACCTTAGCTGAGCTCTGGGGTTTCAGATAGTTGATTCTCATCTGGTATTGACCATGATCTTGTCCCCACAGATCTCCTTCGACCTGAGCCTTGCTCGAGGGCTAGACTACTATACTGGGGTGATCTATGAGGCGGTACTGCTACAGACCCCAGTCCGGCCAGGGGAAGAGCCCCTGGGTGTGGGCAGTGTGGCTGCTGGAGGACGCTATGATGGGCTGGTAGGCATGTTTGACCCTAAAGGACGCAAGGTGCCATGTGTGGGGCTCAGCATTGGGGTGGAGCGGATCTTCTCCATTGTGGAGCAGAGGCTAGAGGTAAGTCCTGGGGGAGGGTAGAAGCAGTCTGGGCAGTTGGTGGCACATGAGCTATCTTCTTTGATCTTTAAGGGGGCAAGTAGTACTGTTTTGGGCAAGGAGCATCTTTGCAAAGAGCTGGAGAAAAGGTGGTTGCTGTCCTTCACACATTCCCACCCCACTAGAGGCCAGTTTTATGGATCTCTGATCATTCTTTCTTCACAGAATTCTTTGCTCTGGGTCCCTACTTCCCTCAGGGCTGTCAGGAGTCATGTCTGGTATATCCAAAGATCCAGATCTTCTTCAGAATACAGAACAGTTAATATTTTACTACTCTGCTAGGTACTGTGCTTGGTGCTTTTTGTGCATTATCTAGTAAAATTCTTACACAGCCCTCTGAGAGTAGCTATTTTTATTATTTACATTTTCTAGGCAAGGAAACTAAAGCATTATAGATCATAATTTGCCCAAGGTTGTGAAACTTTTAAGCAGCAGAGTCACAGTTTGAATCCAGGCAGTATAACTCCAAAGTCTTACTCCTAACCACTCTGATACTGTCTCCAAGTGGTAAGCATGTGTCTGAGACCTTGGGATTCCCCAGGTGGCTATCTTGACTCTCTGGCCGCTAGAATCAAGGGAAGACCCTCAGGGCCTCAAGCACTCCTTTGCTGCTGCTCTTAACTGGCTGGTTGCATTCCCCTGGGGAATGCTCTGGCAGTAACCTTCCCACTGCTCCCATCCTTTTCTCTGGAATGGAAACCACCCATGTTTCCCAGTTGAGATCACTGTTCCAGTAGTCATCTGGTGTTGTAAGAACTATGAAAATAGTTTTCTAGAAAAAGACAAGGCACAGGGTGCCTGGGTGGCTCAGTTGGTTAAGTATCCAACTTCAGCTCAGGTCATGATCTTGCAGTTCATGAGTTCGAGCCCCACATCGGACTCTGTGCTGACAGCTCAGAGCCTGGACCCTACTTCAGATTCTGTGTCTCCCCTCCCCTCTCTGACCCTCCCCTGCTCACACTCGGTCTCTCTGTCTCAAAAATAAACATTAAAAAAAAAGAAAAAGAAAAAGACAAGGCACAGCAGCAGCATTCTCCCTTTCCCCCCAACCACCCACACCCTGGGTTGGGCCCTATGGCCAAAGTACAAGAGGGACAGTCTCTTGACTGGGCACATAGTAAGTGAGAATTAGAACTAGGTGAGCTCACAGTGTTACTTCTGTGTGAATGTTCTTGTGAATGCTTAAGGTACTAAAAGGAGACAAGTTTGAAGTTACTGTATGTAAACTACCTTTACTCTTGCCCTACATTATCTATTATGGCAAGTCATATGTACAAGCCAGTCAGTTCCTTTTACATCTTCTAAACACTACCTTATACCCAATTGCTAGAGAAGACTGGGCCCCTGTGTTAATGAAGCTCCCAGAGTTGGGCCTGGTCTCTCAGAATCCTAACAATAAACAGCCTGTTCTGTTTGCTTCTTGAAAGTACTGTAAAGGGTAGCCCAGCTCTGTGACTTTTATCTGCCCCTTCCCCAGGCTTTAGAGGAAAAAGTACGGACCACAGAAACACAGGTGCTTGTGGCATCCGCACAGAAGAGGCTGCTGGAGGAAAGACTAAAACTTGTTTCGGAGCTCTGGGATGCTGGGATCAAGGTAGAGGAGGCAAGCCCCAGGGAGGCAACAAACTTGGGAGTGCTGGGCACAGACTAAGTAAAAGCTCGTCCATAGTGACTTCTTGGGAGTAGAGCTAAGCACTTGGGCCCCAAGGAGGTTGTCCCTGAGGACAATAGAAGCCGGCTCTCATCATCTGCCCTGGTCCCCTGCAGGCAGAGCTGCTCTACAAGAAGAACCCAAAGTTGCTGAACCAGCTGCAGTACTGTGAGGAGGCAGGCATCCCACTGGTGGCCATCATTGGTGAGCAGGAGCTCAAGGATGGGGTCATCAAGCTTCGTTCGGTGGCCAGTAGGGAAGAGGTAGGTAGGTGGGCAGGAAGGCTGAGGGACAGGGAATGTATGCCATTTTGGCAGACCAATGCCCATTTAAGACCTGAGCAAAACCCTGGCATTCCCATTAGTACTAACTCAGAATGGACTTAACCTGTTAACTGTTGTCATAGTAGGGGAGGAATCCCATCTCCATCTGTACCATGTCTCTGGCTCCCCCCAAGGAGCACTGTCTGTCTGAGGTGTTTGCCTGCCTTCCTTATCCAGCTGACCCAAGCCTGATGGCCAGAGGAAGGAGTGGGCCCTCAGGAGTAGTGGAGTCAAAGATGCTCATACCACCTTTTTACCTCATCCTGGCCAGGTGGATGTCCGAAGAGAAGACCTTGTGGAAGAAATCAAAAGGAGAACAAGCCCGGCCCTTTGCATCTGCTGAGTTGAGCACACTATCAGGAGAAAGTGGGACTGGCACTATTTGAAGCTAAGACAGAACTCTGCCTATGTACATCAGCAGCTTTGCACATTTCTGTTCCAGCAGGAAGACCTGAACAATGGTCAGAACACAGACTTTTTATTATCATTATTTTATTGGTAATCACACGCCAAAATGGTCAGGTATTACACCATTTTTCATAGGAGGTCCTGGGGGTTTAGTCCAGTCTGCACTACAGGGACCCATCCTAAGGTCTCCCCTGCAGGATGCTAACCAAATGGAGGGAATGCTCTCCACAGCCAACCGTCAAAGGTCCAATAAAATGACTCAACCACTGGAGCCTGCCTGTGTCACTATTGCTTAGCCCTGCCTTTCCCTGTGGGAGCCTGGGCCTGCCATTTCAACCACTTAAGCAGTGTAAAATGGGGAGAAGAACTTATATTAGGCGCCACGAGCTCTTCCCCAGGGTGAAGGGTGCCGCCAGCCAGCGCACATCCATGCCCTAAGAGGTGAGACTGCGAGCACATCCACCCGCTAAGGTTCCTAGCTTTCACCTGCGGGTAGGAGGTTTCCGCAGCGCACGTGCAGTGGATACCCCCACCCCCTTGGGAGGCGGGCCGTGTTCAGAGCCAATGAGAGCTTGGGGGGTGGAGGGGTAGGGAAGCTTCCAGAGGCAGACGGGGGGGAGGAGGTTATAAAGCGAGTACAGAGTAGCTAGCGGGATAGCCATGCAGTCCAAGCGGGAATGTGAGGTAAGGTGGTTAGCGAGATGGGGTCGAAAAGCGCCACCAGCGCTGGGAGTGGGGACTCCTTGGGCTGCATCTCCACAGGCGAGGTGGCGGCGGCGCGGTGATCCGCCATTCCAACCAGCCCTTTCCCCTTCAGCTGTGGTGTGAGAGGGTGAATCCGGAAAACAAGGCAGCTTTGGAGGCATGGGTCAGGGAGACGGGCATCCGCCTGGTGCAGGTGAACGGGCAGAGGAAGTATGGCGGGCCACCCCCAGGTACGGTAGTCCCATCCTACAAAATCCTTGACGGTCCCGGCTGGCACCCTCTTGGGGGCGGGGGGTGGGGGGGTGTTCTATCCCGGGGCTGTGCAGTCAGAAACCTCTAACCCGTTGCACCCCTTCCACCCAAGAAGCTGAGAAAACTTGTCTGTAGCTCTCCACCCACCCCGCCCGTCCGCTCCCTCGAGGGAGGGTGCCGGTCTTAAGGTGCACCTACTCCGTGCTAGCCCCGTTGTTAGTTCTGGCGCCTAGTTATGCCTACGAGTCGGGGTGCGAGTGTTGGGCCCATTTCACAGATGTTTGCACATGGGCTCTCTCGCGCTGGGTTCCTGGGTTCGAACCTGGAACCATGCGGTAGGATGACGGTGCCCCTTTCCCACCCACTTCCCCCAGGCTGGGTGGGCAGCCCGCCGCCGGCCGGCTCAGAGGTGTTTATCGGGCGGCTGCCCCAAGACGTGTACGAGCACCAGCTGATCCCACTGTTCCAGCGCGTGGGCCGGCTCTACGAGTTCCGCCTGATGATGACCTTCAGCGGCCTAAACCGTGGCTTCGCCTACGCCCGCTACAGTTCGCGGCGCGGCGCCCAGGCCGCCATCGCCACGCTGCACAACCACCCGCTGCGGCCCTCCTGCCCGCTGCTCGTGTGCCGCAGTACTGAGAAGTGCGAGCTGAGTGTGGACGGGCTGCCTCCGGGGCTGAGTCGCCGCGCGTTGCTGCTCGCACTGCAGCCCCTGGGTCCCGGCCTGCAGGAGGCGCTGCTGATGCCCAGCCCTGGGCCCGCGCCCGCGCAAATTGCGCTGCTGAAGTTCAACTCGCACCGCGCCGCCGCCATGGCCAAAAAAGCCCTAGTGGAAGGTATGGGAGCTAGGCGGTGGGGGGGCCGCTGGCTGGGGCCAAACACATTATGCCGTGCACTTTTACACGTCAGCATATAGGGTAAAGAGCAAGATAGTAGCGTTAAGAATCCCTGAGTTTTCGACCTCATGCTATTTAACCTGAGATTTTTAAATTTCCGTTTGTGCCACCTACCAGCTACCATCTATGGTAACTTTAAAGCTTTCCAGGCATTATCTTGTAACTTAATCAGCATCCCAGTGACACACACAGACTGATCTTCCTCTTTAGATATGAAAAGAGACAGTTTTGAGATTGATTCGCCCAAGGTAGTCCTACCGAGTCTACCTTTTATCTACTGTAGAACTTCCTTCCTCGGGCTGTTTTGAGAATTAGGTGGCACTTAGCACATTCCCTGATTCTTGGCAGGTATTCGCAGTAAAGGTTAGCTATTATGATGGTTATAAGGTAGACAAAGCCTGCATCAACCAGCATTCCAACAAGGAAATTTAGGAGATAGCAGTTACTACACCCCCTTTACAAAGAAACACAATGAAGCCTGGAGAAGTTGCTCAAGGTTACACTACCAGGAAATGGGGAGGCTAGAAATTAAACAGGCTTGTGTTGATAGGGCTTCGGGGCTCAGGATCCAGGGGTTCGACCTGCCCTTGTCTCTGCCTTTTTTCTGCAGGGCAATCACGCCTCTGTGGAGAGCAGGTGGCTGTGGAGTGGCTCAAGCCAGATCTGAAGCAGCGACTCCGCCAGCAGCTGGTGGGCCCCTCCCTGCAGTGCCTACAGCCAGAGGGCAGTCGGTTGGCCCTGGCCAGGGACAAGCTAGAGTCCCAAGGGGCTCGGGGTGCCCTGCAGCTGTTGTGCCAGCGGATGAAGCTGGGCAGCCCTGTGTTCCTCACCAAGTGTTTGGGCATGGGCCCTGCTGGCTGGCACCGCTTCTGGTACCAGGTGGTGATCCCTGGGCATCCAGTGCCCTTCAGTGGCCTCATCTGGGTTGTGCTGGCCCCAGATGTGCAGAATGGGCATGAGATGGCTAAGGATGCTGTGTCTGCAAGGTTGCTAGAGGCACTGAGTGCCTCTAGAGCCAGTCTTACACCGACTGGTGGGGCTCAGGCAGGTACCGTGGTTAAGCAGTGACCATGTCCTCTTCACAGGCAGCCCAGAGTTGACAGAGCCTGTGTCAGTCCCCAGCCCAGCAGGCCTGGGCAGCCACCATCAGATTTCAAAGGGGGAGGGACATGGGCTCTGCCCTACCTCTGACACAGTCTCCCCTTTGGGGCAGGGCCCCAGTACACCTGGGACAGCTCTGGTTTGGCTAAGTTGTGGTGAGGGACCTTGCCATGCCCCTCCCAGCCCAGGGACTAACCTTGGCCCTTTGGTATTCCTTGGCCGTTCTGTGTGATACATACACAAACCTCCCTCCTCCTCCCACAGCTTAATATGAATCTCACTTCTTATTTTGTTGATTTGTCATTTTTGTTGATTTTATTTGGGGGCTGGCTGAGCCAAAGGTTCAGAAATCTGCTTTATGTCCCCAGTACTTTACATTCTGGTGTGTGATGTTGGGTTTTTCTATGCTGGTTGTATTTATATTAAACCCCTGGTTGGTGTACACCTGTGTCCGTGCTGTCTTGCCCCAGCTGCGGGCTTCTCTTACACTGGTAGAGTGAGTAGCCGCTATAGGGCAAGTGCTTTGTCACGAGTGCCCTCGGTCCTGCATCTCTAGCTATGCATCTTGTGCGCTGCACAAGAGTATTATAAATAAATAGCCTCTCTGGTATCCAGCCCAGGAAGCAAGACTTCCCCAGGGAGGACCCATCTTGAGATTGACCTCATCCCCTCAATCACTTTCATCCTCACTCTCCTCCCCTTCCTTCTGAGCTGTGGAGTCTTCTTCCTCCCTCAGTCCTGCAAAGAAGTCATCTGTGCTCCAAGCCTTACTGCTTAGGGCCCGGAGGGGCCCTCCCTTTTTCTTCCGCTGGCGATAGTCATCCACTACCACAGTCCGCAGCTCGGCCATGTTCCAAAACTTAAGGCGCTGGTCATGGCCACTGCTGGCCAGGAAGCAGCCACAGTGAGAAAGGGCCAGCTTCTCCACAGGCTCTCCAGCATGCTGGCCCACAGTGCCCACCACTCGGTTTGGAAGGATATTGACAGCCCTGGGCAGAGAGAAAAGAGTGTTGGGTCCTGGCTGGTTGGGTCTGACCCTCATGTGATCTTAGGACTCTCCAGTTTCTCTCACCTGATGATTCCATCAGTGGAGCCAGTGCACAGCAGGCTCTCCGTGACTGGAACCATGCAGTCAATAGACTCAGCTCTTAGGGCAAACCGATCACTTGTGGCCCCAAAGCCGTTCCAGTTGAAGAGATATATAGTACCTTCACTGGAGCCACAGGCCACCTTCTTTCCATACTGTAGGGAAATGGAGAAAAACACGTCTGTGGCACTCCTTCAGACCCGATTGCTAGCATAATCCCAAACCCTCATACCCATCTCTACTTTCATGAGGGTGACTGAGGTCAGGTCTCCAGACTGAGGCTCTGAGAGCAGTTCAAACCGGCGTCGCCTGATGTTGAAGACACCAAGGCAGCCATCCCCACTGTAGAGAGAGCAGAGCAGCAGGCTTGGCCAAAGCTCCCAGCGAGGGAGACATTTAACAGGGAAGGGGAAGCAGCTCTGAGGCTGTACCTGGCTGTCAGCAGCAGCTTCTTAGCTGGGTCCAGAGTCATGTCGGCAATATACTCCTCGTGCTGCCGCATATCCATTAAGGGGCCCTCCTTCCGCTGGTCCCAGAGCCGGATGCCACCTGTGTCATCCCCAGTGGCCAGGACATGCTCATCTACCAGCAGGAGACTGTTGATGGGGGCACTAGAGGTACGGAGCTTCTTGAGCCATTTTTGTTCCAGTAGGGACTTAACCACCTTACCCTTGACCTCAACACACAATTAGCTCCCCTTACCCATGAGCCTTGGATATGCGTCTTTCCAGTCGTCCCTGCTCCACATCTAGAACGTGGATGGCTTTGTCCTTGGAGACAGTAACAAGTTCTGGGGGAAAAGGTGCCCAGGTCATGGTGCTGCTCACTGATCCCTTGCCACCGTATCCCTGGCTGCCTTCCCCAATACTCACTCTGCCCATCTTCAGAGAAGACCACGGCTCGACAGGATTTGAGGTGGTGACCTGAAGACCAGAGCTCCTTGGTTTCTCCCTCTTGGCAGGAGTAGGAAAAGCTGGGGGGGGGGGGGGGGGGGGGGGGAGGAGACTGAACGACCCCAGATCTTGGCAGCATGGAACATAAAGACTACTCAACCTTCCAACATACCTAGGAACTCACACTTGCACACCACCAAACCCAAAGAGCTCACCATCCCATTTTCCCGCTTTCAGTGAGCTTCAAATGTTCTGTCTTTAATTCAATATACGTTAATTCAAAGTGTATTTGCTCAGGATTTTGTAAGCTGACCCCAACATCATTACAAAGCAAAGCCCCAGCTTCAGGAAATAATAGATCTGGACCACTATGGAGAGCATGAGATATTTACTGAAGTCAGAAGAGCCCCAGGAGCTGGAAATGTAAAAATCAACAAGACAGGGGTCTTGTACCCCAGGTAACAACCGATTACAGGACACTGTGGCCACATGGCCACATGATGAAAAGGAGGTAGGATCAAAATGGAGGTGGAGCAGAGAAACACAAGACTGAAAGCTCAGCTTTGAGGCAAATACTTGTCCACAGTGTATTACCAGTGCCCACCTCAGAGCAGATCTTCAAAAAGGACCAATGACTAAGTGCTTGCCAGTGAGTTTCAGATGAGCAGAACTGTATCTGCTTATTGTTTGCTCTGTCCCAGTGCCTTAAACATGAGAGCCCTGGAAAGCTAAGGTTACGAAATGAGTTGGGTCATGTAAAGCAATTCACCTGGCAGATACTGGAGGCACGTATCAATGTCTCTTCTAGGGTAGTGACAAGGAATGAGGTGGGTTCCACTGGCAGGAGTGGAATGGCTGAATCCGGAAAAATGAGTTAGACTAGACTTGAGACCATAGGCCAAGCAGGATTATTAATTTAGTCCTATGGGAAAAGGAACCAGTTTGGAATGGTCATGGGAGAAGTCAGAAACCTGCCAAAAGGCAGTGGCTGGGAGCAGAGAAGAGGAGAAAAACCTGACGCAATGAGGGTGTGAGTAAAGGTGGAAGTCCAGAGGTACTCCCAAGCGTATGGCATGAAGTATGAAAGGCAGTAGAACAGAACCCACATTTGTTGAACTCCGGTGCTGTAGTATATACACCTGACACTCTGCAACATAGGTACAGACATACCTCCTTTCATTGTGCCTCACAGATACTGCATTTTTTACAAACTGAAGGTCTGCAGCGACTCTATGGTATGTATGTCTATCCATGCCATTTTTCAATAGCATTTGCTTACTGTGTGTCTCTGTGTCACATTTTGGTAATTCTTGCAAAATTCCAAAGTTTTTCATGATATTTGTTATAATGATCTGTGATCGTGATTATGACTCAGATTATAGTTAGTATTTTTTAGCAATCAAATATTTTTTAATTAAGGTATGTATATTGTTTTTTAGACATAATGCTAATGCACATTTAATAGACTACACTATCGTGTAAACTTAACTTACACGCACTGGGAAACCCAAAAATTCCTATGACTCACTTTATTGCAATGGTCTGGAGCCAAACATGCAATATCTCAGAGGTAAGCCTCTATTATTATTCCTATTTTTGAAGACGAAAATATGGAAGTTAATTTGCCCAAGGTGACTGAAGCTAATGAGGAGGCTTAGGTTTAAATTCATTAAGTAAATCTGACAGCACAACTCTTCTGGCTAAAACCTTCAGTGGCTTTTCACTGCTTCCACCCTACTTCTCGTTCAAAATCAAACACGTATTGAGCACCTACCCTTGTCTAGAAGCAGGAGATATAACGGAGAACAAAACGGACTACAGAATACAGAAAAGTGTTCCTAAAACTCCACTCATGACCCATTAATGAGCTGCAACCAGCATTTTATGTGTGTGCCTGCAATAACGATTAATAAACAGATACATTTAAAAGATAAGAGGATGAATAAAACACAGTAAAGGGGGAAGTAAGCGAGGGCCAGGTGGTCAAGACTTTAAAAGCCAGATTAAGGAGTTTGGACCTAATCCTAAAAACAAGGTAAACTATTGAAGGGTTTTAATCAAGAAAGAGAGGTGGTGGGTTTTGTGTTTTTGAAAGATTAAAACAGGCAAGAAGCAAAGTGGGGGGACTGCATTGAGCCTGTTTCAGGGTCAGGTAACTAACTAGTTTAAAACCAAATGCTGTTGAACGAATAAGACCACTTCAGTCTTCTAAAACTTGTCTCCCTGCAACTTTTCTCTCCTCGTCCCACCTCTATTCCTGGGAAGCTTTCAGATCCGGCAGCCCCCAGCCCTGCCCAGCACTTACACGTACACGTCCCCGTCCACGTCCCCCGCCGCCAGAAAGTTGCGGGTCGGATGGAACGCCAGCCCACTGGCTGGAGCTTGCAGCACGATGTCTTCCGGAGTGTCCCGGATGCGGATTGGGGCTTCCGTGGAGTTGGGGTCTTCCTCGTCGTTCTCATCCTCCACAGGCCTCTCCTCACACGTGCGGTCCATGCACCAGAGGAATCCGGACCGCTCAAGAGTGCACCGTTAAGCCCAAAACCCTTCCACACGCCTGGAGGAGTGGCCCAGATTCCGCTTCCGCCTTTGGGGCGGGGCCGGAAGTGGCGCTAAGACGCGTAAAGTCCCGGCAGGCTGCAGGTATCGTAGGTGTAGTGCATCCCGGGGACCTGGTCCTCAAGTTGTAGTTCTCCGTGTTGCCGTGACCCTTTTTTTTGGCCAGGTAGACGGCACAACCGTCATTGCTCTCCTTGGTCAAATCACCTAAAGTTGGGAACTGCCTTTAAGTCCTTTCCCCTCATCCTGATCGATGCTGACAGGTAGGGTACTCCCTCCCGCAACTATAAAGGATGATTTGCCGCCCTCGAGATAGCAGAAGGGGACGCCAGCAGTTCGAGGCTTCGTGAAGCCCATCGACGGCCTCCAGGTTAGTCCGGCAGCAGCGAAAGCCCCACACCGCGAGAATTTGATACGCGGGGTCTTGGACAGCAAGCACCTCAAGCGCACGCTTAAGCTGCTGCGTTCCGTGCTCCACATCTTCCGGGCCAAAGGAACAGCGTCCTGCCGGTTCCTACAGTTTGGTTGCATACTCTCAGTGGGCCAGACCAACAGTGCTCAGAGCTGCCAAGGAGTTGCTGAAGAGGAAAATGGGCACAACAGTTGACGTTCTGAACATTCTGGTTACCAAAGGCTCCATAAAGATGGGAGCATTCTCTGGTGGGGAACATAAAGAGCACAGCTTCTGTGGTTGAAGATAAGTTTCTCACATAACTGTAATGCTAAGCCTTCTAAGACATATGCTGATGCCCAAAGCCCTTAATAAGAGGTGAGTGAGGTGAGGGACCTCAGAGAAGCTCAATGTCCTGTGTGAATGGAAAAATTGCCATGTGGTGTTGGGGGTCCTTGTCACTCACCATGTGGACAACCAGAGGACCTCGGTCATGTCCACAAGTCTTGGTGATATTTGCAGAAACTGATTTTAATTTTTTTTATATTTTTTTTAATGTTTATTTCGAGAAAGAGTGTGAGCAGGGGGGAAGGGCAGAGAGAGAGCAACACAGAACTCAAAGCAGGCTCCAGGCTCCCAGCTGTCAGCACAGAGCCCGATGGGGGCACAAACCCCGTGAGATCATGACCCACAGATCAGGAGATCATGACCTGAGCCAAAGACCCACCCTTAACCGACTGAGCCACCCAGGCACGCCCAAAAACTTTTTCTAAAGTAAGCTCTACAGCCAGCTTGGGGCTTGAACTCACACCTTTAGTTCAAGAGTTACATGTTCTACTGACCAAGTCAGCCAGCCAGGCTCCTCTGTAGAAACTGATTTTCATTATTTAACATAACCTCAAGATGTTATTGTCTTCATAATATAACCAAATATAAACCTTAGAACTGGATCATTTGGCCCTTTCTCTTATTTCCTCCCAGTTCAAAATGCTTGCATTTCTTAATAGCCAGCATTTTCTTTCTTTTTTTTTTTTTTAAAGATCACTTTGATTTCTTTTTTTTTAATTTTTTCTTTTTTAACATTTATTTATTTTTGAGACAGAGAGAGGCAGAGCATGAACAGGGGAGGGGCAGAGAGAGAGGGAGACACAGAATCTGAAACAGGCTCCAGGCTCCGAGCTGTCAGCACAGAGCCTGACGCAGGGCTCGAACTCACGGTCCATGAGATCATGACCTGAGCCGAAGTCGAACCCCAACCGACCGAGCCACCCAGGCACCCCAATAGCCAGCATTTTCTTAGATCTGCTATTGGGCTCAATACATTCAACCCTCGGCACAATCGTCTTTGTAATCTTATGCTTTTGCTAGAAAATCAGTTTAGTGTGCCCACCATAACCACTCTGCTTCCTGTCATAACGCTGCTTTCCCTGGGCTTACAGAGAATCTTTGCCTTTCTTGTACTGTGTACACTCTGTGGGGTTGGTGCTTGCCATACTTCTTGCAGAAAGTCTGGCGGGTTTTAGGAACATTGACTATGATTGCAAGAGCTCTGCTGCCATGGAAAGAGCCAGAAACTATTTTTTTTTTTAACGTTTTTTATTTTTGAGAGAATGCAAATGATGGACGAGCAGGCTCCATGGTGACAGCAATGATCCTGTCGTGGTGCTCAAACTCACGAACTGTGAGATCATGACCTGAGCTGAAGTCAGATGCTCGACCGACTGAGCCACCCAGGCACCCCCAGAAATGAATTTTAAACTGAGTCAACTCCCAGGTCTTTTTTTTTTTTAAATTAAGCTCTATGCCCAACATGGCACTTGAACTCATGACCCTGACATCAAGAGTCGCATGCTCTATGGACTGAGCCAGCCACACACCCCCAAACGCCAGGTGTTAAATTTAATGACCCTCTAGATATCTTTATCTGAGCCAGGTTTCTGTGACCCTTAACTGAGACCGCTGCTTCAACCATGAGACAAGGATGTCCTTCACTGTCTGATATTAGGCATTCTAGGTGCTGCTGCAGACAAGGCCCAATTTCATCCTTCTAGGTGCCATGCACAAAGCTGGCTTCCTCAAATGATCTTGCCCTATCAAGCTAAAAGTGACCAAAAGCAAGGCAAAAAGGTTAAGGTGGCCTTCTAGCTTTCTTGGACAGGTCTCGGGCTCAGGGTAAGAAGTGGCAGCTAGGCATCCAGTCAGAAAATAAATGATGACCCTATGAGCACCAGACCAAAGTGCTAGCAATGAGCAGAGAGGGGGAAATGGTTGGGGATGGAATGATTCAGAGGCCAGGGACCCACCTGGGGCATTGACAAACATTTCAGGGTGTTGAAGGGCACCAAACCCTGCTGGCCTAGCATAGGGATCCCCCCCCCCCCCAAGGCACTTACTAGGATTATCCCTTCAGCCAGAGAATCAGCAATTTGTGCTTAGAATTACTAAAAGCACGGGGTGGAGGGGGGGGGGGGGTATAAATTCATTTTTATTCCCATGATTGTCCTCAGGTACCTTCACCTAGAGCTTAGTCCTGCACAACCTTGAAATCAGACTGGTAGCCCATTGGGTGGACCCTAATTCCCAGGGAATCTCTGTCCTAAGAATAGGCCACATATGGGCCTGAATGCCTCTGTTATTTGAGACCAATCATCCTTATGTTCCTGTTTACCTCTTGCCCATCAGTGAGGTCATTACGTCCTTCTCCACTAGGCGTCCTGGCTAGGATCCTTATCCAGCAATCTAGAACCACGGCTTAAAGAAGGTCTGAGCTAACTTTCCACATGTACATTTTACACAATCAGTGGAATTCCTCTTGGTGATTCAGGGGTCCTGAAAGGAGGATGCTGAACACAGAGAAGACAGCATAGCAGGTTAACAAGGTTTTGGGTTTTTTTTTTTTAAGTTTATTTATTTTAAGAGAGAGAGGGAGAGCAGGGGGGAAGGGTTTGTAGACAGTGAGGGAGAGAGAGAATTCCAAGCAGCCTCCACACTGTCAGAGCGGAGCCCAGACACAGGGCTTGATCCCACGAACCATGAGATCATGACCTGAGCTGAAATCAAGAGTCAGACACTTAACAGACTGCGCCACCCAGGGTGCCCCCAGGTTGACCAGTTTTAATGGAACTAAATGATTATACAACATTTTATATACATTCACAGAAAGACACCTTGCAACTCTTTGGGGAATTATAGAAAGCAAACAGTGGCAAGCACATCCTTGTGGTGAATCTTTTTGCAGTTGGAACCAGAGATTAGTATTTTGGTCTTTTCACTTCAACTCTGCAATGGAAGGAAAAAGGAGTTGGCATAAGATCAGTACTCTAACCAATTATTACAGTGCCCCAGAGGAAAAATGCTACTGCTCACCCATCAGCCTCCATCTTCTTCCTCTTCTCAATGATCTACAAAAAAGAACAGTTAACACACAACAGTTAGGCTGTGAGCCTAAGCTCACCTAAGACGCAAGTCTGACCGCTCTCCTTTGCTCTCCAACCCCCTGCCTGTTCCTGCATCTGTGGGCCACTGTCTCCCTCAGATGAAATCCACCTAAGAGGCAGTCTCACTTACTGCACTAATCTTCTTCCACTGGCGATCTAGTTCTGCCTTATCATTGGTTTCCTTGAAGCGCCTGGTCTTCCGCCCTTCAGACATCTTGATACCATACTGGAATGCAGCTCTGAGAACAATAAAGGACATTTGAGAGAAAGAAGGCATCAGAGGTTGCATAGCAGTAGCACGGTGTTCCCAGATGGCCCTGTGACTAGAGAACCTGTTCTGGTGTAGGCTGGCCCATCATCATCCCTCTCCTCAATCTTTGGCCATATTTAGTACAACTCACTTGGGCAAAGCCTCCTTGTTGTTCATATACTCGCTGTATTCCTCCTGGGTATCAAAGTCCCAGCGGCCTAAGGGGCCTTTCTTATTACCCTGTTAGAGACACAGTGAGAACAGGGAAGTTAGAAATGTCAGTGGAAACAGAATTTTAGCCCTTAATAAAGCCAGGTTCTCCCACAATCTTGTTTCATCATTCATAAATCCCACCCTAATAAATGCTTCCTATGTACCAGGCATTATTCTGAACACTTATTTAATTTCCTCAAACTCTATTAAAAAACAACCATATTCCTCCGAATTCTCTCGATGAGGAAACTGAAGCATAAGCAGTAAAATAAGTTGTCAAGGTCACAAAACTTGGCAGAGCCAGGGTTCAGCAAGTCTCCAAGATGGAATTACACCATGCTCAACCAGTGCAGTAAAAACAAGGAAAAACTAGTTGAAATTTCGCCACCATTAATGGTATTATTTGTTAAGGTATTTTTGTTTCTAAGACAGAGAAGAACATTTCAATCCTGCTAGAATAAAATTCAGTTATTTTTCTCAAGACTGAAGTTCCTTCCTACCCTTTCTCTTTATGCACTAAAGGCTTGCTTACTGCCTAGTACAGAAATCAAAGCCTGGCATTTTGTAGGAAATAAATCTATTTTGGGCATATCTCATTTGCTTCTGGACAGATACGTTAAAGGTTAAGCTTCTCATGACCTCACAATGCTGCTGTTCTTAGTGCTGCAGTGGAGGAAAAGTTAAGGCCCAGAAAATGAGACACAGATCTTTTGGGAGGGGGGAGGGGGATACTGCTGAAGAGTAACTACCCCCAAATCCCCACCCATCCTTCCAACTCCACACCTGGTCCATTTTGCTGTAATCCACCTCCTCATCACTATCCACGGCCATGTCATCCATCCTGGAGAGAAGCAACAGTTAAAGAGATGGTGCAGACCCATACTCCTATGCTTTATCCAGAAACCCACCCAACTAAGATGCCATATGCCTAAAAATGACAACCACCACCCCCAGACCTCCCACCCAGAGCCTCAAAGAACAGTTCATCCAAATAAGTACCCGTGGGTCCAAGTTAATGAAATTTCCACCTCATTCCCCTCCCCACAACTTATTGTCCAATTATCCCAGCCTCCCTTCTTTAACAGTCTCACATACGTGGCTGGATAACACTCAGCATAACTGTTGGACATGCCAAAGAAGTCTCCCAGCTGCTTCTTGTCCTCTGGCTTCTTCAGCATACGCTATGTCAAAGAAAATAATTCTACCTATAGCAGAAAAGCTTCAAGAAGGAAGGGCCAAGGCCTAGAAGCCCCAACATGAAAACTTGTGAGGAGAAGGCTGTGAGCTTGCGTGAATCCTCTGAGAAATGGGAAAGGCATGGGGCACCTGCCTGGCTCAGTCAGAAGAGAATGTGACTCTTGATCTCAGGGTTGTTAAGCTCAAGCCCCACACTGGGTGTAGATTACTGAAATAAACTTAAAAAAAATAATAATACCTTAAAAAAAAAAAGAACAAATGTGGGGAAAAAAAGGGGAAGTCACAACGACTGCAAAATTCTATCAAAATTCACCATAAGAGGTAAGAGGCAGGATGGGAGCCAGGGGTTGTGGGGAAACAGGGAGGTAGGTGGAATTGGAAAGAAACAGGGTAACAGTTTTCTAGAATCCAACAACATAGTGAAATAAAGGATATGATTCAGTGCCTTCCCAGCCAGCAGATCCAGCAAACTTTTCATTGATCGATTTGATCAACTCCTTAGCAGATCCAGGTCCTGGCGGGGAAAGGGAACTCTATTCAGAATGTCAAACAAGGAACTTTCGACCTCTTTTCCACACACACTTCTAACCTGTTTTCATAAAACCATTTTTTAAGTAACAGAAAAAACTCTTTTAGTTAACATAATTTTAATCAAATTTCAACTAATAATGAGCTACTCTGGGTGAAATGGGGTTGTGTACAAATACGGCCGGTGAGACCTGCCTCACGTCTTTCAGAACCGCAAAGCTGGAGGAATTGTATCTAACAGAGCAAATATGCCTGCCATTGCCCAGGAAGAGGGAGGGAACTCCAGACTCCTCTTCTTTCTATTCTATGAAGCAAGATGTGGATCTTAATGAGAACCCAGACCAGAAGTCCCACAATCCCAACCATTGCCAGCTCTGAACTCTAGGATAGACTCTCAGCCCAGGGCAAAGCAAGACTACCAGAGTTAATTCAAGATGTCTCAGATACAACCCACCTTTGTCAACGTCCATGGGCTGGAAAGAAAAGAGAAACTGAAGTGAGTATCACCATGAGGGATTTACACTCATTCCTCCCCACTTGACTAATCCCTGAATCAACTCCCTACCCTACCTGGCTGGGCAGGCACAGAGATGGGCAGTTCTACCACTCGGTACCAGGGTCCTATCTCACCTCATCATCCACTTTCGGCTTCTCAAAGTAGCTGTGCCTCTTCTTCTCTTCCTCTCTCTCTCTGTCCCGCTCCCGCTCCCGATCTCGTTCTCGCTCCCGTTCTCTGTCACGGTCTCTGTCTCTCTCCCGATCACGCTCTCGTTCCCGGTATCTCTCCCGCTCCTTGTCCCGAGGAGTCTTGGTTGTGGATGGCACATAATCCCCAATGTCTTCAAATATACTAGAAAAACAGAGATCCCTAGCTGCCAAAGTCACACCACTTCCACTCTCCCTGGCCATTTCTCCAGATTCTCACACCAAGGCCTCCCCAAAATGCCAAAAACAAGAAACAAAGAGCTCCTTCCTCCCTCACATCAGGTGACAGTGCTACGATACATACTTCATGTCAGCTTCAGGGGGCTTCTTCTCTTCCATCTTCCCTAAGATATAAAGAGAGTAGTGAACAAAATATTCCTGAGTTGATTCCCACTTAGCCTAAACAGCTCTGAATGCCCATCTGTTTAGAAGGTGGGATAATAAAATCTCCCAATACTCTCCCCCATCAAGTCTCAAAGGTGACCACTGCTTTCTGGGTGAGCCAAGTTAATACTCTATTGCTCTCATTTTTTGCTGCTCTCCAGGAGCCCCCCAATGTTCTAGACACAGAAGGCTCCAGCAGACCATGGTTCCACCCTCAAATGCCCCTCCAGAGTTAAGGTTTCTCTCCCTAACTCTCCGGGTTACCTTTATCCTTCTTCTTGAGCTTCTTATTGCGGGTACCCTGCCGCAGGTAGGAAAGGATCTGGGTGAGCTTGCTGATTACGATGTCATTTGTAGTCAGTGTTGTCTGGGCCTGAAAACCCCAGGTAGCAAGGATATTATCCCACAGAGCAAGAATCTCTTCACTTCATTCACTTAACAAACTAAAGGACAAATTATAACCAACTAGGTGAAAACAGAGAAAGGTGTTACAGGAGATTCCAGGCAAACAGAATAGCATATACAAAGAGATCTGTGTCAAAAGTGAATCTAGCACGTTCAAGAGAGCTGGGATTCCCTGGAGAACAACAACAGGGAATCATGGTGAAAAGTGGCTCAGAAGGCCAAAAGGTGCAAGGGCAATTTCTCGATGAGAAATCACTGAAAGCTTCTCAATAGTGGTGAGGCAAAAATGTACATGTTGAAAAAGATCACACCAGCCATTTGTAAAAATCACTCCAGTGAATCTAAATTGAAATTTAGAAAGTGAAAAGTGGACAGGACTCAGTGATGGGTTAAATGTGGTGGATGAGACCCACGGCAGAATCAAGGCTGGTTCCCAGGTTTAAGGCTCACGTAAGAGGCTCTCAAGTCACTTACCTCCATAGTGGGGCAATCTGCTTTGCTGCGGATAAGCGTGGTGGGGATATCTGTGTCTGCATACTCGTCATCCAGGTCTACCACATAGGCCATGCGGCCTGGCAGGAACAGCTCATTGCGTTCATATGCCTTGCTCCTAAACAGTGTGCGGTAAACATTGCGGCCTACAAAAACAGGACGAGCAGCAAGCATAGCCATTGAGAACCTTCTACAATTAACAGCTGCCATTTATCAAGTGCTTAACTCTGTGCCAGCCCCCACTCAAACTTCACAATAGCCCTGTAAGATGTGCCTTACTATCTCCTTTTAACTGATAAAGATACAAAAGTTGAGAGTGAAATGATTTACCTAGAATCATACAGCTACCAAGCAACAGAATAAAGAAGGGGACCCAGGCAGTCTATCTCCAAAGCCTGAGCTCCTATCCAGTCTTTTACAAAGTCTTCTCAAGAGCACTATGTGCCTCACATTGTATTAGGCCCTGTGAGGAAGAAAGATGCTTAACATGATAGGTACAGTGCATAAACTACTTTTCTTTGCCCCAATAATCCCATGAGGTGAATTAGCCCCATTTTTGCAGACAAACAGGTAATGTGAAGTGAAGTCAGGTGCCTAATATCACATGCCTAGTGCAGTTTCATTACCAGGATTCAAACCCAGGTCTCAGACTGCAAATTCTGAGCTTTTAATCACCAACCATGCTACCTCCTTTAACACATAAGCTACGAGCTACTTCCCTTAATGCATAAACCACAATCTGAAACAGCTTCCAACATAATTGAGGAGACATTAATAACTTATACACATGAAATGACTAAGTCCACATCCAATTTCTAGTAGAGCATTTTATAAGAACTAGCTACTCTGGGGGCAAGATAGAGGAAAGCAGGTTGAGGGAAAGGAGAAGCATATCCTGCTCAGAGCATTAAGTCCCTACAATTCACCTAAAATGTACAACCTTTAGCGTAGAAATTCTGTACTCACCCAAACGTGTCTTAAATTCAATTTTGTTCTCAGGATCCTCATCTTTCCTAGAAAGATAAAAATAAGTTTTTTTGCTAAATGTGTTCCTACTTTTTTATCTTTTTTTTTTTTAATATTTATTTTTGAGAGAGAGACAGAGTGAAAGCAGGGGAGGGGCAGAGAAAGAGGGAAACACAGAATCCAAAGTGTTCCTACTTTAAGTCCCACTTTTCTAAACTCTCAAGCTCTCCACAATGTTTACTTACTTGGTTTCCTTCTGGGGCTTTTCCATAAGTTCTTCCTCTTCTTTCTCTTTGCTGGCAATCTCAGCTCGTACCTAGAGTTTAGACACTTATTCATATTACGTACATTTACCTAACACCACTATACACTTTGCTGTACCAGGAACTAAGGACTCCATACTAAATAAGTCAATACAGTGCTTGCCCTAAGGGAGCTTACAGCAGAAGAGACAACAAAATGTGGT
Source organism: Lynx canadensis (assembly GCF_007474595.2). Classification (NCBI taxonomy): domain Eukaryota; kingdom Metazoa; phylum Chordata; class Mammalia; order Carnivora; family Felidae; genus Lynx; species Lynx canadensis. The sequence goes on along the minus strand of NC_044303.2, from coordinate 116,726,726 downwards.
AACTATGATAAGTGAAATAGAAGAGCTATGCAAAGGTACAGGAAGTAGGAGGTGAGGAATGGGGCTTAACCATACCTAGGTGATCACTTGAAGGATGAATAGTAATTACTCCTAAACAAGAGCCACCATTAGCCCTTCTACATGGTCTGGACTAACAGAAGTCTCCCTCCTTCACCTGGAAAGGCTTGTACAAGAGCATTCAGCACTCTAGAATTACTCTCCACCCACCCACCAAGACTCACCTTTTGAAGCAGAGCAAAATCCAAGCCTTTCACCAAATGGGTGTGTTCCATGTCACCACCCAAGAATTTGGACTCCTGGATCAACTGTCTTCTTTTCTCTGCAGCTGATTTGTCCCTATATATGGAAAGAGAACCACATTAGAATAGTCTTTTATGTCTTCAAGTCCCTCTTGAAATGGCTCAGCTGAGGCTCCAAAGTGGGTAAAGTGTTAGGTAGAACTCACACTGTGATTGCAGGACTCTGGAATGCTTAGGGAATCACACCCTGGCTGCCATGGTACTCACGCCTCAGCAGTGGGGCCCACAGCCCTGTAGTTAGCTGTGGTACTGATTAGCTCAGTTTCCTCATAATCTTTGTTTACACCATCTCGCCGTTCCTTGGCACGGTCCCGGTACTTCTCTGCTAGTTCTCTCTCTCTCTCAATTTCTTGTTGACGAAGCTTGGCATAATAACTGTGACAAGAGAAAAGCAATGCGTAAAGCTCACCAGCTGTTATCCCACGGTCAGCAGGATTGTTCCTGTTTCCTCCAACTCTCTGGTGAAAACTCATATATGTCCTGATAGAACTGCTGGCCACCTCTTGATAGTTCTCAAAATCAGAACTACAGCATCTTCCAGATCACAGTGTTTCAATGCCACCTCAGGACATTCTGTCAATTCAGAATTCTTCAATGCCACCCAACTCTGTAGAGATTTTTCCATAGGGCAACCAGGAAGTTATCTAAATTTTTATCACCTTCCAAATTTCAACTGAAAGTCAGTCATTCCTTGCTGGTCCTCCCCCGAAAGAAAGGAACAGCAAAATACCAGGTCCAGAAGTTTTAGTATCATAGAAATGAATAATGATGATAATGATGATGATGGTGATAACAGTAGACAAGTATTACTGGGTGGTTATCATATGTCAGGCACTAGTGCTAAGTGCTTATATGCACTTATATCAGCTGCACTTATATCGTAGCTGATCCTCATGACAACCTGATAAAAAGTTGTGAAATCACTCTCTGTTCTACCCATAAGAATACTATTAGAAAGGTTAGGCAATATGCCCATGGCTATCCAGCTAGAAACTGGTAAAGATGAGATTAAAATACTGCAGGCTGACTCCAGAGTCCTAAATTGCCACTCTACCTATCCTTCCTCTCCAGTGAAGCACAGAACCTCAAAATAATAAAGGAAAATGTTAATCTTTATGCTCCTACTACTACCTCCTACTCCTTTCCCCCAAATACTATCCAACACTTAAAGCCCAACACTCCTCCATCCTTCCTTCACCTTTTCTTTTTTCTCCTTCGTGCAGCGGGGTCTTCGTCCTCATTGTACTCCCTTGGCATCCTAGAAGACAAAGAAATTCAATGATAGCGTTAGAAAACATCACAACCACCTGAAGCACTATTAAAATCATATATTCCCCAATATCTACCCCAGTATCTGAGTGCATATGGACCTCTGTCCATTTAAGCACCAGCAGCAACTCTAGTAGTACAAGTGGTATGTGGAACATTCTGAGTTCCTAAAGCACCCCAGTCTCCACTGGAGCTTCAATCTCCAGCAGGAGACAATCAGAATCACAGTCTTCAAAAATAACTAGGCTTCCAGTTCCTAAGACATCTAATTTGGTAGATTTTCCATAGGAAGGAAATAAGAGACAGGTTGGAAGACCCCAGAACTTACTCATGGTGACGTGATTTAGAGGGTGGTGCAGATGTGGGTGCAGCCCTCGGGGTCATGAGAAGTTTCCTGAAGTCTTCATTGGTGAGTTTTGACCTAGAAGGCAAAGATTTTAAAAATGAGTACCTAGTAAAAACTGGAAAAGGAGTATGTAAAAAAAAGGTGAATTTTACTGGAAACCATGAAAATACAAACTAAGACAAAAACATGCCACTTTTAATGCATCACAGTGTTAATTAAAAAGTCTGATAAATCAAGTATGAGTGAGAATGTGGGAAGTAAACATTCTGCTGAAGGGAACATATATAAGTCAGTACAGCCAATATGAGGACAAGTTGGCAGTATCAAAATTTACATGTGTATCTCCTATGACCTAGCAACTCCATTCACCTATATTTAGCTTTGCTAATTACTCACATAGGTATATTAGAAGGCCTGTAAAAAAGGTTCAGTTTCGGTTATGAAGATAATAAAAACTTGGAAACAACCTAAATGTATATTAACTAGAGACTAATTAAATCATGTTTCTCAAATGTGGGGTAGATAGCAACAATGGTATAAGAGATAATTTTAATTGGTACAATGACAAAGACTCACTCCTTGGCCAAACTTCAGTCGGGCTCTTTCTGGGCTTGCTGTGCCCAGTTTTAGCAAAGAATCCTGCTAAGTGTTCCCAAGGAAGACACTGTTCAAGACTATTGTCATAGTAAGGGCAGTTGGGTGGCTCAGTCGGTTAAGTGTCCAGCTTCAGCTCAGGTCATGATCTTGCAGTTCATGGGTTCGAACCCTGCATCAGGCTCTGCGTTGACAGCATGGAACCTGCCTCTCTCTCCCCTTCTCTCTGCCCAACGCCTGCTCTCAGGCATGCACTCTCTCTCTGATAAATAAATTAAAAAACTTAAAAAAAAAAAAAAAGGAAAAAAAGACTACTGTCATAGGAATAAAGACTACTGCAATAGGGGAGAGGAACTGACACTCAACTCTGAATATACACTGGGACAACTGGAGACTTATAAAAAATTACTGGGGTGCCTGGGTGGCTCAGTCGGTTAAGCGTCCGACTTCGGCTCAGGTCATGATCTCATGGTCCGTGAGTTCGAGCCCCACTTCGGGCTCTGTGCTGACAGCTCAGAGCCTGGAGCCCGTTTCAGATTCTGTGTCTCCCTCTCTCTCTGCCCCTCCCCTGTTCATGCTCTGTCTCTCTCTGTCTCAAAAATAAATAAACATAAAAAAAATTTAAAAAAATTACTAAAAGGAACTTTTAAGCATCAAGGGTAGAAAAAGGACCCTGACTGGACCTACTTCATTACTTAAGGGGATTCTCCATAAACTGGCTTAACAGCATTCTTTGATAAACAGGAGCCCAACAGTCCTAGTCAAAAACAGACCCCAGAGAAGCCTGATGAAAATCTGGTCAAGAAGGGAGTCCTTGTTACTGCCATGAAAATAATCTCCAAACGGTGCCTGGGTGGCTCAGTTGGTTAAGCTTCTGACTTTGGCTCAGGTCATGATCTTATGGTTCGTGAGTTCAAGCCCCACATCAGCTTTGTGCTGACAGTGCAGAGACTGCTTGGGATTCTCTCCCTCTCTCTCTGCCCCTCCCCTACTGGTGTTCTCTCTCCCTCTCCCTCCCTCTCTCCCTCCCTCCCTCTCTCTGAATAAACTTAAAAAAATATATAATAATCTCCAAGATATGGAGTGGGGAAAACCAAGTGGCAAAATGATATATATACACAACACCGTACCATTTAATTTTAAGACTTCAAATTATAGAGTAATAATATATTTTCCTCAGACATGCAAGTATGTATATAAATGTTAAAAAAAAAAAAAGGAAAAAAAAGACAAGTAAAAAAGGAACAGTGGTTACCTCTAAGAAAGGGACTGGGGATGTTATTTACCCTTATTTCTACTTTAATTTTCTACAAGAATCAACTTCTGTATCATATGTAATTAAACATTAACTTTAAAAACTAGCACCCTCCCGGCCAGAATTTCCTCTCTAATACTTTGATGCAATTGACCTGATCCAGCTAAAGTTCACAGAGATAAAGAAACAAGTGGCACAATTTTTTGGACCATCCTTGCTGCAACTTAGAATTCTTTTCACTGTCACCACACCACTCTACTTGCCCCCTAGTTCATTCCCATAGTCCCATACTGAAACACTCACTGGTGGAAGGAGTGAGGATCGTCCACATCGTGGCCATCTGGAGCCAAGGGGTTGGAGAAAGGCTCACCTAAGAAAAATAATAGGCACTAAATCTCTTTCGTGTCAGGCCCTGTGCAAAAGTTGGAATGTATCAGCGAACAATACGGATGTTTTCACGTCAAACTGCTCACAATATAGTGAGGAAGAACGGTAAGAACAAAGACAGAGACAATAGATCATAATTATGTGCCGAAGTGAGAAAATGCAAGGAGCTGTTGGTGCAGAGGTGAGGGCCCCTAAACCAGCGCTGGAGGATCAGCAAAGACTTCCTGAAGATGACATCTAAGATACTGCGTGAAAGATAAATTGGTGCAATTCAAGATTAAGTGCTGGGGATAAGGGATAGTTCACAGATAAACCATCCGTTGTCACTTGGGGCAAGGACAAGGCTTAGAGACAACAGTCTGGAGATTCCCGGTTTCACTCGGGACCCAACGGCTTCGCCAGATTCCAGCGTCACACCCCGCCCTCTCTCCACCCCCCAAATTCCACACAGGGCTTAAGAACTGAGGCGAAAACAACACGCCAAGTGTCCCAAGTCCTGAAGGTAATAAAGAACAGATGACCCGAGCCTTACTGTCTCGCTCTGGCATTTCGACTGCGGTGTTTCAACGCCACCAATGACTAAAGCTCCAGCGACAACACAGCAGCGACAAGCTTTTTCCCACAATGCACCTCAGGAACAGCCCACAGTGCTTTGCGCTCCGCAACCTTTCCGCCACCGCCAGCTAGCCCAGAAATTGGACAAAAACCGGAACGTTTCCTTGGCAATGCTTTTAAGGCATTGGCTAAACTTTAGCCTGCCCCCCTGCGTCATCTAAATATCGCGGGAACTGGAGGGTCCGCGATTGGTTGGATTAGAGAACATGACCGGAAGTCCTAGGGCGGGGAGTTAAGCGCTAGCGGAGATGGCGGCGGCTGTAGCCAGTCGCGGAATTCGGGCAAAACTGGGCCTGCGTGAAATTCGCGTCCACTTGTGCCAGCGCTCGCCTGGCAGTCAGGGCGTCAGGTGAGGCGCAAGGTAGTGGGGCCGGTAAGCTTCGGGGTTCCCAGGTCATGACCTCTGTCTCCCGGGTGTCTGGGGAGGCCGGCGCGTAGATAGCACGCACAGCTCTCTCCCGCCCCCCCCCCCACAGGGAATTTATCGAGAAACACTATGTGGAGCTGAAGAAGGCGAACCCTGACCTGCCAATCCTAATCCGCGAGTGTTCCGATGTGCAGCCCAAGCTCTGGGCCCGTTACGGTGAGCGGGGGAAGCGGGCGGTCTAGGAGCTCGGTAGAACAATGGTTTGAAGAGACAGAGTCATCCAGGGGTCAAGCAGAAATCTGTAGGGAGACTGGAACCCGGACTTCGTCCTTGCTTTTGAGGTTGTTTCAGATAAATTCACATTTGCACGGTTACAGGAAGTTTCCTGTCTCTAGTAGCATAGGTGTGGAGACGGGCCCGGTACTGCGTAAATTCCAAGAGCTGTTTTCGTAATTCAGAACGGGGTTCAGATGGGGAAGAAGAGATGCTAGTCAATTACCATCGATGTGGGTCCTTACACATTAGATGCGGGCAGTGCTATACTTGGTAGTGTGAGAATCTCAGTAACAAAAACTTAAGATGATTCTGTTGAGTAATTAATGCTAAGGTGTGTTGAGTGCTTTCTTGCCTAAATCTCATTTAATCTTCATTAATCATATGAAGGGGTGTTTGGTTTTTTTCTCATTGTAGAGATGAGAAGGATGAATAAAAATTTTGATGCAGCAGGGTCACCTGGCTGGTTCAGTCAAAAGAGCATGTGACTCTTGATGTGGGGGTTGAGTTCAGGCCCAACATTGGGTGTGGAGCTTACCAAAAAAAATTTTTTTTATGGAACATAACTAAGGTTATGCAGCTAGGATACAACAGAGTTGAGCCTTTTACACATGTTCCCCCTTTTTAGGATGCACTCCTACCAGATTTTCATGGCTAGCTAGTTGTAATTCAGGTTGTTGTTATTCAGGTCTGAATATGTGTATCACCTCCTCAATAAGGAATTCCCTGGCAAGTTATGTAACAATGCCCTTAGCACCTTTTGCTCATATTCCCAATTTAAGTTTTCCATAATCTGAAAATTAAATGGCTTGACACATAGCAGGCACACAGTACCTATAAGACTTACTGAATAATGGTATTGTGGTCACAGTTTTTAACTACACCTTTGCCTAGGAATGACCGGAGAAAATAAAATCACACTTAAGGTAGACTGGTTCTAACAGTGGGTAACTGCAGTATATATTAAAAACTGGGGAGGGAGCGCCTTGGTGGTTCAGTTGGTTAAGCATCTGACTTTGGCTCAGGTCATGATCTCACAGTTGGTGAGTTTGAGCCCCACTTGGGCTCTGTGCTGACAGCTCACAGCCTAGAGCCTGCTTCAGATTCTATGTCTCCCTCTATCTCTGCCCCTCTGCTGCTCGCACTATGTCTCTCTCTCCCTCAAAATAAATAAACAATTTTTTTAATGGGGAGTAAAAAGTCAATAGACTAGAGGAGATGGATACAGATGAGTGTATTATACTAGGACTATGGGAGCCATAGACTTGGCACCTAGCCAAGGCTAGGCCCATGCAAACTGTGCTCAATAGTAAATACCTACCAGGCCCCTAAAAACTGCCCCAAAACACCTTCCTTCCCATTGTGGCCACCCAGAATCAGCCAAAATTCTAGTCAGACCTGTGCTTCCTAGAGGTGTTTGACACCCAATGGATAAATTCTAGGCATCCCAAATACATCTTGGTGATATCTCATTACTTTTCCTATTCTCACAAAACTGTAAGTTAAAGACAAAGACCTTTTTTTAATATCTTAGTACCCCCTCAGTGCGTATTGGATATTTAATTACTTCTCTGTCTCCTCAGCATTTGGCCAAGAGAAGAATGTCTCTTTGAATAACTTCAGTGCTGATCAAGTAACCAGAGCCATGGAGAATGTGCTAAGTGGCAAAGCCTGAAGGTGAAGCCTCCACTAATTGTTAAGAGCAACAGCCCCAAAGCTTGGACTATGCTGGACTGAGTAAAATGTGGGGAAAATGTGTTCTTCTGTTATTTATAAAGCTTGTGCTGAAAAATACCATCTCTGGATGCCCTTATTTTCCCCTCCACCCCTTATTGTGCAACCACTGGGACAAACCAGTTTAATGTAAAAATAAAACTTTATTCTGTCCCTTCAAAAACCACAAGCTGCTAATGGCGGGGGGGGGGGGGGGGGATGATTCCAGGCCCACATCAAGTCCCCTTTGGTCCTATATGGACAGTTCTGGGTCAAAGAAGAGCTGAGCTTTGAAAGTCTTGGCTTAGACACAGGAGCAGAGAGCAGGAGATACCATTACGGTTCTAAAACCTCAAAGGGGGATCCATAGGCAAGAAAGTTGGGGCAAGGATAGGGTGGTGGTGATGAGTAGAATGACATCAAAAAGGTCACTGGTGAAGAGCTGTCTGCTGGAGAGCATGCACACGATCCTGGAGCTGGGCCTCCTCCTGGTGCCTTTCCAGGACCTGCAGCCCTGACTGCTGCAGAAAATCCTTAGCAGCCTAAGGGCAGGGTAGAAAAGGATTTAATACCTGGGTCCCTGTGCCCTAACACTTGATTCCTACAGGCTTATGGGTTAATCCACCTCTATTTGGAAGAAAGCCTTCCCAAAAAGAGGCTGGAAATTCTGACCTGGAGTCCATATAGGCTTGCCAGGCCCAGAGAATTGACTAGAGATAGGACTGGAAGGAAAGGGGCCATAGTGAGACAAGAGGCCTCAGAACAGGGGACCAGGGCCAAAACCCACCTCTGGCTGGTAGAGGAACAGCAATTGCAGCAGCTCTAAACTCTGGCCGACTACCTCAATGTCAGGGAAGGCCAGTGTACCAATCAAGCAGGAGAGCAAGGGCCCTGGCCACAGACGTTGGCAGTAAGCAGGACCCTTCTCTGCCACGTTGCACAGAACTGTGAGGACCTGCAGAAAGACATGTGTACACAGTCCCCACAAAGGATGAAAACTAAAGACTAAAGATCGCTAAAATATGGAGTGCTGACCACATGGCCAGGCACCATACCAAGCACTTATATGCATGTTTTGTAATCCCTACAGCTGCCCTCAGGTAAGACTGCTATTCCCACTTACACACGAGGAAACTAAAGTTCAAGATGATAAGCTGATTTGCCCAAGGTTAGTAACTAGTCGTTTAAGGATTCACATCTAGACTGGTCTGGCCCTGAAGCCATCCATACCACACCACCTGCCAGCTGTCAGGTAAGGGTACTTCTGAGTGCAAAGGCCTGCTCCCACTGTTTTTACTTTGGCACCAGATCCCATACTTAAGTGACCCCAATACCTACCAATATGCTCACCACGTTAGAAACTGGCAACAACTGCAAGAGGGGCTCAATCAGATCCATGGAGAGCAAGGAGGTACAGAAACTAGGACTGTTTGCTAGAAGGGAAAATGTCACAGTAGAATCCCCAAACAGGGTAATGAAACTGCAACTGCCCCCCCCCCCCAATCCTACCCACCTTGGCCAAGTCAGTGAGTAAGTATGTCCAGTATCTAAAGGTCCTAGGCACATTATGACACATACCAGTGAGGTTGTTAAGGAGCCAGAGGCCCTCAGGAAGTAGGCTGGGCTGTTTCTGAAGGAAGAACTGCAGAAGGATAAATAAGGCAGCCACAACACGCTCGTCTTCAAGCTGATTTTGCCCTCCCACAACCTCCATTGCTGCTTCTGTTAGCAAGTTGCTTAGACACCGAAGCACAGGACATGCCAGCTGCAAGGACAAGTTAGTCTGAGTATGGTCTAAGGAGGAAGGGGCTACATGTGTACTGAAGGAAGAACAGAGTAGGAAGAAAGGTAGCCCAGACCTTGACCTGTTCTCTTCACCTACCAGCTCCAGTCCTGTATCCTCTGTTCTCTGGACAGCTCCAGCCATGTCCAATAGTAGCAACCCCAGAGTGGACAGACCCCCATGGGAGATAAGCAGGGTATTGTCGACCTGGCTGGGCAATAAGAATCAAATAGTCACTACTCAGTCAATCCTACCTTTAAGATGGTAAATGGCCTAGGTTGTAGGCTTCCTAGGCTCCAAGTAAAGAGGACTACAGAAGGAAGAAAACTCTCTGAAATTCCAGAAACCAAAGTTCAAAAACAAGAGTGTCCTAGAAGGGAGCCCTAGGGAGACCTAGGGAAGGTCTGTGGGACTTCTGCCTTTGTTACCTGCAGATGATATAGTGCAGACACCAGGCAAACTCCACAGCAACCCCAAGGTTCAGCTTTGGACCAGGTTGCAACAGTCGCAGGATGTGCTCAGGGAGAGTGGAGCCCAAGACGGAGCTGTCAGCAGAAGGAGAGCTGTGAGTGGGAACCACAGAAACCAAGATGCCAGTCATTCTTCCCAAACCCTAAGAGCAGGTGGGAAAGCATTCAAATCCAAAGCTCTTCCCAGCCAGACACCTTGAGCTAAAATGTGCAATAGCTTTGGAAACAAGACTCAATCACACCTCCAGGGGTTACAATACAAAGTGGGTCACACCTACCTGCACATCTGCAGACACAATTTTACTTACGGGATGATCATCTCTGGAGCTTCCTTAACTTGCAGAAGCTGGGATAAGGCATATCCAAGGGCTTCCAGCACAGTCAGATGGGGGGACTAGAAGTAGACAGAGTACAGAAGTACTAGAAGTAGACAGAGTACAGATCTGACTCTGGAAACCGCGTCATAAGGTTCCCTGTGACCTTCAACCCCTTAGCATAGGGCAGAGGCTGAAGCTGCCTAAACAAAGCAGGGGGACCATGTAGAGACAAGTGAGGGGAGTGCTGCCCAAGGAGGGAGACAGTAGATGGATGCTCACCTGGATGCAGGCAGCCAAGGCTGGAACAATGCCCTGTGGCAGGAGCTGCCTTCTCACAGCCTCACTCTCCACAATCAGGTTACCCAGTGTATACAGACAGAGCTCCTGAGAGTGGGACAACAAAAGCACTGGGCATAGCCTACCTCAGGCTAGGGTGGGGGTGGGAGTGCGGAGGATGGAACACTGTTGTCTTCGAGGCTCTGGGCAAAAGGGAGTGGAAGATGATGGGCATATGTATGGCTATGGACATCAGGGGAAACAAGTTTTCTTCTTCCCCTATGTGCCAGGTCAAACTACACCCAAAAGCATAATTTTTAAATCCAAGCCAAGAACAAGGTAGGAAGGGACAAGGCTTACTATAAAGTCTGAGCTGTGACCGGAGAGGTAGGTGAGAAGGTAGGAAGTGGCTGGCAGGCAGGCCTCAGCCACCGCAGACTGTTCAGAATGAGAGAGCTCATGAAGGCACCGAGCGGCCTCAAGCTGCAACAGGGCTTGGTTGCTGGTCAGAAGCCCGACCAAGGTCCGCATGCTGCCCTCCAGCCTACATGAGTGAGCACCAGAGCCCTGCTCAGCCTGTGGCCCATCCCCTCCACACTCCTGTCCATCTCTTAGAGACCCAGCCCCCACTCACACCACCCACACTGACCAGATGAAGGTCTGCTGCGTCTCAGGGTGCTGCAAGCCTCGACGAAGGCTGACCAGAGCCCTCTCTCTCTCCTTTTCTTCTGTCCCCTGCTGTGCTAATCGTAGGAAATGCTGGATCTGGAGCACAGGGCATGGAGAGAAGAGATGGCAACATAAAGTTGCCAGAAAGCAAACATGAGTCCTACTCTGCCCACTTCACCTGTGAGCACTCCAATGTTGCACCATCCCTTGAACTTGTCATTCACATTAATATGGCTAGTAAGTCTCAATCTTGCAGTAGGGTAGACAGAAGAGGGAATCAGAACTGGGTTTAATACCAGCCCTGCCACTTCTCTACAAGAAACCTAAACCTCAGTTTTTCACCTGAAAAATGGGAATAACATCTCTCCTGCCTTCTTAAGGGGTTATTTCAAGGGTAACATTTAAACCTTTCAGTCTGGCACAGCCTATCCCTCTAGCCATTCTCCCCGTGCAACCTATACTCCAACACCTAGCATAACATGACTTGTTTCTAATGCTTCCAAGCTTTTGCACAATCTATTTTTCTGCCTGGGATAGCCCCCCCAGGTCCTCCACTCCCTTCAGATTTCTATTCCGGTTACTGCCTCTGAGAAGTAAGGTCTTCCTGGCTTCCTTTTACACATTTAGGGATTTCTATTGTGCCTCATGTTTCCTTCATGACAGGTGGTTAGCACACCTGTCTCCTTCACTGGGTTATTGCAAGCACTTCAAAGAAAGGGATTCTCTTCATCTTTGTGTACCTCAGTACCCAGCACAGTATCTTGGCATAAAGTAAGCACACAATGAACCAATGAACCTAGGCACGAATGCTTTGTGAACAACATATGTAAACATAGACAATATAAACAAAGGGGATGCCCGATGCTTGCTGAATGAATAAATCAGATAAAACTAATCATTTCATTCACTTATTCACTAAATACTGACCATCTACTCTATGGCTGATAGTCTACAGGCATCTGAGTTTTCAATGACAACAACTAAGATAGGGTGTAGGTTCTGAGGCACCTGGGTGGCTCAGTCAGCTAAGTGTCCAACTTTGGCTCAGGTCATGATCTTGCGGTTTGAGGGTTCAAGCCCCATATGAGGCTCTGTGCCAACAGCTCGGGGCCTGGAGCCTGCTTGAGATTCTGTCTCCTTCCCTCTCTCTCTGCCCCTCCCCTGCTCGCACTCTGTCTCTCTCTCAAAAATAAATAAACATTAAAAAACAAATAAATAAGTCTCGTTGGAAAAACGATAAACAAGCAATTAGTAGGATCGATATTCTGCAAACAGGCTGTCAAGCCAATACTAAAAGAGACTCACTTTTAGATGCTGCAAATGCAAATGACTTGAGACAGGAAAGAGCCTAATACAGTCTTTCAAGAACTAAAAAGGGGTGTGGCACCTGGGTGGCTCAGTCAGTTGAAGGATCGACTTATGTTCAGGTCACGATCTCCCGGTGAGTTCGAGCCCCACATCAGGATCGCTTCTGTAAGGCTTCAGCCCAGACCCCACTTCAGAGCCTCTGTCCTGTCTCTGCCCCTCCCTGGCTTGCGTTCTCCCAAAAATAAGTAAAAAACAAAAAAACAAAAACAAAAAAACCTAAAAACGGGTAATTTGGGCTAAGATGAATAAACTGGTAAGGTTGGAGGGAGGCAAAGGTTAGACAATGCTGGACATCATAGGTCACAGGAAGGATTTCGGTCTCTATGTGTTCTTAAAAAGCACATCTGTCTGATGTATGGAGAATGAATTTGAAGGCGGCAAGCACAGATACAGATGACCTGTTAGAAGGCTGTTTTGAGTACACGGAGAAGAGGATGGCTTAGCCACGATGGTGAAGCACGTAAGGACGCCAAAGCTCCTTAAGACGTTTAAAACGACTAAGACTTGATGTATCGGTGTGGGGATGAGAGACCGAGTTGTCGAGGATGATTCACCGGTTTCTGGCTTGGCCCACTGGATGGATGGAGGTAGTGAAGGGACCGCGTCCAGATGTGGGGCGGACCTCAAAAGGAATTTGGCGCCAGCCGGTGTCGACCTCACCGTGCACCCTGTCGCCTCACCTCAGTTTCCCCAAGGATCATGGCCACACATCCCCCTTCGGCTTCCTCCGACGCGTCGTCTCTCAGCAGTCTCTTACTGATCAGCTGCTGTTCCCTCCGCGCCTTCCGTAGTGCTGGGGGCAAAGAAGCCGGCTGAACGTAGGGGTTGCATCTAGGACTCTGAACCCCGTCTCCAACCCGGGAGCCTCCTTATCCTATCTCCGACCGCCATAGCCACCCCGCGCATCCTGCCGTCTCCCTTGCTCGCCAGCACCTGCCTCCCGCTCCCGTCGGCGGCACCGTAGCTCCTCTACCACGCAGCCCACCGGTCTGAGGCGACCCTGCCTTCCGCTCCACATGGTGGGCCTGGATAAAATTCGCCCAAAGCAGAAAGCCAGCGAAGCGCTCCACTAGCCTAAAAGATGGCACGCACCGCGCAACCGCAGAGCTTGCCGGAAAAGGAGGGGCGAGTGGGCGGAGCACGGCGCAAAGAGAAGGCGGGGAGGAGCAAGAAGGCGCAACCAGGATGTGGAGCAGGGCGGGGACAGAGGGGGGGGGTAAGGACCGATGGAGGGGCGGGGCGAAGGGGGAGTAGAATGGGGTGGGACAAGGGCAGGGAGGGGCGGAGCGAAAGCTAGAGGCGGAGTAGGACCTCTGCAGCCAGGAGCCTAAGCAAAGCCGAACAGCACGGTTTTTCTCCTTCCCAATTCTAGGAAAGAAACTCAGCCTCGACTTGGACTGACAGTGCCTAACCTTCCGCTCGGCAAATACAACCTCCCCATACCTAACACATCCTAGACGAACATTCAAAACTACCCCGACCTCTAGGAAGATTTCACCAATAACTCGGCTCTAACTGATGAACGCTGGATTCGCATTACTTTATTGAATTGTTCTCCATCATGAGTTATCCCCAGTACACACGTATAAAGAAAATGAGACAAATATAATTATTTCCCTGTTCTAAATAAAAGTAATTCTTTTTTTAATGTATATTTACTTTTGAGAGAGAGAGAGAGAGCGTGTTACGGAGAGGGGCAGAGAAAGAGAGAAAAGGAGACACAGAATCTGAAGGAGGCTCCAGGCTCTGAGCTGTCAGCACAGAGCTGGAGGTGGGGCTGGAGCCCATGGACTGTGAGATCATGACGTGAGCCCAAGTCCCATGCTTAACCGACTGACCCACCGAGGCGCCCCTAGTAATTCTTTTTTTAATATTTAATTGTTTTTTTAATGTTTATTTATTTTTGAAAGAGACAGAAAGAGCGAAGGAAAGGTAGAGAAAGAGGGAGAGAGAGAATCCCAAGCAGGCTCTGCGCTATCAGCAGAGCCCCACCCACTCAGGGCTAGATCCCAGGAACCGTGAGATCAAGACCTGAGCCGAAATCAAGAGTACAATGCAACTGAGCCAGCCAGGCGCCCTGGGGGTTAAGTAATTCTTAAACCAAATTTTGAGTACCATTAACTACCAGGTACTGGGGAAACACTGGTGAATTTAAAAACTGTGTTCCCTGGGGCGCCTGGGTGGCGCAGTCGGTTAAGCATCCGACTTCAGCCAGGTCACGATCTCGCGGTCGGGGAGTTCGAACCCCGCGTCAGGCTCTGGGCTGATGGCTCAGAGCCTGGACCCTGTTTCCGATTCTGTGTCTCCCTCTCTCTCTGCCCCTCCGCCGTTCATGCTCTGTCTCTCTGTCCCAAAAATAAATAAACGTTGAAAAAATAATAATAAAATAAAATAAATAAAAACTGTGTTCCTTACCTCTGAAATCTGAATTGTGGCCAAGTAAGCCTTGCATGGTCTAATCCCTGCATACCTCTCCAGTTTTCAATGGAAGGGAGCCTCAACTAATTCATCTCTCCTGGGATTCTCTTTGTTCCAAGCCCTTGCTTTCTTCCTTCTCCAGGCTTTTGCACAGGCTGTTACCCTCCCTAGAGCCCTGTCTCTGCTCCACCACCCCCAATAAGCACCCTTCCCTTAATTAACACCACCCTCAGGATCTCAATTACAGTGTCCCCTACTCAGAACTACTGTACCTGCGTCCCTGTCATAAGAGCCTATAACAATGTATACTTCATAACCCTTTTCACAGCTGTCATTAAGTTACAGTGTAATCGTTTGATGTTGTCTCCTCTCCTTCAAAATTCCAAGAAAGTAGAGTGTTGGTAGCACTTAAAAATTTCTATTGGAGGCCTCCAATTTTTATTTTTATTTTATTTTATTTTATTTTATTTTATTTTATTGATGGTTGGTAGATTCTTTTATTAACAATCAAAAAGCTTCACACTTACAATAGGAAAATAAGTGTTTTTCTATCGATTAGTTAAATGAAAACTATCCAGGACTTTGTATGATTTCTTTTTTTAAAAATTTTTTTTCAACGTTTATTTATTTTTGGGACAGAGAGAGACAGAGCATGAATGGGGGAGGGGCAGAGAGAGAGGGAGACACAGAATCGGAAACAGGCTCCAGGCTCCGAGCCATCAGCCCAGAGCCCGACGCGGGGCTCGAACTCACAGACCGCGAGATCGTGACCTGGCTGAAGTCGGACGCTTAACCGACTGCGCCACCCAGGCGCCCCTCCAGGACTTTGTATGATTTCTAATGTGTGCTAGGTTTGATGTGTACCTAAGAAGACAGGACATTAGCCTACCGAAATCATTAGGTATGACTGAAAATGAGAAACAGTAATTTATAAAACATTTACCTAATAGCTTTCCCTGGAGGCCTCTAATTTTTAGAAAGCTATTACTCAGGCAAATAAAAGAGCAAATCCAGGAAAGGGAACAGTTCTTCAAACCAACTTCCTTTGGTAGTCTAGTGGTTAAGATTTGGCACTTTCAAACCAACTTCCTTCCCCAGAATTTAATTTCATCTCTTGGAGTCAGTTGCCTTCAATCTCTTCCACAAATCACCTAGTTAAATATCTGCAGACCATCATCCTGCCCCCATATCTCTCCAGGTTCAACATCCATCCAGCTCCAGGACAACCATTTACTGAGCACCTGCTATGCACCATGCTCTGGCTGGAGGTAGGGTCTGGGTCTTATCTCCTCTGTCATGGGACAGGCTTCTTTTAACACCTACATATTTCTCCTGGTGGCGAAGGTAAGACAAGTCACCAGGCAAAATGTCTGCTCAGAGAGTTACAGCTGCCCACCCTGATTTTTTTTGCACTTATCTGCCCAACAAGACTGTCAATCCTGTAAACAACAGCACCATGTCCTCTCTAATACAGTGCTCACTGTTCCTTTCTCCCCAGCTCCCACAAGTCCTTGGTTTCTCCCCTCTGAGTCCTCTTCTCTATGGACTGTAGCTCTGGGTCTGTGTTTGCCTCTTCCACTTCCTGGAGTACTTGAGGGACTGTGTGAAGACCATGTCTGCATCCCCGGGTTTTGTACCAGCCCTGACATTTGGTAGACAAATGATAGATATTTGTTGAATCAAGGTGTGAGTTGGGGATCTTTGCAAACCATCATTGCCCCTCCTCATTTGCACCACAAAGTGCTTTCCCCAAAATGATGGGGTTTGCTAAGGAGCCAGGCTTCAGTAGCCTGAGTCTTCTGAATGCAGAGGCTTTGATGAAGAACATAACAATCAGGAGTACTCTAATAGATGTGGCGCTGTAGTCATAGACAGGTACTACCATTAGGTCCATTTTACAAAGCAGGAGCGCAGAAATCTGAGGCCCAGAAACTTGCCCAAATCTTACAACCTCAGTGGTAGAGCTGGGATTCCAAGCCTGGTTGTCTGACTGCAGAGTCAGTGTATTCAACACTGAGCTATACTCACATCTTGGTCCTCAAGGATGCACCAGTGACCTGGCCTGGCTTTGGGGCATGGCTCAGGGTATAAGGGCATGATCAACAAGGCACACAGAGAGCAGTCTGGCCTGATGAAGCCTCCCTGTTTGGAATGAGGACAGATGTGAAGCCATTCCTGAAAAATAGGAGAAGTGAGAATTCAAACATTTTTTTTGTATAGCTCTTTCCCCAGAATCCACAGGTGCAGAACTGTGAGGGCAGTTATAGAGGCATAGCCCCTACACCACCCTCTGGGACACTTGCTTTTTTTTCTTGGCAAAACAGGTAGGTTACTAATTAATCCTCATTCAACATTGGTCCAGCCTTTCCTTTCTAGGACACAGGAACTGTGTTGGGGGGAAGGGAGGGGAGAGCTAGGTGCAAGGGGGCAAACTGGGTTAGAAATGCCTTGTTTCTCAATTTCAGGATAAGAACATGGAAACTGTAAGAGGTGGAGCTACTTGGCCAATGTGTCTCTGTTAAACACTTCTTTCTACTTTTAAGAAAGCTATTACTTTCTTAATAAAGTTTTAAAAAGAACAAGTCAGCAGAAAAAAAAAGGAAGAGAGTTGTTCTTCAGACCTACTTCCTTCTCTCGAACCTCATCCTATCCCTTGGAGTCAACAGATGAAATTTGCAATTCCTTCCACAAAATATCCAATTATATATCCGAGGATATTCAGGTGATTGGATTTGGGTGTGTTGGTAAGTTCATAGTAACCACCAAAACTAGAGAAAAGTTAAGGAAACTACCCCAGTTGAGTTATTGGGATAGAGGCAGAGGGAGGTAAGAGTCCTGGCCTGTGGCACTGGGGATCCTTCTTTCTCAATAACTATCAAACAAGCCTGGGGTGTCTGACTCATCAGGGCACTGCCTGGAGCATTGCACTCCAGATGCCCTACAATATCCTTCCCGCAAAAGTCCCTCTCCTGGCAAAATGCCTCATTGCAAAATTTCCCAGAACCGTAGTGCATAGAGCGGTTGGGTGGCAGAGAGGTGGGGAGTGACCAGGGTTCACAAAGGAAGTAACAGAGTGACACCCCAGGGTTACATAAACTCTCAGAGGCCGCCAAAGAGGACAGATTAACGTGTGGGGAGCCTAGAAACCAGGGAGTGCCGCTACACAGGGAAAGAAGCCAGAACCCTTCCCTGAGCTTGCCAGGACAGAGCCTCCGAGCACCAATCGACCATGGTGAGTGTACGGTCTTGGGGACGAAAGGGAACTACTCGAAGAACCCCAGGGACTAGCTGGGGCCGCCCTGACCTCCGCTCTCTTCCCAGGTGCGCGTGCCCTGCTTGCTGCTGCTGCTGCTGCTGCCAATGCTGTGCGTCTCTGAGACCACACCAGAACCCTGCGAAGTGGACGACGACGATGTCCGCTGCTTCTGCAACTTCACGGATCCTCAGCCCGACTGGTCCAGCGCCTTCCAGTGTATGGCTGCCGTCGAGGTGGAGATCCACGGCGGCGGCCGCAGCCTGGAACAATTTCTAAAGGGCGCAGACGCCGACCCGAAGCAGTATGCTGACATGGTCAAGGCTCTGCGCTTGCGGCGGCTCACAGTGGGCTCTGCACAGGTTCCTGCTGTGCTGCTGGTCGCCTTCCTGCGTGCGCTCTCATATTCCCGCCTCAAAGAACTGACGCTCCAGAACCTGGAGGTAACCGGCGCGATGCCGCCGCTTCTTCTCGAAGCCACTGGGCCTGCGCTCTCCACCCTCAGTCTCCGGAACGTGTCGTGGGCAACCGGAGGTGCCTGGCTCGCGGAACTGCAGCAGTGGCTCAAGCCGGGCCTCAAAGTACTGAATATTGCGCAAGCACACTCGCTTGCTTTTCCCTGCTCCCAACTCCGCACCTTTCCGGCCCTCACCACCTTAGACTTATCCGACAATCCCGGACTGGGCGAGGACGGACTGACTGCAGCTCTTTGTCCGCACAAATTCCCGGCCCTTCGGGCTCTGGCTTTACGCAACGCGGGGATGGAGACGCCCAACGGCGTGTGCGTGGCCATGGCGGCGGCGCGTGTGCAACTCCACAGCCTAGACCTCAGCCACAACTCGCTGCGCGCCACCGCCCCAGGCGCTCCTGGATGTGTCTGGCCCAGCACACTGAACTCTCTCAACTTGTCGTTCGCTGGGCTGGAGCAGGTGCCTAAGGGACTGCCGGCCAAGCTCAGCGTGCTAGATCTTAGGTGCAACAGGCTGAACAGAGTGCCGGGGCTAGAAGAGCTGCCCAAGGTGAGTAACCTGACACTGGACGGGAATCCCTTTATGGACCCTGAAGCCCCCAAATACCAAGAAGACCCGATGAACTCTGGCGTGGTCCAAGCCTGTGCGCGTTCGGCCTTGGCTGTGGGGATGTCCGGAACCCTCGCGGTGCTTCAAAGGGCGGGGGGCTTCGCCTAAAGCCCAAGAGAGACTAATGAATTGGCTCAGATTGCCCTGGCTGCTGGGAAGCCTCGTCAGAACGTCTTAATCAACCAACCCTCTGCCCCATGTTCATTAAAACCTGAAACAACGATTCATGTCATTTACTCAACAGATGTGTGTACTGGGTGTTGTGATGTGCTAGGCACAGAGCTGGATGTGGAATCCATTATATTTAGACTTTCTTCATCCTGAGAATAGAACTTCAAGGGTGCAAGGGGCAGGGAATATTGCCTGTCTAGGCTGTGTGTGAGAAACAGAGGTTTCCGTGCAATCCAGCTTTCTGAGGAGATTACTGACACCTGTGTTAAAGGTAATCTGAGTGATAAACGTGCCTAGCAAGTTACAGCACGTTTCCTCTGTGGTGCACTTTCCAAGAGCCAGCTTCTCCCCCTGTCAATGGCAATAAAACCCGGAGCCACTTACTTATTCTCTCTCTTTATCTCTCCCACCCTCCCGGGAGAAGGGACAGCTATGCCACCTGTCCTACATAAGCTCTGGGTTTCATAATTCCAGGGTTTCTCTTCTGCTGTGTAAAGCCCCTTGGCACACACAGGTATTTTGGCTTTCACTGTGTCATCGGGGAATTTGGGCACAGAGGACTGTTGCAAGATGCTGTCATTAAACATTCTGTGTCTGAACCAGAGATCTGATCATTATGTTAGTAAATGTGTGTATAATTGTTTCTGGCTGGATTTTTTTTTTTTTTCCTGGCTGGATCTTTGAATTGCAAATAGGATAACAGCTTAGACCCTTCACAGGCTCTTAGACCTTTCACAGAGCAATTAACCACATGTGCCCTCCAAACCACATTATTTCAGAGACCCAGGGCATCGACCAAGAGGTATTGTTCCTTCTAGGAGTCTCTTCTGTACATGGAGGAGGCAGCCACATCCATCAGAGAGCTACACACTTGCCTCACAGAGGAGCTGGGAGAAGGAAGGGAGGGGGATATAAATAACCACAGCCCACTGATCTGCTTCCCTCTAGTATCTAGAGCCACACAGGTAGGGATGAAGGATGCAAAGTAACATTGGTGGGAGAGTTACACAGGTTACCAGACCACAGATGCAGAGAATCATGGGGACAGATAAATAAACTCCCCCCCTCCCCCGCCCCCAGTCAGGAGGCCCCCTGGAGTGTCCAGGGGACTTCATCCAGCCTCTTGGAACATTTCTTGTCTCAGAGAACTAACCACTTGAAGCAACTCCTTTCATTTGAATAGCTTTGAGAACTCTTCATCAAAATTATGGAGCCCCTGCTCAACCTCAGGCCCCATTAGGATCCTGGTATACAAAGATGAATCCAAAACATCCATGTCCTCAGGGAGTTCTCAATCCAATAAGGGAGATGTACACAGAAAAGATAGTTATGATTCAGTGAGTGGGAGGGATCAACTCTGTGAGGGAAGGGTGGTTCTGTGGAAGGCTGTACAGAAAAGGAGACATTTAACCCAGCTCTTGAGAGGTGTTTCCTCAGGAAGGACATTGCCAGGCAAAAATGGGCACTTCAAAAGGCTCAGAAACCTGAAAGTATCATGGCCAGATCTGGGAATTATAACTGATTAGGTAGGGCTGGAGATTATGGTGATGGAAGCTGGAGACATTCATCCATTCAAGTGCTAATTATGTGCCAGGCACGATGCTAAACCCTGTGGATACAGCAGAAATCATAAAGAAGTTCTGGTTCATATGGAGTCCAGATTCTAGTTGGATGGTGGGGGTGAGGGGAAGACAATAAACATATAATATATCAAAGTAAGATAAGTGCTGTGAAGAGAAAGAGGAGAGAGCATTGAGGATTGATATGTTATATGGGATTGTTAGGAAGGCCTCTCTGGTAAGGGATAGTTGAACAAACTCATGAGTGAATTGGGAAAGTGAGCTTAAGGATCGCTTCCGGAATGGCATTTCAGGTAGAGACAATGGCAAGCACAAAGATCCTGAGGGCTTTGGAATGTTATAGGAAACAGCAAGGAGGCCAATGTGGGGGAAGCAGGGTGAGCAGGGGTGGAAGGGGAGAACAGTAAGAGAAAACATTAGAGAATAGCAGGGCCAGATTATGTAGGGCCTTGTAAAGCCATGTTACTCAAAATATCATCTGAGGCAAGATAAATTTTAAGAAAGTCCAGAATGAATGTTTAGAAACTTTAATAAAATTTCACATTGCAGCAATGTTTCAATTGTATTTTATAAAAGTATCATCCACAATGGATTGCAACTTTAAAAAAGAAACTTGGTCCCTTGCCAAAGGGAGTTGGAGAAGCACCGTAAATATAGAACATAGTAAGAACTTTAGCTTTTGCTGTAATTAAGCTTAGGAGCCATCTCTCTCCTCTGGGCAGAAGAGAGATAATATAACTAAAAGCATGTCAGGAAGGGACATAGAGGTAATCCTGCTGGGTGTGAGGAGTTATTAATGGGTTTTTAGTGGACAGTTAATGGAAGCAGGCATGTGTTTGAAAAAGCCCACAGGTGACCACGTGGAGGATGGATTAGCAGATTCTAAGGGAGCACTGAGGAGGTTATTGAACGAGTCCAGGTGAGAAAGAGTGAGGACCTGACCGGGACAGCAGTAGACATGGGGATGTGGGGGAAGGATGGCTCCAGGAGCTCTGAAAGAAACAGAACTGATGGGTCCCAGGATGCCTGAATGTGAGTGAAGATGGGATGACACAGATTTCTGGTTTAGGTGATGTAGGGTTTCTCAAGGGGATGGAAATTTGAAAGAAAAAGAAGATTGGGGGAAGGGCACTTCAGAGCTTGAAGTGCTTTAGGGAACTCCCTGTGGAGAAATCCAGCAGCTAGTAGGTTTTTGGGGTTTAGGTCTGACAAGATGAGTTTGGACTGGATGCAAGAATTGAGGAGCAATGCACTGCAGAAGTGCTAGCCATGTGCTATCACTGTGAAGTGATAGCCATTGAAAAGCTCCCTGAGCCCTGGAGGGGATAGAGCAAGAAGGGAGACTGCTGGGAAGGGAAACTCGGAAAACATCAGTCAACATTTTAGGAAGCAGGAAGGGGGGGGGGGCCTTAAAGGAGACAGAGATGTAAGAGGAGAATTCTGAACTTTTCAGGTGGGGGCACAGGGACAGAGTGGTCAGCAGTTTCCTAGCTTCCTTCCCTATCTTTGTCTCTGTCCCCTCCCCTCAACATATTGTAGCCACTCCACTCTGGCATTCTTTCCTTTCACACTGGCTCTTCCCTCTGTCCGGAATGCTCTGGTCATTTGTTTATTCCGTTGTTCAACAAGACTCGTTTAGTGAGTTTCCACCACATGGCAAACACTTGCAAGTGCTGAGGATACATCAGTGAACAGAGCAGCAGAGGTCCCTGTTCATAAAGTGCTTACATTGCAGCGGGGAGAGTAAGGTCTATAGTGTATTAGAAGATAAATGCTGTTGAAAAAAATAGAGCAGGGACAAAAAGGGGAGAGTATTGGGGGTGAGTATTAAACATTGCAAGACATAACTGAGAATGTGGCTTCTGAGCAAAGATGTGAGAGAGGTGAGAGAGTGAGCCTTGCAGTTACCTGGTGGAAACACATTCCGGAAAGAGGAATCATCCACTACACAGGCTCTGGAAGATATAAGAGATGACATCAGTGAGATGAGGGTCCACAATTTTTTAAGGTTTATAGGCCACTGGAAAGCTTTGGCTTTTATTTTCGGTGAAATAGAGACCCACGGGAGGATTTTGAGCAGAGAGTAACATAATGTGGTTTATATTTTAAAAGGGTCATTCTGGGTGCTATGTTGAGAATATCTGTAGGGGGCAAATTAGAAAACCAGTTAGGAAGCTATATTAATAACCCGGTAAAGAAATGATGGTAGATAGAAACAGTTATGTTGTTGCTTAGGACTAGGGTGGTGGCTGGGATGGGAAATGGGTAGTGAACTTGAATGGGGCACCGGATTTCTTTTGTGGGTGATGAAAATCTAAAATTAGTGATGATGGCTGCACAACTGTAGGAATATACTAAAGACCAATGACATGGAGACCTTAAAAGGGTGAATTTTATGTATTCTGAATTATATCTTAATATAAAGTTGTTTAAGAAAAACCAGATGGTGGCTGGATCAGGGTGGTAGCAGTAGAGGTATATATGTTTAAGGGAAGGGTTCAACTTCATTCTTTTGCATGTGGGTATACGGTTTTCTCAGTAGCATTATTTAAAAGTCTGTCCTTTCCCCATCGAATGGTCTAGGCTCTCTCATCCAAATCCTTTGACCATAAACGTGAGATTTTTATTTCTGGGCTCTCTATTCTATTGGTCGATATATCCGTGTTTATGTCAATACTACACTGTTGTGATTACTGTATGTTTGTAGTAAGTTTTGAAATCAATGTGAGATCTCCAACTTTGTTCTCCTTTGTTTTTTTTTAAGTTTATTTGTTTATTTAGGGAAAGAGAGAGAGTGCATGCATGTGTATGCACACGTTTGATTGGGGGGAGGGGCAGAGAGAGAGGGAGAAAGAGAGAATCCCAAGCAGGCTCCACACTGTCAGCCCAGAGCCCAATACAGGGCTCGAACCAATTAACCGTGAGATCATGACCTGAGCTGAAATCAAGAGTGGAAGGCTTAACTGACCAAGCCACCCAGGCATCTCCTTTGTTCTTCTTTTTCAAGATTGTTTTGGCTATTTGGGGTCCCTGGAGATTCCATATGAATTTTAGGGTGGATTTTTAAATTTCTGCGTAAAATGCTCCTGAATTTTGATGGAAATTGCATTAAATCTGTAGATTGCTTTGATGAGTGTTGATACTTTAATAATTTAAAATCTTCTAATCCATCAAAATGGGATGATTTTCCATTCATTTGTGTCTTTAATTCTTTCAACGATGTTTTATAATTTTCACTGTACAAGTCTTTAATCTCTTTGGCTAATTCCTAAGTATTTTATTCTTTCTGATGCTATTGTAAATGGAATTGTTTTCTTAATTTCCTGTTCGGATTGTTCATTAGTAGTGTATAGAAACTCATTGGAGTTTGTATGTTGATTTTGTATCCTGAAACTTTGCTGACTTTGTTTATTTTAACAGATTTTTTGTATGTATGGAACCTTGTTTTTTCAAAAATTTTAATGTTTATTTATTTTTGAAAGAGAGAGAGAGAGAGCAGGGGAGGTGCAGAGAGAGAGGGAGACACAATCCAAAGCAGGCTTCAGGCTCTGAACTGTCAGCACAGAGGCCAACACAGAGCTCAAACTCATGGAATATGAGATCATGACGCGAGCCAAAGTTGGTGGCTTAACCAACTAAGCCACCCAGGTGCCCCGTGTGTGTGGAATCTTTATGATTTTCTATGTATAAGACCATGCCATCTGTGAACAGAGATAATTTTACTTCTTCCTTTCCAGTTTGGTGGCCTTTCATTTCTTTTTCCTCCCTAATTTCTTTAGCTAGGATTCCACTATGTTAAATAGAAGTGACAAAAGTGGGCATCCTTGTCTTGATCCTGATCTTAGAGGGTAAGTTTTCAGTCTTTCACTATTGAGTATGATGTTATGTTCATTGGTTTTGTTTTTTTTTTCTTTTTTTTTTTTAATTTTTTTTTCAACATTTATTTATTTTTGGGACAGAGAGAGACAGAGCATGAACGGGGGAGGGGCAGAGAGAGAGAGGGAGACACAGAATCGGAAACAGGCTCCAGGCTCTGAGCCATCAGCCCAGAGCCCGACGCGGGGCTCGAACTCCCCGACCGCGAGATCGTGACCTGGCTGAAGTCGGACGCTTAACCGACTGCGCCACCCAGGCGCCCCATGTTCATTGGTTTTTAAGATAGGAGAAATAGCATGGTTGTATGCAGATGGGAATAATTCAGTAGAGAGGGAAAACTTGATGATACAGGAGAAAGAATGGAGTCTTGCTGAAGGAAGGTCCTTGAATAAGTAAAAAATGGACTGGTACCTATTTCACGAGTAGAAGGGTTGGCCTTAGGGTAAGTACACAAACAGTCAACTTCTAGTCCCAGGCTGGGAGGCAGAGTATCTAGACAAAGATGCTCTGGCGGTAACAGGAGACTGTGGAACTTCTATAAAATTGAAGCTGTAATACAGATCTTCCTATGGCAGGCACCTCATAGTTCAGGATTGAAGGAGCCCCTCCTGCCTCATCATCCTGATCACAACATCCTGTGTTATTTTCTTCACAGCTTTAACCTCAACTGGAAATCATCTTTATTCATATCTTGTTTGTTTATTGAGTAGTATTATGTTGGAAACTCCATGAGAGAAGCAATTGTGTCAGTCTTGTTTATTTCTGAAACTCTAGTCCCTAAAACAGTGCCTGGCACATAGGCACTCCATTAATCTTCACTAAAAAGTTGATTAAATGAACAGGAAGAGTGAGCTGAGGGCTTTAATGTTTCCATGAGCTAAGTGAGAAAAAAAAACTGATCAGCGTTTTTCTTCACTAAGGTCAAATAAAAACTTTCGCCTAACTGAGGTTGGAGACCAGAAAATATGCGTCAGAGTTCCAGTCACAAGGCACGTGGTATTTTTTGATCTGATAGTGTACAGCAGCCTAGGAGTAGGATTTAGTTATTCAAAATTGGGGGTGGGTAGAAGTTCTTGTTCAAAATGGTGATGTGGGTAGATCCTGAATTCATCTTCTCCCACTGATACGCTGCATCTACAGCTGTACGTGAACCAGTTTCTTCTGAAAATCAATAAACAAACAACAACTTAAAAACTGGCAGAGAAAAATTTGAAGTGCTTTCGCAGGGCAGCCCAAGTGAGACCCAAGGATTGAGCAAGTTGCATTGATGAAGGTGTGGCTGAAAAATGCGCCCTAGACAGAGAAGGAAGTAACAAGGAGTAAGAGATGGATTATAACAAGCAAGGGATCCACTTCTACATACACAATGAGGTTGGATATCCGGTGTGGTGTGGTGAATTTTTGCTGCAAGAGTAGGACTGAGGTCATAGGACTTCCATTTCTGAGCCAAAATCAGTCTCTCTGTAGCTTCCTCTTTTGTTCCTGTGCCCTTATCTGGAAACAAACAGACATCAATTCTTTTCCTCATACCCTGAGTCAAGAGTTTCCACTCTTTTCCCTGGAGTGTTGTTTTCTCTAACACCCAAGAAACCCCTTATTCTCCAAATCAGAAGTGACTCTTTGTGAGCCACATTGATTTACTTACACTGGAAGAAATTGGAATGCTGACCTGGATCTTTGAGGATATAAAAAATCTCTAGTGTTTTTTTAGGAATGGTATTGTGTATGATAAGTATGATATTGTAGTTATGTTTAAGAAAGAGTGCTTGAGGGACACCTGGTTGGCTCAGTAGGTTGAGTGTCCAACTTTGGCTCGGTCATGATCTCGTGATTTGTTAGTTCAAGCCCCATATTGGGCTCTGTGCTGACAGCTCAGAGACTGGAGCCTGCTTCAGTTTCTGTGTCTCCCTCTCTCTCTGCCCCTCCCACACTTGGGCTCTCTCTCTCTCTCAAAAATAAATAAACATTAAAAAAAAGAAAAAAGAAAGAGTGCTTGACTTGGGTCCCCTGGGTAGCTCAGTCGGCTGACCGTCTGACTCTTGATTTCGGCTCAGGTCATGATATCACACTGGTGAGATCAAGCCCCACATCAGGTCCTGTGCTGACAGCGTGGAGCCCGCTTGGATTCTCTCTCTCCTCTCTCTTTACCTCTCTTCCCGTTTGTGTGTGCTCTCTCTCTCTCTCAAAATAAATAAATAAATAAACTTTAAAAAAATTCATATATTTTATGATCATATATATTAAAAAATCCTGTGGATTCACTAAAGTATAATAGAACTAATCAAATTCAGTGAAGTTGTAAGATACAAGATCAATATGTAAAAATCTATTGTAGGGGCAACTGGGTGGCTCAGTCATTAAGCATTTGACTTCAGTTCAGGTCATGATATCACGGCTGGTGAGTTCAAGCCCCGCATTGGGGTCTGTGCTGACAGCTCAGAGCCTGGGGACTGCTTCCTATTCTGTGTCTCCTTCTCTCTTTGCTCCTCCCCTGCTCATGCTCTCTCTCTCTCTCAAAAATAAATATTAAGAAAATAAAAAAATCAGTTGTATATCTATACACTTGCAAAGAACATCCTGAAAATGAAATTTTAAAAAATTTCATTTACAATAGCATCAAAAAGAATACAATACTTAGGAGTAAATATAACAAAAGAAGAGCAAACTTATAACTCCTAAAACTACAAAATACTGTTGAAAGAAATTAAAGAAGATACCTTATTCATGAATCTTAATATTGTTAAGATGTCACTTCTCCCTTAATTGACCCACAGATTCAATGAAAGTCTTATAAGAATCCAAGCTGAATTTTTGTAGAAATTGACAAGGTGATTCCAAAGTTCATATGGAATTTCCAAAGATGATGTAGACAAAACAATCTTGTAAGAGAAGAACAAAGTTGGAGGGCTCACACTTCCTGATTTCAAAACCCATTGTGAAGCAAGAGTAAGGAAGACACTGTGGTACTGGCATAAAAACAAACACAGAAAAACAAACAAACAAACAAACAAACACAGAGATCAATGGGTGAGAAGTGAGAGTCCAGAAATAAACCCATGTTTCTATGGATAGCTGATTTTGACAAGGATGTCAAGAACATTCAATGAAGAAAGACTAGTCTTTTTTTTTTATTTTTTAATGTTTATTTATTTTTGAGACATAAAGACAGAGTGCAAGCAGGGGAGAGGCAGAGAGAGAGGGAGACACAGAATCTGAGGCAGGCTCAAGTCTCTGAGCTGTCAGCACAGAGCCCAACATGGGGCTTGAACCCACGAACCACGAGATCATGACCAAGCCAAAGTTGGACACTCAACCTACTGAGCCATCTGAAACAGGCTCCAGGCACTGAGCTGTCAGCACAGAGCCCCACGTGGGGCTCGAACTCAGGACCAGCGAGATTATGACCTAGGCCAAAGTTGGATGCTCAACCAACTGAGCCACCCAGGTGCCCCGAAAGACTAGTCTTTTAAACAAATGACAATGGGGCACCTGGATGTCCAGATACAGATGAATGAATTTGTATCCTTAACTCATACTGCATACAAAAATTAACTCAAAATGGATCAATTACCCAAATGTAAGAACTAAAACTATAAAGCTCTTAGAAGAAAGCACAGAAATTATTCCTCATGACCTCTGATCTGGCAATGAATTCTTAGATATGATACCAAAAGCAAGAACAACAAAGGAAAAAATAAATTAACTGAATTTAATCAAAATTAAAAACTTTTCTGCATCAAAAAACCATTATCAAAAAGTTGAAAAGACAGCCTACAAAATAGGATAAAATATTTGCAAATTATATGTTTGATAATGGTCTAGGATCCAGGATATATATACAGCTCCTATAACTCAGCAACAAAAAGGCAAACAATTCAAGTAAAAAATGGGGAAAGACTTAAATAGCCAGTTCTCCAAAGAAAATATGCACATGACTGACAAATACATGAAAAGATGCTCAACATCATTATTCATGATGAATTGCAAAAAACCAAACAACAATTAAAACCTGGGCAAACGGGGCGCCTGGGTGGCGCAGTCGGTTAAGCGTCCGACTTCAGCCAGGTCACGATCTCACGGTCCGTGAGTTCGAGCCCCGCGTCGGGCTCTGGGCTGATGGCTCAGAGCCTGGAGCCTGTTTCCGATTCTGTGTCTCCCTCTCTCTCTGCCCCTCCCCCGTTCATGCTCTGTCTCTCTCTGTCCCAAAAATAAATAAACGTTGAAAAAAAAAATAAATAAACGTTGAAAAAAAAATTAAAACAAAAAACAAACAAACAAAAAAAAAACCTGGGCAAAGAATTTAAATAGATATTTCTCTAAAGAAGTATACAAATGGCCAAACAAGCCTGTGAAAAGATTCTCAAAATCATTGGTCTTTAAGGAAATGCAAATCAAAACCATAATGAGGTACCACTTCACACCCACTAGTATGGCTTTAATAAAAAGAAAAAAGAAATATAACAATTGGTGAGAATGTGGATAAATAAGAATGCTTAAATGTTGTTGGTGCAAATGTCATATGGTGCACCCACCGTGCTGAGCATCTTTTGTTGTACTTTTCGGGCATGTGTATATTTTCTTTGGAGAACTGGCTATTTAAATCTTTCCCCATTTTTTACTTGAATTGTTTGCCTTTTTATTGCTGAGTTATAGGAGCTGTATATACATCCTGGATCCTAGACCATTATCAAATATATAATTTGCAAATATTTTATCTTATTTTGTAGGCTGTCTTTTCAACTTTTTGATAATGGTTTTTTTGATGCAGAAAAGTTTTTTTTAATTTTTTAATGTTTTTATTTATTTTTGACAGAGAGACAGAGACAAAGCACGAGTGGGGGAGGGGCAGAGAGAGAGGGAGACAGGATCTGAAGCAGGCTCCAGGCTCTGAGCTGTCCGCACAGAGCCCGAGCCCAATGCAGGGCTAGAACTACGAGACCATGACCTGAGATGAAGTCTGACGCTTTACTGACTGAGCCATCCAGGCGCCCCAATGCAGAAAAGTTTTTAATTTTGATTAAATTCATTTTTTTCCTTTTGTTGTTCTTGCTTTTGGTATCATTTCTAAGAATTCATTGCCACATCCACATAATTTTTATTACAGCATATTGTTATAACTGTTCTATTTTGTTATTAGTAGTCGTTAATCTCTTACTGTGCCTAATTTATACATTAAACTTCACTATATTTACGTGTAGGAAAAAACACTATACATAGGGCTCAGAACTATTTATGGTTTCAGGCATCTACTGGGGGTCTTGGAATATATCCTCCATAAATAAGGATGGGGAGACTACTGTATTCATGTTTTTATTGTTCTATCTGTTCCGTAAATGCTATACTAAATGTAAATAATCAAACAGGTGTGATCCTTTGCTAGAAGGGATCCTTGGTGAAAAACCATCGAGTGGCTGGTCATATAATAAAGAATATATCCAGTCTTTTTTTTTTTTTCCAGTCCTTTTTTTTTTTTTTTAATGTTTATTCATTTTTGAGAGAGAGAGACAGAGCGTGAGCAGGGGAGGGGCAGAAAGAGAGGAAGATACAGAACTCAAAGGCTCCAGCCTCTGCACTGTCAGCACAGAGCCCACTATGGGGCTCAAACTCAGAAACCATGAGATCATGACCTGAGCTGAAGATGGACCTTAACCAGCTGAGCCACCCAGGCACCTCAGGAATATAGCGGGTCTTTGTCTCCAGTTGCAGGAGCAGAGCTCCAAAAACCTTTGGAATTTTTTGAAGGATAAGAATCTCTCTGTCATGCTAATGAGGTGACTTCTGGCTGGATTCCTAGATAGCTTCAGGATGGAGGAAGCTGCGCACCAGAAAATTCAACCATGTAATTGGCTGGAGTTGAGTTCAGTCATATAGCCTATGATTTAATCAAACATGCCCACACAATGAAATCTCAATTAAAAAACCCAAACCTAAACAAAACAAAACAAACCCTCTGAACAGTGAGGCTCAGGGAGCTTCCTGGTTGGTGAACACACTGATGTGCTGGGAGGGTGGCACACCCTGACTCCACAGGGACAGGAGCTCCTTTGCTCAGAACTCTTCCAGACCTTGCCCTATGTACCTCTTCATCTGATTGTTCATGTGTATCTTTTATAATAAAAAGGTAATCATAAGTAGAGCACTTTCTTGAGTTCTGTGAGCATTCTAGTGAATTACTGAGCCTGAAGGGTGGTCAGTCATCAGAACCCCAAATCTGGGGCACCTAGGTGGCTCAGTCAGTTAAGTGTCCAATGTTTGATTTCAGCTCAGGGCATGATCTTACGGTTCTTGATGAGGACCTTGCATTTTAACTTGTGGGAGCTGCTGCTAATTCCAGGTAGTTAGTGTCAAAATTGGATTGAAATATAGGACCCCAGCTGGTGTCAGAAAATTTGTTGCAGATACAATAAGGATAATGCCTTCCTTAGTTCTATAAGTCATTCCAGCAAAGAATGGAACCTGCAGAAAGAGTGGGAACACCTGAAAATGTAGCTAACTGGTCAGAGGGAAGAAGGACTGGGGACCCCAAGCTTATGACTAGTGTCTGTAGTAAAGGCAATCTTATAGAAATTGTGCTCTTAGTTGTGAAGTTTGGGCAAACTCTGCATATTTGCTGACAGAAGTCATTTCATCTCTGTGTGGAACATCATCAGTCATAGGAAGGTTAGTACCGATGCATGCTACAGCATGGATGAACCTTGAAAACATTACGCTAAGTGAAAGAAGTCAGTCACTAAAAGAACACACACTGTGTGATTCCATTTTTTTATTTGAACATTTTTTGAGATTTTATTTTTTTAATGTTTATTTTGAGAGAGAGAGAGAAAGCATGAGTGCATGTGCGAGCGGGGGTGGGGGGACAAAGAGAGAGGGAGAGAGAGGATCCCAAGCAGGCTCCTCACTGTGGGCACAGAGCCCACCACGGAACTCAAACCCACGAATCCGATTTTGGCTCAGGTCATGATTTCACAGTTGGTGAGTTTGAGCCCCATGTCTGGCTCTGTGCTGACAGCTCAGAGCCTGGAACCTCCTTCAGATTTTGTGTCTCCCTCTCTCTCTGTCCCTCCCCTGCTCACACTCTGTCTCCCTCTCTCAGAAATAAATAAACATTAAAATGGGGTGTGGTGATAGTTACACATTATCTGCAAACATACTAAGGTATGTTTGAAATAAACACTTTAAATGGGTGAATTGTATGGTATATGAACTATATCTTAACAAAGCTGTCATTTAAAAAAAGGTAGTTATCTTATAAATATATGCTGAAAAAGCTATAGATGAAATAGACGGTGTCTAGGATTTGCTTCAAAAGAATCCATAGGGGATGGGAAGGGGAAAGGAAGAAATAAGACTGGTCATAAGTTGGTAATTGCCGAAACTGGGTGCTTGGAAGCTCATCATACTTTCTCTCTGCAGGTATATGTGTTTGACACTTTTCAAAAGAGGGGAAAAAAAAGAATCCCATGCAACATTCCGATTCACTCAGAAAAGAGGGGACTATCACCTCCTTTGATAAGTTGTTATTTAGAGGCCCTACCCAGAGCCTGCAGATCAGGGAGATGAATTATTGAGGGGAATCTGAGAGGCATAGAAGCCACGGAGTGTGGAGAGGTAGCAAGCGCAGAGGCTGGTTTGGGCCAGGGCAGCTCAGTGCCCCCAGCCCTCATGGACAACCCCCAGGCCAGGCTGACTGTGGTGGTAGAAGTTGAGAGTGGAAGAGAATCAGGTGAGAAGAAGGCCTTACACTTTCACTCTTGGAAGTAACGCAGCCTGGGGGAGCCTCCTGGGAGAGGGGAAGCCAAGGCCATTTTACAGCCTTAGCTGCTGCAGATGCTTTTTGAGGACGCTCCGCCTCTCAGGGGGTCTGATCCTGTGCTCAGTACTCTAGGTTAGGAAACTGAGGCCAAAGTTGAGGGCAGGACTTAGGCACGGGAGTTAATATGCAGTCCATCCTTCTCAGGCCCTGAGGACACATGTTGCCCCACACTGCTTCTGGAGGGGCCCCAGAGCATCTGCCTGCTTCAGCCGGAGACTCTAGACACTCAGGTAGAAATGGGACGGGGTGCGGGTGAGGCTCTGGAAGATGGGAGTGACGATGCTGAGCCCAGTCTTCCCCTGCAGGAACAATGCATCACCTTTGACAGAGTTCTGGGCTCTGATGCTGCTCAGGTAGGGGGTGTTGTAGGGAAACGGGAGGAGGATGGGAATCCTCAGGCGTCTGGATCCTGGAGTGCTAAGGGTTTCCCAAGCCCATTGCTCAGGCAGGCTGGGTCAGGGCACCTGTGACCGGGGGATATGCCTGTGTCCCCTGCAGGAGGCTGAGCAGGAGCTGCTAGCACGAGTCCAGTCCACACTAGGCTTGGTGGCCCGAGGGTACAGTGTGTCCCTACTGCTTCGGGGTCGGGAAACAGAGACACCTCGGCTTGTACCTCAGGTGAGTCCTGGGGGAGCTACCAAGCATAGGTCTCATGAGGCTCAGGTGTTGTCTCCTCCAGGAGACCTTTGAGAAACTTCCCTTCCCCTCCCTAGCGGACTGGGCCCATAGGGTGAGGGTCAAGATGGGGTGGTGTGCAAACATGAAATATCCAGCAAGGTCTAATATTCACAGTTTTTCATAATACCGATAATAAACTTGAAAGTTTTGTTTTCAGGGCTTCGTGAAGATGCCCCCAAGTCAAAATAGCTGCCTCAGAACTTCATCATAGGCAGGCCCCTGTTTTAGGAAACAGCAGGTCTCATTGAAAATGTCTACTCATTTGACTGGCTCGCTGTGAACCGTGAGGGCTGGGGCTGTTTCTGTCTTGGACACTGTGTCCCTGTGTCCGCAGCACGTAGCATAGAACCGGGCATAGACTTCACCGTCACGAAACTGTTGAAGGACAGATTTATCCTTTCTCCATCCCTACTGAACCCCTTTCTCCACTTTAGCTGTTGCAGATGCTGTTTGAGGAAACTCTGCCCCACAGGGGCGCTGTTCCTGGGGTTAGCACCCTTAGCCTGGTGCAGGTGAGACCCTGCATGGAGGGCAGCCCTGGGAACCAATGGTGGTGCTGTGGAAAGGGCCTGAGGCTCGCAGGCAGCCAGAAGAGACTGAGTCTAGCCTCATCTGCCACTGACCAGTGTGGGCTTGCCTCTCTGAGGTCTCCTATTTCCTGCCTGAAATGGCTGAATGTTGGTGCCCTGGTTGACTCAAGGAGCCCCAGCGGGAGAATCTGGTGAGACGAGGTCTGGGAAAGGCTGTTTGTAACTGGTGTTGTGCTTGTGTGATTGCAGCTCAGCCCCAGTGGAAAGACTCAGGACCTGCTCTCTCCAGGGAGAGAGAACCTATCGGTGTTAGACGTGTCCCCTTTGGGCTTGTGAGTCTCCAGGGGCCAACGGGATCTGAGGGTGCTTGTCTTAAGGCAGGGCTGAAACCCCCAAACCTAGCCGTGGGAGGTTTCTCCCCACTGCCATGCAGAAGGGAAGCTCTGCACTTGGGGTTGTGCTCATCACACCCACTCATCATCTTCCCTGCAGCTCGTATCCCCAGCCCTCTCACTCTTCTTACCCTATCCATCTACACCTCTTCCACTCAGTCATTACCATCTGGGTGATGTGAGCATCTCGTTGAGCAGAACTGGGCAGATGACAGGAGAAAAAAGATGATGAAGATGATAGGCTTTCAGGGGATATACTGAGCTTGGAACCTTGGGGATGGTTCTTACAGGCTCTTGGGACCCCAAAGGACTCCCCATGCAGAGGTTCTGGGGGGCTGGACAGAACCCCAGAACCTCTTAGGAGGTGCTTAGGAGTTGAGCTTGTCTCCCCATCCTCCAGGGTGGTAGAAAATGCCAGTGAGGTGGAGGTGTCCGACTCAAGAGCTGCCTCAGAGCTGTACTTACAAGCTGCAGGGGATGAAGGCAGGTGAGGACAGGAGGGCACCTGTCACGCCCAACCCCTATCCCTTAGGCATTTGGTCTCATCCTACCCTGTCCTCCACAGGGCCTGCTCTCTGCTCACTGTCACCATGTCCTGCCCAGGGCCTGACCCTCCCGAGGGGCCTGGGACCCGGGGTATGTGGCGAGGGGCCTTGAGGATCCTGCAGCTCCCCAGAGACCTGTAAGTCTGATGGAATCTTCTGACTGCTTTAGGGAACAGGGTGGGGGTGTGGCTGAAGTATGGATGCAGAGACCCAGGGCAGCCTCAGAGTCTCATTTCCTCACCTCTGACATGGTGAAGGACTCCCTCCTTTAGCATTTCTTTTTTTTTTTTTAATTTTTTTAATGTTTATTTATTTTTGACAGAGAGAGAGAGAGAGAGAGACAGAGCATGAGCTGGGGAGGCAGAGAGAGATAGGGAGACACAGAATCTGAAGCAGGCTCCAGGCCTGTGCTGTCAGCATGGAGCCTGACACGAGGCCCAAACTCACAGACCATGAGATCATGACCTTTGCTGAAGTCGGATGCTCAACCAGCTGAGCCACCCAGGTGCCCCATCCTTTAGCATTTCTTATAAGGCAGGTCTACCAGCAATGAACTCCCTCAGCTTTTACTAATCTGGGAATACCTTAATTTCTCACACGTTCTTGAAGGATAGTTTTGCCAGATGTGGAATTCTTAGTTGACACACTTTATTTTCCCAGCATTATTTTTAGAGAGAGAAAGAGAGCAAGCAGGGGAGAGGGGCAGAGTGACAGAGAGAGAGATGGAGGGAGGGAGAGAGGGAAGGAGAATCCCAAGCAGCCTCCACACTGATGTGGGGCTCCATCCCACGACCCTGCAATCATGACCTGAGCTGAAAGCAAGAGTTGGATGCTCAGCCGACTGAGCCACCCAGACACCCCTTTCAGCACTTTAAATATGTCATCTCACTGCATTCTGGTCTCCATAATTTCTTTCTTCCTTTTTTTTTTTTTTAAGATTTTATTTTTAAGTAATCTCTACATACAACATGGGGCTGGAACTCACAACCTGGAGATCAAGAGTTACATGCTGTACTGACTGAGTCAGCCAGGCACTAATGGCTTCCACAATTCCTGATGAGAAACTGGTTTTCATTCTTATGGAGGATCACTCGTACCATCACAAGTTGCTTCTCTTATTCTGTTTTCAAAATTCTCTCTTTGGCTTTTGGTGGTTTGATTATAATGTGTCTTGGCATGAATCTCTTTGAGTTTATCCTTCTTGAAATTTGTTGAGCTTCTTGGATGTATAGATTCATGTCTTTCATAAATTTGGGGAATTTTTGAGCACTATTTCTTCAAATATTCCTTCTGCCCCTTTTTCCCTCTCTTCTCCCTCTGACAGTCCCATTCTGCATGTATTTATACACTTCATGCATCCACTGGCCCCTTGGGCTCATTTTCCTTCATTCTTTTTTTCTTTTTGCATAATTTTTTTGACCTATTTTCAACTTTGCTGAGATTCTTTCTTGTGCCCACTCAAATCTGCTCTCTAGGGAATTTATGATTTCAGTTACTATACTTTTTAGCTCCAGAATTTCTACTTGGTTCCTGTTTTATTTATTTTATTTTATTTTTTTTTTTTATTTTATTTTTATTTTTATTTTTATTTTTATTTTTATTTTTATTTTAAAGTAAGCTCTACACCCAGTGTGGGGCACAAACTCACAACCCCAAGATCAAGAGTCGCATGCTCCACTTACTAACCCAGCCAGACACCCCTCTTTTTGGTTCCTTTTTATAATTTCTGTGCTTCTATTCGTACTTTCTATTCATTGAGACATCATTTTCTTGATTTCCTTTACTTTTCTGAGCATATTTAAGATAGTTGGATTAAAGTCTTTAGTGAATCCAATGTCTGTGCTTCCTCAAGGACAGTTTCTATTAATTTTTTTTTTCCCCTGTGGGTGGGCCATGCATCTTTATTTGAATGCCAGATATTTTTTTGGTTGGAAACTGCCCAATTTGAGAATTTTTATTTTTGTAAAGATTATATTCTTCATTATGTTGGGCTCTTACGTCTCCATTTCTTTTCCTTAGGCTCTGACATTTTGGATATGATAATGGGGGAACTCTGAAAAAGAGATTCCTCATCCCCTCTAGGGTTTGCATTGTTGCTTGCTATGGGCTGCAACTATCTGTTTGCTTAGTTACTTTCCAAACAATTTTTGCAAAGGCTGGATTCTTTGTTGCCACTGAAGTCTCCATTCTGTCATCTCAGTGGTTAGCTAGTGACCTGACATAGAATTCCTTACTCTACTGGGACAAAAACATTTTTTATTAAAGGAATAAAAACAGAAAGAAAAAAAATTAAAAAAATCTCCAGCTTTCCATAGATTCGCTCTGTGTTGGGTCAGTCCTTCTATGCTTCTCACCATTCCACTTACATCTCTGCCTTAGCCTTACTTTCTGCTTACAATGAGCTTAAAAAAACAGAGATGAAAACTTGCCATCTTCTCAGGTCTTTTCTAAGCCTGCATCCTGCTCTGGGCATGTGTGTGGCTTTCTAGATTCCTTGGTGCATGGGGGAATTTTCCTTATCTCCAACCCTCCCCCCTCGCCCCCCCCCCCCGCAATCTGACTCCCCAACTTTTCTTCCCAGTCTTTCCATGCATCTGTTGTTTGCCCCAACTGTTATTTTTGCTTGTTCTTTCATCTTTTCAATGTTTTGAGGGACCATCATCTAGGATAGCTGCTCTGCCCTGAGAGAGTTCCAAGGTAAGGGAAACAAAAGGAAGCCCTTTTTGTCAGTCCTCTGGGGGAAACCCTAGACAGTGAAAACAACAAACACAGTTCCTTGGGAACAAAATCTGCTCTGCTCCCTCCAGAGCCAAGCACCCCACCACCAGAAACATGGGCTGTTGTCTTCAAGACAACCTCTGTGCTGGGGAGGAGGTTGGGGCTAGGTTAAGTTAAAACACCACAAAGACCTCAACATATTTAAGTTGCTTTCTCCTGGGTAAGCATTCACTTGGTTGTAGTAAACCTTTCACTGTCCCCCAGAGTTCCTGTAAGGTTGATCCTGACCATTTTTTCCACATGTTGCTGAAAAAGGACAGATCCCCAGAGTTCCATACTCTGCCATTTTTGTGGATGTCACTTTGCTTTGCCATTTTAAATTGGGTGATTAGGGGCACCTGCTGGCTCAGTTGGCAGGGCATGTGACTCTTAAAGAAAAAAATTTTTTTAACATTTATTTATTTTTGAGAGACAGAGCAGGAGGAGGAGAGGGAGACACAGAATCCGAAGCAGTCTCCAGGCTCTGAGCCGTCAGCACAAACCCTGACGCGGGGCTCAAACTCACAAACTGTGAGATCATGACTTGAGCTGAAGTCGGATGCTTAACCAACTGAGCCACCCTGGTACCCCAGGGCATATGACTCTTGATCTCAGGATCGTGAGTTCAAGCCCCACATTGGATGTGTTGCCTACTTAAAAAAATAAATAAATAAAAAATAAATTGGGTGATTAGTCTTCTATCACTGAGATGTAAGAGCTCTTTAAATATTCTGGATAGGGATGCCTGGGTGGCTCAGTTGGTTCTCACAGTTCATGAGTTTGAGTCCCTTACCAGGTGAGCTCAAGCCCTGCTTCAGGCTCTGCACAGTGCAGAGCCTGCATGGGATTCTCTCTCTCTCCCTCTCTCTGCCCCTCAATCTCATGCCCTCTCTCTCTCTCTAAAAAATAAAAATAAACAAATAAAAATTGCATAAATACATACATACATACATACATACATACATAAATGTATGTTCTGGATACAAGTCCCTTATCAGTTAGACAAATTAAATTTTGCACAACTATGAGAATATATTATTTGTGTAATTAAATAATAAAATTTAAAAAAGGGTCTATGCAAAGTTGCAAATCTGCCTGGTGGTGCACCAAAGTTCTGGAAATAGTCAGCCTTTCCATCAGATGTAATTTGGGTCAATTTCTTTCCCCATCCACCAGTGGACACCTCCTTTCTTCCTCTCTCCTTCTGGCAGAGATTGCCCCCTGCTGCAGGTGTTGGCTGGTAAGGTTATTGGTGAGGAGGTAGAGGGCTCTCTGCCCTGGATCGTGTCATGGCTCCTGGAAGGAAACAACTACACTGGTCTTCTTCTTCGCCTGGACCCTCAAGGTGGCCTGGGGAAGGGTGTGGGGTTCTTTGGGAAGCTCTGACATCTAACTTATGCCTGACCACCCCTCTCACCAAAACAGCTGCAACCCCAACCCCAGTCCAGAGATAGCCTCACCTCTGGGAGGGTCAAGATTCAGAAAGGTCCCAGTATGGCTGGGTTGCCAAAGTCTGGAAAGGCAGGGCTGATAGTAAAAGCAACCCCTCGCCCTTCAGAAGCTTTCAACAGTTAACCAAGAATTTTCACACTAATACATTTTATTCTTACCACAACCCCATGAGACACATCTAACTTAGGGAGGGAGGCCTAATTTATAAATGAGGAAAGGGAGGATCAGAGAAGGGAGAGAACTTGCCTATTTTCATACACTCATTAAAAACCAGGCCTCTCTGAAATGATATGATGTCAGAGACTTAGGGGAGGTCAAGTGGAGGGTATAGATCAAACAAGAATGGCTGTGAGTTGACAATTATTGAAGCTGGGTGATAAGTAGATTGAATTTCCTATACTTTGTACATGTTTGAAATTTTCTACAAAAGTGAAAAGAAAGAAAAAGTCTGGCTCTCTGTATCCAAAATTAGTAAGCACACATTAATTTGGCTAACATAGTCCCAGACCACACACTGTGCCAGGCCCTGTGGAGTAAGGAAGAAAAATTAGGCCAGTTCATGCCCTTAAGGATAAAGCAGTGAAGGACAAAAGTATGTTTATCCATAGGCCAGTTTGGTATCCTGATTAAAGGCACAGGCTTTAATGTCAGACAGAATTGGGCTTAAGTTTTAGCTCTGCCACTCACCAGGGAGTTGCTTGACCTCTCTAAGCTTCATTTGGTTCATCTGGAAAATGTGGGGGTAGGCAGAAAAAATTAGAGTTGCTGCTTCATTGGAGTGTTGTGTGGATAAAAAGAGGTGATCCACAAAAACTCTTAGCATAGTGCCAAGCCCATGTAAAAGCCTGATAGGTGTTAGCTATTTTTTGTAAGTAGTATTAATAAAAATTACAAGTATTACAGGCAGTGTGCTCTGGAGTCCAGAAGGAGTGATTCACTCCGGGTCTCCCCTTATTAGGTGGCTCCCTGAACTTACTCAGAGCTGCTCTGTTGGGGGCCTCGGGAAGGAGGATGCAGGTGAAACAGGTGAGGCCCACCCAGTGGGATGCAGTAGAAGAGGCACGTGCCCGCCGGGCAAACCTGAAGAGCCTGCGTTCAGGCCTCCTTGGGGACACCCTCACAGAAAGTGGGCTCAGCCAGCTGGGCAGGGCACTGCGAGAGTTGCGGGTAAGCAAGGTGAGGCCTGGAGGTGCCGAAGAGAGTAGCGGTTGGAGCCTACCTTAAACCCTCTCTCCATAGGTGGTAAAAGCCTGGAGCCAGTGCCCAGGAAGCCAGATGCTCAAAAGGGTCAAAGCTGAGGCTGTGGGGCTCCCAGAACTACAGGTATGTTTTCTGGCTCAACCTCTTAGGAGCCCTATTGATGTCTGCCTTCTCTCCTATTTACAGAGCACTATGAGGAGTCCCTTTCTTTGTTCACTAATTTATTGATTTCCAAACATTTTAGTGACTTCTCAGTGTG
Source organism: Lynx canadensis (assembly GCF_007474595.2). Classification (NCBI taxonomy): domain Eukaryota; kingdom Metazoa; phylum Chordata; class Mammalia; order Carnivora; family Felidae; genus Lynx; species Lynx canadensis. The sequence continues at coordinate 116,686,701 of NC_044303.2, read as the reverse complement.
TCAGGCATAGTGCCACGTAGGCCCTGGGAAACCCCTGTCCTCATGGAATTTGCAATCTTCTGGAGAGAAGCAATTATAACACCATGATCAGTGCTTTGAAGGCCTTATCAACACAGGGTTCAGTGGGGCATGTAAACACTTCACAGGAGATGTTGATTTCTGAAGGAGGTAGCCAGCAAAGATGAGTGAAGAACAAACATTCCAGGCAAAGAAACTAACAGGTCAAGTCTCGGAAGTAAGCAGGGGCTTGATCTCTTTGGGGGACTGCAAGCAGGTCATTTTGCTGTAGGATATTTTGAGGAAGAGTCAAGAGAGAATGATTGAAGAGATAAGTAGGGGCCCGGTCATAAAGGGCTTTGCAAATTTATTGAGATGTTTAGACTTTGTCTTGAAGGTCAAGGGGAAGCCATAAAATTACTTTAAGCAGGGAAAACAGTATTGCTCACATTTTTCAGGTCAGCAAACTGAGGCTCAGAGACGGGATCTGAGTGTCTCAGGGTCACTGAGATAATCAAAGGCAGCAGAGGTACAAACACCCAAGTCCTTAGGTTCATATGGTGCTTTTGCATCTGTTTAGAATGCATGGCCTCTCCTGTGCAGAAGGGGGTGCTGTCTTCCAGGATTTGCCAAAGGGTGGCTGGAATGCTGCTTCTGTCCACCTTCTCCTAGTCCTACCCTTTTCATACTTACAACTTGTTTTACAGCCCTGAGCTTCGGGACTTAGGCATGTAAGCTCCCATTTATTGAGCAGCATCTGCTACTGCTTAGCGCTTTGGGTGTCTTATTTCATGCTCTCTACAATTTTTTTTAAAAAGGTTTTATTTATTTTTGAGAAGGGGAGGGAAGGGGCAGAAAGAGAGGGAGACACAGATTCTGAAGCAGGCTCCAAGCTCTGAGCTGTCAGCACAGAACGCAACGCAGGGCTCGAACCCAAGAACCATGAGATCATGACCTGAGCCAAAGTCAGACGCTTAACTGAGCCACCCAGGTGCCCCTCTACAACTTTTTTTTTTTTTTAACGTTTATTTATTTTTGAGACAGAGAGAGACAGAGCATCAACGGGGGAGGGTCAGAGAGAGGGAGACACAGAATTTGAAACAGGCTCCAGGCTCTGAGCTGTCAGCACAGAGCCCGACGCGGGGCTCGAACTCACGGACCGTGAGATCATGACCTGAGCCGAAGTCGGCCGCTTAACCGACTGAGCCACCCAGGCGCCCCTCTCTACAACTTTTTAAAAATGTTTTTTTGTTTATTTTATTTGTTTTGAGAAAGAGAGAGAGAGAGAGAGCAAGCAGGGGAGGGACAGAGAAAGAGGGGGAACGAGGATCTGAAGCAGGCTCTGTGCTGATAGCTGATGCAAGGTTTGAACTCACAAACCGTGAGATCATGACCTGAAATGAAGTTGGATGCTCAACCAACTGAGCCACCCAGGCACCTCTATAACTTTTATTAGTTCCATTTTACAGGTGAGGAAATGGATTCAAAAGATTAGACACCTGCCTGAGGTTATACAGCTGAGGAAAGGAGGGCCTGGAACTCTGATCTGTCTGATTTCAAAGTCCTGAGCTTAACACGTGCTATCCTAGGAGGAAGGGGATGGAATTCCCATTCTTAATATATTCTCAGCAGGTGATAGATTCAACAACAAGCCACAGCCCAGGCTTCCAGGGAGAGCCCAAAGGTGGGTTTGGAGCTTGGGGTGGAGCTGGGTGCCCTCCACCTTTGTTGGGCTTAATTGCATTTTCCTCCAGTAGTAGGAGTAACAGCATCTCTAGGACCTGGGCTCCACCAAAAGCATCCTCCTAGGGACTCTGAGGAACAGGTAATACCTCATGTACCCCAGAATAGCTGGAAGCTCTTGGGGGTCTGAAGAGTTGCAGAGCACAGCTAACATGTCTACCACTCCTGTGCCCCAACATGAGGGACAAATATGGAGCTTCTGACAAAGAGAGGACCTGACAGGCTATGATTCCTAAGAGAGGGGCATGGGAAGGCTGTTTTCCTACTGGGTCACATTAGGAGTATAGGATCCTTAAGGCCTCCATAGCACCTATTGGCAGAGCCAATACCTTTCTCCCATGGCCCCAAGTCTCTGTCCAGGCTACAGGCTCTTACAGGACAGTTAGGTCTCAGATGTAGTTGTAGGAACAGCCCTGGTGGTGGGGTTCTGTTGGAAAGTTGGGCACTGTATCCCGAGGCTGTGGCACACACAGACTTCTGGCTGAACCTAGACTAATGCCATGTAGGCCTGGCACGCCCCAGATGTGGCCCTGCAGTTCTTCTTGGCCCAGGCACAGAGGAAGAGACTTCAAGAACAGCACCAGATATGGATCCAAGAGGAACTGAAGTGTTTGGAACAGGAGGAGGAAGAGGTGGAAGGTGACCAAGTCAAAGGCCTGGTGGCCGGAAAGGAGGTGAGGAGGGTCAAGTAGGGGACTTGAGGCTTCTTCTAATTGGTTCAGGCATTGTGTTGGGGGCTGGAATCCAGCCTCAGTCACAACAGACTGGGCCATACCCTCTCTCATGGTCCTTATAGCTTTATGGGGGACAGATGTAGCAGTTTTCAGGGCTAAGTGCAGTGATGCAGGGAGCTAGGGGCTTGTGGGGACAAAGAAGAGTGCCTGACTCAGGCAGGAGAGGAGCAAAGATGGCATCTAGGCTGAGACTTGAAAAACAAATCAGCCCGAGGAATTCACTAGACTGAACTCCATGTGGGAAGTTCATACGCATCACATAGAGGCACTGAATAAATATACTTGTTTGCCCAAATTAGGAAACAAAACTTGTGAGCGTGAGGGGATGGGAGGATACATTCTGAGGACTATGGTTTATGAGCAAAGGTCCAGAGGGAAGCAATGGCAAAGTACAGTCTGGGTACTGCAAATTGTCCATCTGGGGGGCCCCAGCAGGTACATGGTCAGAGATGAGGCTAAAGAGACTAGTGTGTGCCATGCCTCTGAATTTGGACTTTACCCTAAGAATGATAGTGAACCATTGAAGGGCATGTGTCATCTCAGTTCTGTCCCTCACTAGCCATGCAAATTTGGGCAGGTTAGGTCACTTCTCTGATTCACAGTTTCCAAATCTAACTACCAGATTTGGAGAACTAAAATGGCAACTACTTTCCTCCCCTGGGTTTCATTGGCTAAAATGAATGAATACACATGAAGTGTTTAGGAACAAAGTCTGGCACACAGGTGGCACTGAACAAAGAATATGTATTATCACTGAAGGCCTTCGAGAGGCAGAGATGGCAGCGGGAGCAGACACTATGGAGACTCCAGCTGGAGGCCCTTCAGGCAGAGCGGGACACTGCAGAGCAGGACCTCATGGCCCTCTATGACGTGCACGTGCAGGCTGCCCGGGCTCGGACATGCCATACACTGCAGGTCAGTGGGGACAGAAGGCAGGCCTTGAAATGGTTCCAAGGCTGACTGACAAGCATCTCTGAATCTGGGCACAGGTATTTCGAGCCTGGCGAGGGCTGTGGGAGGAGCAGACCATGACCACAGAGCATCACCACCGCAGCCTGCTGGCTGGTATCCTGCAAGACACGCTCCAACTGGCCACACAGAACCAGGAGCTTCAAGCCCAGAACCAGCAGCTTCAGCAGGATATAGGCTAGGCTGGGGCCAGTCGTGCTGGATGGCTGCCCTGGGAAGAAGTCTGGTGATCAGTAGTCTTTCAGGGGCAGCTTCTTCTCTCTTCATTCTTCACTGTCCCAGAAGGGAGAGGGAGCTGGGATAACTACGCTAACCTTCACTATGGATAATGAACGATACCACTAACCAGGTCTCATTGTGTCAGTCCCTGCTAGGTACCTAATACCCACCTCTTCATTTTAGCCTTTTTTACTACCCTATGTAGTAGGTGCCACTTGACCCCCATTTCAGAGGTAAGGCAACTAAAGCTAGGAGAGGTTAAGTAACTGCCCAAGGACAAGTCCGCTAAGTCACAGAGCCAGAATTCAAATTCAAGCCTGTTAGAACTATAGTTCTACACTGCACATGTGGTGGTTCACAAACTGAAGTGTGCAGCAGAATCACTTAGCTTATTAAAGAAAAAAGATTCCCAAACCCTACTCTCCCAGATTCTTCAGTAGGTCTGCAGTGTGTGTGTGTGTGTGTGCGTGTGTGTGTGTGTAAGCTTACTAGGTATGCTCCCATGGGAGCAGGGCCTGATGTTCCTCTGGCCATGAGAAGAGATGGCAGGAAGGAGTATCAGTGAGGGAACCAGAGGAAATAAGAATCAAAACCATATTGAATCCATGAGTTCTCTAGCCTAAAACTTGGTTTGTCCTGCCAGGTCCAGCCAGGACCTTCTATTCCCAAGAGTCCCTCCAAATTCTCCAGGGCCCAGGTTTTGTGCTTTAGAGAAATTTGAAAAGTTGTGACAGAACAGTCTCCACTCCATGGAGCCCTCAAAGGAAATAATGCTCCTAGCAATAGATAGAAGTCTTTTCTCCTAGTCTATCAGTTACTCGAGGATTAAGACATTCAGGGCACTAGGGTAACAAAATTATGTTAGAGAGAATCTACGCAACAGACACAGGACAATCATAGCCAATTGCAGGAACCACCTGCACCCAGAATACTTTATTAAGACCTTATTGCTTACAGTTAGAAACACTGATTGAACTACACCAAATTTCCCTGTGCCTGGTTCCAGGTCACTCTGTGTAGAGCTTCCCTAATCTGTGTAGATTACTACACTCTGTGTAGAGCTGGGACAGTGCTAGGCAGGGGCAGGACCCAGAGTGAGAAAAATGGTACCTCCTAGGAGTTGTAGAGGGGACAGTGGGCTTTGAGAGGGCCCTTGGGGTGAGCAGAGAGGTCAGGAGTGTAGCCTTAAGCCAGGGCCCAGGGGCAACATTCCCTGAGATGAGTCAAGCTCCAGCCCTCTCTGGGGTCTCCAGAAAAAGGCTGGGTGGGTGTGGAGAGCAGCACTGTGGAGGGAGCAGGGGGCAATGTCCCCAGGTACCGCTGGAGCTAGGGAGTTTGAAAGAGTAGCCTGGATGACGGGTGTATAATCTGTGGCAATTGGGCTTTCCTGCATTACAGTGGGTGGGGGCGGGGGGGGGATATCTCTTATGGGGGAGTCATGTACCACAGCTGGGCTGGAGTAGTCAGTACCAGGCCTGGGGGCAACGGGTCTGCTGGGGTGACCACAGGAGGCTAGGAAAGCCAACTGTTGCCCAAACCCACTCAAAGCAACTGTATTCATGCAGGATGAGGTGGAGAGCCTCCTCCACTGGGGATGGGGTTACTTCTAAGGCCTAGGTATTGATGCTCTCCCATTTCCTTATTCTGGAAAAACTTCAGGGCAAACCCAGTCTTCAAGTTTCCTGGGGTAACCCTTCATCCACCCACCTCCAGAGACTAACCTGGCTACTCCCACTTCCCCAGCTTTTGTCACAAGGCACTTGTTACAGGGCTGGCTGCTGAAGAAGGGTAGGGAGGCCTCGGAGGTGGCTCTGATGGTGGTGCCCAATCTATAGAGTCAGGAGTCCGGGTAGAGATGGTCAGTGACTAGCGGCTGCCATAGTACAGGCGCACAGCCAGGCCAATGAGCAGCGTGGCCAGGAAGAAGGCAGCTGTGAGCTGCAGCCGCAGCAAGGCTGCTGAGAGCACGGCATTGACCACCAGGGAGCAGGACACAACAAAGAGCCGTGTGATGCTGCTGCCATGCTTCATGACAGCTGACATGAGCAGTCCATTTAGTGCCTGGCTCAGTACCACAAGCGCGGCCCAACCAGAGAAACCCTCCAGGAGGCCTGGGCCAGGGCCACCACCTGCGTGCAGACCTAGGTTCAGGAGCACACCAAAAGTGTAGAGGAAGAGGTTCTGAAGTGCTAGGGGCAGCCGCTGTCGCTTCATGAGCAGCTCTGTGTACACGGACGACAGGCCCGAGATGAGGCAGTACAAGATGAGAAGCAGCAGTCCCAGTGGAGTGATATGCAGGGACATGCGGTCAGCAGCAGCTGCTGGAGGGGGCCCAGGAAGGGTGCTTCCAGGGTCTTGGAGGCCACCAGCTGCATAGCAGGCCCCTGCTGCCATCAGCAGCAGCAGTGCCAAGCCCTGGCGTGCAGAGAGGCGGTGCCGGAGACAGAGGCAGTAGAACAGGGCCGTGCTTCCAATCTTGAGATTGCTCAGCACCTGATAGGTGCTGGGGTCCATGTAACGTTGAAGATAGATCACCAGGTTGTTGTTAGCGCCATAGAGAAGGGCTGATAGCGCAAAGGGGGCAGCCTGGCGCCATGGAGGAGCCCCTTGGGGCCATGCTTGCCAGCCCACCAAGAGGGAGAAGGCGCACAACAGTAGCTTGGTCAGCTCAGTCAGCAGCACAGCTGAGGAGGGCCGGAAGGGCACTCTGCCGTTCACATGGCACAGTGCCAGTAATGGGGCATGGGCACCATACATGGCAGTGGACAGGAGTAGCATCAGGGTCCAGCGGGCCTGCCTGGGACGGCCCAGGCCTGGCATACCCCCGTCCTCTACACTCATGCCCAAACCAGACCCTAGGTGGCCTGTGTAGCTAGCCAGGGGACAGCAGGAATTATAACAAGTTTGGGAAAAATCAGTATGGAGCCGGCTCGCAGGAGGGAAGAGCCGTGGTACATTGCTAGAGAGAATACTGAAAATCAGAGTCAGCTGCAAACTCCACAGTCAGGGCTGGAATAGGAAGGGGCCGGTGGCCCTAAAAGCCACAGTCTTGGGGCCAGTCCCATGGGGTTAAGGAGGGGCGTCCAGATTATTGGCTGATAAGCCACTGTTCACCTTTTGCAAGAAGGAGAGCAAGGATGAAGACTGTGGAAAAGTTGAAGATAGCAAAAGGGTGATAGCTGGGGAAGCCAGATATGGTGTCTGTAGTTGAAAGGCCTCTACCTGCAGGCCCAAGATGCTCATCCTTCCTCCCCCATGGGATCCAGAGCTAGTCGGGCCCCTTGCGCAATGACCGAAGATAGTCCCTCAACGTCTTCTCCACATTGGGCACAGCATATGCCTGAGCTGCGTAGATGCCAGTGCAGGTACCCACAGCAAAGCCCAATACTGCTGATGCCCTCAGTTTGGCCACCACATAGCCGGCTAAGAAGCCCTTGAGGAATGGGGAGGACAAGAGCGAGCCATCCTGTGGAGAAAAATGAAGGAAACTCAGCCAGGGTCTCCATTCTCTACCCAAGAGCTACTGGCCTTAGATCATCCCACGACCTCTGCCTTACTCTGGAAAGCTGCAGTATTCTCTCCAAAGATTTTCTCAAGATTCTGGAGGCAGAAAAAGAACCTAGAAGTCCTGATCACACAATCTCAGAATGCTAGGGTTAGAAGGCTCCAACCACAGAACCCTACCACCACAAAGCTACAGAGGTGTCCCTGAGGAATCTGACCCCTGCCTGCTTCTCCAACCTCACTTCCTAGCATGCTCCCCCATTACTGGAGCCAAATTAAACTACTTTCATCCCCCCTGTTCATCATGCTACTTCCCACCATAAGAGCTTTGTATATGTTGTTCCATCTGCCTGAAATGATCTCTCCTCCCCTCTTTACCTAGTTACCTTCTATTTAAGATACCAGTTCAAATATCATTTTCTTAGAGAAACTTTCCTTGGGGTCACAGAAAACAGGCCATCAATAACCATTTGCTGAGTAAGTCTCTATCACCCATTCAAAAGCATATTGGGCAATGAAGCCCAAGGCCAGGGGGGAAGAGGGGGAAGGAGTGGTGGGCAGGTGCAGCTTTACCTGGCCCACACCACTGTTGACTTCGTCTTCCACACGCTGCTGCAGGCGTTCCAACTGGTTCTTGAGAAATGCCAGGTCCTTAAGCTTAGGCAGAGAATCCTAGAACAAGAAAGAATCCAACAAGTTAACCCAGCCCAATTCTCTGCTGAGGTCTGTCAGAGGCTGGGTGTTTTTTTTTTTTTTTTTTAAAAACTTCCTGAGATGATGGTGGTAAAGGAAGAAAGGCACTGACAAGTAAAGAATTCACATGGGGACCGGGGAGGGGGGTGACAGACGGGATCTGCATCTATAACAACCCTTACAGAATTTCATAAAGTAAGCAGTGTGTAGGGAGACAAGAGGAATAGCTAGGAGACATTCAATTAGATTTATCAGGCAAGCACTACTGACTCGGCTATTAATAGCAACATGTCTGTCTTGTCTACCGGGTCCTCAGGCCTCACACAGGGACTGGTAAGTAGTTAATAAATATGAGGATGAATGTCGCTGAACTTCCAGACCAGTGGTGAGTAACGGCCTGAGGCAGTTCCCTGGACGCTGTAGGGTAAATCTGATTTCTGCTTGGGCTTCTGTCAAACCGAATGTGTGACTGGATGCGCAGGCTGGAGTTGGGGTGGGTGGCTGTCTGCAGGAGAGGGTGAATGCACTGGGTGGCTTAGATCGCATAGAAGTATGAAATTCAATGTATGCCCAAGGGAATCTGAATGAGCATGTGAGTGTCCGTGTGGCTTGGAATCATCATGTCCATAGGAGGGAAATTTCGGGGGCCAGGGAATGCAAGACAGTGAAAAGTGTGTCAGAGTGAATGTGTTTGAATGTCTGCTGGTAATTAAGGATAACGAGGGTCCCGAGAGAGGACACCTGGGAGATGCCCGGCTTTGCTTGCCTCGTGTGGTGCTCCGCTACTCCACTTCCCAATGTTGAGTCAGTCGAAAACAGTAAAAGCTCGCCTAGAGGAAATAAGGGCATCCCCACGCAAGAGAGGATCCAGTGTCGCCTCTCCCAAGGACTAAAACGGTGTGAAGACCACCCCACACTGAAGATAATCCTTACATTCACTCACCTTGTCATCCGCCATCTTCCCCGCCGAACTTGTTGAGCAGGCGCGGCCCCGCCTCCCTCATGCAAAGTACTACAGCCATCTTTACTGAGGGCGGAGGCACTTCCGGGGCATTTTTGGAAAGGGTGGAGGAGGTGCTTTCCTGGCCGCAGAGCCCTGGCGGTCTCTTGCTCTCAGGTACTGGCATGTGACTCCTCCGTCACGACCCTAACTGCGTGTCCGCGCGCGCACACGACCTGGGCGCAATGATCTCACTCCTTCGCGTGTGCGCGCTGCGCAAGTTCGTGTAACAAGTCGTCCATCCCTCGATGAGCTCATAGTTGCGCGGTGATGTCACTGGGGGCGTTGGCGTCGTGCGCCTTCCCCGGCTCCACGCACGGGAACGCACACTCGGGGATCCAGACGTCTGCTTACACGCGCCACCCCTCGGCGGGCGGCGCTGCTCAGGCCCGTCCTTTCCCGCCCCTGGGACCCGGCTCCAACCCTACCCCGTATCTGTGCGGCGCCTGTTGGCCTGGTCAGCGCAGGGAGGCTGGGCTTGCGCGCGCCGCAGCTTCGGAGGTCGAGCTGGGCTGAGATTGCCGGCCGGCAGAGGCCGGCGGGGACGCGGTCGGGGCTATGCTGGGCAAGGATTACATGCTGGCCATCATTCTGGTCAACTGTGATGGTGTGCACGGGGTCCCGATGGGAGGATCGGGAGCTGAGGGGTAACGAGGGAGTTGACGGGGTATGTTTCGGGGTATGTTGACGGGGTATGACGGGGGTGAGGACCACGGGACAAATGAATCCTGGATTTTTGTGCTGCAAAGGACCTCCTGTACCTCCAGCCTAAGGATTGCCACCTTTGAGATGGAAGGAGGGTTCTGACCGTGTTATTCTGAATCCACTAATATGCCTTTCCAGTCCCGTGTTTCCTCTCCCCGTTTGGTGTCTTGTAGATGACTTGTGGGGGGACCAGAGTCTTGAGGGAGAGCCAGGCCTGCCCCCTGGCTGGAGGAAGATACGCGATGCTGCAGGTACTTACTATTGGCACGTACCCAGTGGCAGCACCCAGTGGCAGCGCCCAACCTGGGAGACAGGAGATGCAGAGGACCTAGGCACGGTAGGTGGAGTGTGTTGGAGGGGGTCTGAACCCATGTGCGGATTTAAGCCTGCTGCTATACCGACCTAGCCCCCTCTCTACAGAGGACGGAAGGGATTTGGGGACTTCGGCCCCCCAAGGGGAGATCCTTCTCCAGCCTGGAGAGCTCACTGGACCGGAGGTAACAGGGATAGGCCAGGCAGAATGAAAGGCTTGGGGTTTCATGGCACTCAGAAATGCAACTGGACCCACATTCTGCATTCAAGCCCAGGTTCTTGGCTCTTTCCCATTTCTTGAGTCTCAGTAGTTTGAATTTTGTCCCTAGTTCTGTGCTCTGTATTTTGCTACATGTTTTTCCCTATTCTGGGTACTGACAAATCATGTTCTACATCTTGGCCCTTTCCGGAGGGGGGAGGGTTCCTGACCTGTGTTCTAGAGTCTCTTGTCTCAATTTGGGGTTCTGGTCCACATTTTGTATCCTGTTCTTATTTGTAACTTTTGTTCTATGTCCAGTATCCTGAATTTTTGCTCAGATTTTAAGCCACACTCTATGTTACATTTAATTAATATGTACTGGGCCCTCTCCCACTCTGGTTTTATACCTCAAGTATAAAACACACGGTGTTCTGCACACTGTGTTCTGGGTCTTATCCCACATCTCATGCCCATCAAGTAGTTGGAGCCTCACCACTGTCCCTTCTGTAGGAGGTGTGGTCCCCTTATGAGCTCTGTTCTGTTCCAGGAACTCTTTGTCCTGGTATGGTGAGGAATCCTACATCCAGAGCATGGAGCCAGGAGCTAAGGTAGTGTCTTGGGCCTGAGAGCCAGCCCAGGGAATGGTGGTGGCGGTGGCGGATTGTTCCCAGGGAAAGGTCAGGAGTGGTATTGGGCTGAGAAGAGGAGATCAAAGGTGAAGGGAGCAGGTACCAGAAGGTTTATATGTGTGGAACCTGTGATACCTCCCATCCTATTCCACCTTCTATTCCACTTCCACGTCTGCCTCTACTCACTCAGGATCTTCTTGTCCTTTCCCCCAACCCATCAGTGCTTTGCAGTCCGCTCCCTGGGTTGGGTAGAAGTACCCGAAGAGGATCTGGTACCAGGGAAGAGCAGTATTGCAGTCAATAACTGCATCCAGCAACTGGCCCAGACTCACAGCCGTAGCCGCAGCCAGCCCCCAGATGGTGCCTGGGGTGAGGTGAGCTGGCTGGCCCTTCAAGGGATTCAGCCCAGGGCCCAGCAGAGGTAGTTGTCGCCAAATTGCCTGTTCTCCATGGCAACCACCTTCATCTGAGCTCCAGACTGACCTTTCTTTGGCAGGGCCAGAACATGCTGATGATCCTAAAGAAGGATGCCATGAGCCTGGTGAATCCTCTGGACCATAGTCTGATACACTGCCAGCCTCTGGTGCACATCCGTGTGTGGGGTGTGGGCAGCTCCAAGGGCCGGTGAGGACCCCTACATCCCCCCAAGTGAGAGTTGCTCCTCCCTCCCTCCTGCAGGCTGTGATCCCCACTGATGCTGATCCTCTGTACTTGAACCCCTGGACACAGATCCTCTGACATGGACCCAAGCTCTGCCTCCCCTGCCTGGTCCAGCCCTGGTTGGGGAGGGTGGGCCCAGCTCAGCAGGGACGGATAGGGGAGAGCCTGAGAGACTGGGCTGATTCTCTCCTGTGCTCCCACATGCTTCCGGAACAGTGACAGGTGAGCGACAACCTGGTGCTTTGAGCCCCAACCCTGATCTCCCTGTTTCCTCCCCACCGTATCCCTTGCCTGACTTTCCAGTCTGCTGCTGGCACTACAGGCCCCTGTGCCTACCCAGCCTCTACCCTACCCTGGTCACTGCCCCTGCCCCAGCCCCATCTCTGCCCCTGCCAGGGACTTCGCTTTTGTGGCTGGTGACAAAGACAGTTGTATGCTCAAGTGCCATGTGTTTCGTTGTGACGTCCCTGCCAAGGCCATTGCCAGTGCCCTGCATGGGCTCTGTGCCCAGGTAAGGGCCAAGAGTGGGGCAGGAAATGTGGGTAAGGAGCTGGGTCTGAAACTTCCAAGGCGGTTGGGTCAGGGAGGTATTGGCTCCCTTACTTCAGTTCCCCTTTCGCTGTATCTCATGCTAGTTGCATTGTGTTTCAGATCTTGTCAGAGCGAGTAGGTGTCAGTGAGGATTCTCCTTGCTCCCTAGACCCCATCTCCCCTGAGGACCTGCCACGGCAAGGTATGGGGAGGGAGGTGCTCCACTGCAGCAACAGGCTACTTTGGTGAAAGTTGGCGTTGTTTAGTCCTGGTTGTTTAGTACTTCTTGGAAATGTGGGACTTCTGATGTGTGCAGGCATCCTAAGCTCTGAATTGGAAGAGCAAGCTTTATGGTTTTCCTTCTACTAGCTCCAGTTCTCTGAAGGGCGGAGAAAGGGGTCATTGAGAGAATGCCCAGGCCCACTTGCTATGTGTATGTTTCAGTGGAGCTGCTGGATGCGGTGAGCCAGGCTGCTCAGAAGTATGAGGCACTGTACATGGGGACCCTGCCAGTCACCAAAGCCATGGGTGAGGACTGAGCTGGCTGAGGGGGTAGGCCGTATGAGGTGAGGGAGAGGGGGTAGGGAAGGATCTACCACCATTTCTCAGAGTACACCCATGGCCCCTGTCTGGCCTAGAATGTGCCACCCTTCCCAACTCAGGATTCTAAGCCCAGCCCCAGCTATTCTAATGCCATCTCTCTGAATCCCAAGTCAGTGAGATGGAGTAGACTCTCCCTGCAGATCCCTTCTTTCTTTATGTCTGGGAGACACCATGGTGGGCATGTCCCCCCAGGCATGGACGTGCTGAATGAGGCCATTGGTACTCTCACCAACCGGGGGGACCAGGATGCCTGGGTCCCTGCCATCCTCAGCGTGTCTGACTCTCTCATGACTGCACATCCAATTCAGGTACCAGAAGAAGGTGAAGTTGGGGGCTGTGGAGGGGTGGGAGGGATGCTGAGGGGTAATTGCTTGCTGTTGGGAAAGGTCAGTGAGTCCAGCCAGTGCCTGGTCCTCTACTGACTAGGCCTGGTGTGGGCAGGCAGAAGCTGGTGCAGAGGAGGAACCACTATGGCAGTGCCCTGTGCGCCTTGTGACCTTTATTGGTGTTGGCCGTGACCCACACACCTTTGGCCTCATCGCTGACCTGGGCCATCAGAGCTTTCAGTGTGCAGCCTTCTGGTGCCAGCCCCATGCAGGGGGGCTTTCCGAAGCTGTGCAGGCTGCTTGCATGGTGAGTCAGGGGCAGAAACGGGTGAGTGGGTTTACCCTGCAGCTGCTGTACTGGTGATGGGCTCAGGACTGGCAGTTTCTCCAGAAATCACAAACCAGTGATCCCAGGGCTGACCATGGTAAACTACCCTTTTATTTTGCCCACAGGCTGTCTTTAATAAGTTTAAATTAGTTGCCAATAGTTAGAGCCAGGACATTTCATGTAACAATTGTTCTGGTACTGGGTCCACACATATAAATTTCAACATTCAGCTCTAATCATGTAGGGGCTGATCCTGGTAGGGTGGGCACTGTTTTTTCCTGTTTGTCTCATTTAGGTTATTTCCTGGCATCTGTGGGCATTCAAGTGTGGGATGCCTGCACTTTATGAGTTCAGCTCACTCCTCCTTCAATAAATACAAGTGCCTACAGGGTACCAGGAAGCATACTTTGACTTTGACTGATATAGATGAAACAGTCTTTGCCCTCACAGAACACTTAGGTTAGACCAGAGACAGACCAGAAGGGGGTTGTATGCCCCAGGATGTTGGGGCTGGCCGCTTAAGGGGCTCAGGAAGGCTACCTGAAAGAGGTGATAGAAAGCTGACAGTTGAAGGTCTTAGGAGGAAGTTAGGCGAAGGGGAGTGGGACAGGTGTGCCAGATACAAGGAACCCCAGCTGTGAAGATGAGAGCAGTAGTTGTGGGTCAGGATATTTCAAAGAATCTAGTATATCTGGAGTGCAAAGGGCAGAGGAGGAAAGTGAGAGATGGGGGCAGGAAGAACAGTAGACACCATGTCATGGAAGAACTTAGAGAATGTGGTGATGAGTTTATTTTGTCTCCACTTTGAGCCATCGAAGGGTTTTAAGCAATGAATTCACGTTTGTGGATTAAGACACCACCTAAGGTACATATGGATAAAAGATTCAGAAGACATGACAAGAAATAGGACCATTTAGCACCCCCATTGAGTTCAAATGAAAGAAGACTGGAGCAGTTGGTGGGAATGAAGTTTGGGTTGTAGACCTTCTCCTTGACTAGGGAATCCACTTTGCCAGGAGGCAGTCTGCTCCCGTGAAAGCTGGAGAGGAGTCAGCATAATGGTAGGTATGGTTAAGAGCACAGGCTGGTCAGTCAGAAATAGGGATATGAATCCGAATTCTATCATTATTTTTGCCTAGCTGACGTTGGCATTCTCTTTGAACTTAAATTTTCTCATTTGCAAAATAGTAATAACACCTGATCAACAACTTTGGATTAAGTTAGAGTATAAAAATATTTAGCATAGTGTCCAGCCTTCCTTAAATGCTCTGTAAGTGTGAAGTTTTGTGTTTGTTACTGAACTACCTGGGAATGCTGTAAGGGCTCAAGATGGGGCCGACTACCAGCCTCATACTGGACTGAAGCCTTGGCCAGTTCCCTGTTCTGCAGAGGCTTTCAGGGAGTCCAGGGGCAGAAAGGAGCTGGATCTTCACATTACCCTTTTCCCTAGGTTCAGTACCAGAAGTGTCTTGTGGCCTCTGCAGCTCGAGGCAAGGCCTGGGGTGCCCAGGCCCGGGCCCGCCTGCGGCTCAAGCGGACCAGCTCCGTGGACTCCCCAGGAGGTCCCCTGCCCCTCCCTCTGCTCAAAGGAGGGGTTGGGGGTGCAGGGGCAGCCCCTCGAAAACGGGGTGTCTTCTCTTTTCTTGATGCCTTCCGTCTGAAACCCTCTCTGCTCCATATGCCCTAAGTGAATCCAGGAGGACTGGGTAAGGAGGCTCTGGGTCCATGCCCAGCTCTATACCCCTTAATTTTCCAGGGGCCTGTAGCCTCTCTTTCCTTGAAACCTTGTCTGCCTGCCCTCTGGCTCTTGCCCACCCTCTGTTTATTGCCCAATTTATTGAATATTTATAGGGATGATTGAGAGGCCCTGCACCACAACCTAGGCCCCTGGCTGTCCTTTCCTTGGGTCCCTGTGTTCCTTGCCCCTGTCCAGCCCTGGACAGTTGGCTCTACCTCAGCAACACTTTATAGCAAAATCAATACAAATAAAAATCCCTCAGTGACCTCACTGGGTGTGAGTATATTGGGCCTGGGACAGGGTTGGGGGTTAACCCGTATGAGGTGAGTGTCTGTGTCTGTGCTTGGTGTTGGTGGTTGCCTGTAATCACATGAGGGCATGGGTGTGACGGAAATCTGATTTCATTCATTCAGCAAATGTATTTTCTAAGGTATTCTGTGTGCTAGGCACTAAGTGAGTCAGTGGGATATAATAAAATACCGGTTCCACCTTCTGAGACTCAGAAAGGGAGACGAACAAGAGTTAAATAAGATAGAAGATAATATGTGGTACAACTAGGAAATCTCAGGGTTGTGGGAGCACCGCTGGGTTACTTAATCTGGCATTACTAGGCTTCCTGAAGAGTTGACGGAAAATGAATACCTTTACCGAGCCTACAAAGTAGAAATGTGCAGGGCAGTGGACAGAGGTGAGGTGCTAGAATGCCACCTAGCTAGATCACACAGGGACATTTGTGGGGCAGGAGCTTCTGGTGGTTTAAATTTGCTCCTGAGAGCAACTGTGACACAGAGATTGAACCTATGGGGGAATAGGGCTCCTAGAGACGCCTCTCGGAAAACAGCCCCCTTTGGTGCCTTGCGATCAGGGCCCCGATGCCTTATTAGGTGGAGATTTCGAGTACCTTAGGGAGCTGGCGCAGTGTTCCCACACGGGCTCCCGGCATTTCTGAACTACAGTTCAACCTGGAGGGCTCCTGGCAACCCGCTGGCCCGGGGGACGCCCCAGTCCGGCCCGGTGTGCGGCCGCCCCGGAAGTGACGCGCTGCGCTGCTGACCTTGCGGAAGTGGAGATGGCGGAGCTGTACGTGAAGCCGGGTGAGCGCGGCCGGCGGGCTAGGGGCGCTGGGTTGTCCCCCCTGCCCAGGCCTGGGGCAGCTACTGCACGGGGGGCGGGCCCTCCATCTCCCCCGGGCTCGCGTCATACGTCCCCTCATCTCCGCAGGCAACAAGGAGCGCGGCTGGAACGACCCGCCGCAGTTCTCCTACGGGCTGCAGACCCTGGCTGGTGGTCTCAAGCGCACGCCGCTCACCAAGAGGGTCGCCGCCTCCCAGGATGGCTCCCCCAGAGGTGCGTGGGGGCCCTTTGCGCGCAGACCAGCCGAGAATTGGCGGAACCAGGGATAAGCTTGGCCCGAGGGCCCATTTTGCTCTTCTGAGGTCTCCCTGAGAGCTTGAGCTCGGTGATGAGGCAAAGGGCAGGCCCTTTTCCGAGTCCGTTCTTTACTGCCTAGGTCAATAAATAGTAAGTTTCAAAAAAAAAAAAAATCTCTTTGCTTTCACCCTAGGGGGATCTCATCCGGACCTACAGCTTTTAATATAGTTTTTATGGTTTTCAAATTTCCAACCTGTAGCTCTTCATGGAATACCATAGTGGTATAACCATTTGTCTTGTTCTGCATCGTCACTTTGTTATATAAGCATCCAGACTTAACGTGTTATTCATTCATTTAATCAGTGTTATCTACTGAGCATCTCTGAGCCAAGCACTGCCTGAGGGTGAACAAGACAAAAAAAGGTTTCAGTTTTCATGGAGGCTATGCTTTGGCTTTGGAGATAGACAGATTTCACACACTGGAAACAGCTAGTGCAAAGGCTTTGAGAACAAGTTTGGCAAATTCAGAGACTGAAGGAATACCTAGTGGGTAGAGCACAATGGGCTAGATAAGTTAAAATCTGAGAAGTAATTAAAATCTGAGTAGACACCAGACAGTGGGTTTTGTAAACCAGGAAAAGGAGTTTGTATTTTAATCTGTGTAAAGCTGGAAGCCGTTGAAAAGTTTAAATCCGAGGAGGGCCGCCTTTACTTCTGAGCATTTCCCATGCCAACAGGTGGGGCTATGGCCCTGAGATGTAGCTCTTTCAGTACCCCTATGTTATTCACACTCATAGCACTGCAGAGGAAGGACACAAACCAGGGTTTCTTCAACCTTGGCACGACTGACATTTTGGGTCAGATAATTCTTTGTGGTGAGGGACCACCCTGTACTTTCTAGGATGTTTTGTAGCATCCCTGGTTTCTACCCATTAGATGCCAGTAGCACTCACCCTGTGGTGACAGCCAAAAATGCCTCCAGACACTTGCCCTGAGGACAAAATCTCCCCAGGTTAAGAAACACTGACTGATATACATCTTTAAAAAAAAAAAAAAAAAGAAAAAAGAAAAAGACCACTGTGTCTGCTGTGTGGAAAACTGGTTTTAGGAAAGAAGTGGAAAGACAAGTGGCTATTATGGAAACATGGGCAAGATTTAATTTGGACAAAAGTGGGAGTATAGAGATGGTAGGAATTGGATGGATATGGCATATGTTACTGAGGAAATCAGTAACATATAGGATATATGGATATAGGTGAGAGAAAGAGGAATTAATATAACTTAAGTTTTTTGCTTGAGGAACTGGCTGGTATTGTTCATAGATATGGGAAGGTGTAGGGTGGGGGGAATAGGGATTTTGGGGGAAGAGGGAAAGAAAGCTTTGTCTTAGTCATGTTAAATTTGGGCTGCTACTGTGAGGAGAGGTCTAGGCCAGAATTACAGAAATGAAACACAATCATATGGATGGTGTTTGATTTCATGGGCTTGAATAAGGTCACTTAAAAAGAATGTGTGGATAGAGGCCTAAAGAGGATCCAACACAGCCCCAAAGCTCTCTAGCATTTCAGGGTTGAGTAGAGAAGAAATTACTAAAGGGGCTTGAAAAATAGCCAGAGAAAAGAAGTAGGAAGACAACTGAAATTTAATCTGGGAGACAGAGTAAAATTTTGACTCAACCATGATGGATGACGATGAGAGGTCAGGTAGGATAGAGAAAAGGGACCACAGGATTTGTCAAACTAGAATGGACACTGGTGACCTGATAGAAGCAGTCTTTGGAAGGATGAAAGTAGAAACCCAGCTGGAACAGGCTGAGGAGGGAATGTGGGAAAAAAAGCAGACAGAACAACTATAGACTAGAGCTCATTCAAGAAATTCTGCTGTGAGGCAGAGAGAAATGAGACTGTGTCCAAGGACAGAATGAGAGGTAAGGGAGGATTGTTGTTTCTAAGATGGTGAACACTAGAGCATGTCTGTATGCCAATGGGCTGATTCTGTAGTGGGAGAAGTGGTGGTGCAGGAAAACAGAATAACTGCAGGAGGGAAGCCTAGAGAAGGCATGATGCCGGCATCAATACAGCTGGAAAGATGGCCTCTGAGAGGAGCAGGAAACCTTCAAACGTTCATCTTTCAGAGGAGGAAGGAAAGTGGCCACAGGTACAGGTTAGTAGAACTGGTGGTGAGAAGATGAGAGAGTTGCTGTTTAACGACCTCTCTTTTCTCAGGGAAGTATGAGGCAGTGTTGGAAGTAGACTGCAGGGAAAGGAAAGGGGGAGAAGGTAGACAAATCGAGAGGGAAAATGTGAAAATGGTTGTGGTGAAGAATGGAAAAACAAGGCAAAGGATAGGAATTCCATTGTTGGGTACCTTTTGAAATCTGTACCCATGGATTTCAAGTGTAACTCTCAAAAGCTCGGTTCTGTTTTTCCTTCCAGCAAGTGCAGGCAAGTTGGCTTTACCAGGAAAGTGGGACAATGGGAGGGGATAAGTGAGGGGAGAGTGTTTATAAGGGAGTGATTTTAATGTACCATGAAATCTAATTGATGGGGCTGGAAGGATAGGGGAGGTGGTCAGATTTTGGAGATGGCAGTGTTGTGAACAAGACAGAGAGGTGTGAGACGGTAAGGAAGGGGTGGGGAAAATCATCATTGGAGGTGAGGAGCTCAAGAAACCAAGAGGTCAATTATTAGATGAGTTAGTCATCCACATAGATGTTGATGCCTAGAATTGATTTTTCTCTTCTAATTTTCTTTTTCCACAGTGCTTTCCACCATCCAATTACTAAAGGCAGAAACCAAGAGTCATCCTTGACGCCTCTCCCTCTCACTCCCAATCCATAAAGTCCTGTCGCTGCCTCCTAAATTAATCTAAAGCCACTTCATTTCCCCTCATCTGCTCTTTCCCTCTGGTCCATGGCAGCCTTCTCTTTACTGGTCTACTCCGTTAACCTCTCAACCATTGTACATGCCTCCATTCTTGACCTATTCTCATCCATCTTTCTTGGACCATACAGAGTGATTGTCTTAAGAAACAAGACTAGTCACATCACCCCCTGTGATTTATAAACCTGCAGTGGCTTCCCATTACCATTAGCCCTCAAGACCAAACTCCTCCAAAGTCCTGTAGGGTCTGGACCCTTGCTTGCTTTTCCAGAGATTGTACATACTACTTTCTTCAGTGTTACTAATTTCCAGCCATCCAGGGCTGGTTTGTGTAACTTGAACAAATCAGGACTTTTCCTGCCTGTTAGACACTGCCCTTATCTCTGCCTGGTTCACTGTTCCTTCAACTCTTCCTGGATGCATGTACCTCATCCGTTAGTTCTTAACTTTGTGAGGACTTTGTTACACAGAAATCTAGCACCTGCACCTATATTATGTACACTGCAACCCTGTAAAGTAAGTGCTACTACCAGGATATCCCCATTTTACAGAAGAGGAATACAAGCTTAGGGGTTAAAGGTAACTTGCTAAATGCCACATAGTGGATGAGCAAGGATAAACTTAGAAGGCACCTCATAAGGCCTTCCTTGACCACTCAGTCTAAGTAGTTCCCTCTCGTATTCTTCTTTTTATTACATCATGTTTTCTTTGTAGCATGCAGATTGGGAATTTGTGTGTGTGTGTGCATGCGTGTGCTTTCCTTTCTCTAGAATTTCTGCTCTGAGGTTAGGAACCTAATCTGTCTGGTTTAGTACTCTGTCTCTCGTGCTTTGCACATTGCCTCATGGTAGACTTCATAAATACACATTTTTGAATGAATGAGTTGTCCCAGAGAGTAGCCTTCTAGAAGAGATGAAGTTATAGTTGAGCTTCTTACCTGTTTTAGCCATGTTTGCTTGATTGCACTTTCCCTTTTCAGTCCCCACCTCACAGACTTCTACGGGGCTCCCCCCAATGGGGCCTACACCTCCTGTGAGTAAGGCTCCCAGGCCCCCACCTGTGGGGAGTTGTCCTGCCTCCAGTGTGGAGCCAGCAAATTTCTCAGTCACCGAATCTGAAACTCTACTGGAAGACGTGCTCAAACCTTTGGAAGAGGCATTGGAGGATTGCCGCGGTCACACAAAGGTAATAAGCCTTGACACACTAGTGGGTGATAGAAGGACTGCCATCGACAGCCAGATGCAGTGTGGCTCCCAAGGGTAGACCCTCTAATCGTATCAGCATTGGCTTTTACCCAGTTCTGAGTTATGGACTCCCTTCAGAATCTGCTAAGGACTTACCAGAAAAATGAACACAGAATTTCAGGTGGGTTCACAGGATTTCCAAAGAACAGTTAGTAGAAGAGGCTGATAGGAACAAGAATTAAATTCATCTCCCATTAGTGATGATAACTTGATTTTCCTACCTCTAGGCCATTCAGAGGAGACCCTGCTGATTCTGTGCTCAGGGAGGGAGAGGGAAACCCTTTTTTTGGATCTATGGTATTTTCTTTGTTCTCTGGAGGCAAGGGATCTGAGGAGTCTAAAAGGAAAGTAACATAGTAAGTTTTACTTCTTTGGTGCTTAGTTTTCTTATTTGTAAAGTTATACTACAGAATGAGTTTCTGAGGATCTGAGAAACTCCGGAAATTTAAAAATTCTAGCCATACATGCATTTCTCTTGGGAGGAGATCCCTAAGTTTTATGAGAATCTCAATGGGGCTTCTAACCAGATTAAGTGTGAAGTTCCCCGGGGCCTGAGAAAGCAGGTGCTTCCTATCTGGTGTTGCCTTTCCCCTGCCCCTGTTGGGCTGGCAGCACTGACTTGGAGGGGGCTTCTGTCTCTCAGAAGCAGGTATGTGATGACATCAGCCGACGCCTGGCTCTACTGCAGGAACAATGGGCTGGAGGGAAGCTGTCAGTACCTGTGAAGAAGAGGATGGCTCTGCTGGTGCAAGGTACGGGTAGGTCACTTGGTATGGCCTAGAGAACCCCCAATTTGTTGTGGATGGCTGAGCTGGAATAGATGCTGAGGTTCTGACTAGTTGGGAGGAGAGGAGTGGGAGCTAGTTCTTTTGCCCCAAGCTGCTTGTTTAGCCCTTTTCTTTCCTCAGAGCTTTCAGGTCACCAGTGGGAAGCAGCAGATGACATCCACCGCTCACTCATGGTTGACCATGTGACTGAGGTCAGTCAGTGGATGGTGGGAGTTAAAAGATTAATTGCGGAAAAGAGGAATCTGTCTTCAGAAAAAGAGGCCAATGAAGAAAAATCTACAGATACAGCTGAGGAGAACCAGATGGTACCAGGTGTCTAAGAGGTTCCATAATCTTATGGGATCCCTAGACTCACATCATTTCCTATGCCTTGGCAGAGAGGCCTGCTCTCTCTTGGCTCCCTCTTAACCACTTGGGAGACTGCCCCCTTGGGATCCTTGGCCTGATGCACCCACCTCTGGGGGAAGAGGTGCCACCTGGGCCACAGGGAAGTCACTTGTTACCCATAACATACATTTCAATAAAAACATCTCTGTAGTGGGCCAGGGTAGGAGAGATGAGCCCTTTTTGTGCCAAACTGGTCCCCTATGGTGTCCTTGACTGCCCTGCTCCTTGTATACGCTGTGGACCTCTGTTCTTCCTTCTTTCATCATGAATGGCCCTGCTAGGCATGATCACTTGCTGCCTGCCATTTCCCCCCAAAATAGACTGAAACACACATTCCTTGCTGGGCTGAGTATCCCTTTTTGGATGACTTCATTTCAGTATGAGAACAGAGGCTCCATAGCAGGGGAGATTTTTGCCTCAAGGAAAGGAGACTGCCTTATTTGTACTCTGTCACCCTTGAGATAGACAGTGCTACAGAGATTAGAACGTACCTGCATACAATGAAGGAGAAAAAGAGCAGATTGCTGAGGTAGGGGATCATGGACTGTGACTTTTGGGGCCTCAATTTGGGCTTGAAAGTATCTTCTAACCCTCTGAGGACAATAGAGCCATGTAAAGGGGCTACAGAGGTTCAAATCATGCTGGGAAGGGAAGATAGAGGTTTTCAGTGTTGTAATAGGGGGCTGATCTTCAGAGGTGGGAGGCAGAAAAGGCATGGGGAGTGACTGGAGAAGGTGAAACCCTGGGGTAGTGCCTCTTTTTTCCCCGCTTTGGAATAGATAGGGAGAGACTGCTGGAGAGGCCCAATTACAGGAAGGCTGCTTCCTGGAAAGGCTGCAACAGCCCTTGGCTGGGGTCAGGCAATTGCTGTTGGGCGGCTCCTGTAGCCTGCCCCCATTGCCTGCGTCAGGCTCTGGAAGTGGGCCCAGTGACAGCTGGGAAGGGGCTGCTGATACTAACCAGGTCTGCTGGGGCGCTCAGCTGTGTGGCTGACATGGCAAGGTCAGTGATGAGGAGAACACTGGAGTCAAGGCATTTCTTTGAATGTTTACTAAGTAGTCAGACAGTGACATACTCCATCCCTCGGTCCCAGCCTCAGTCCCTGATGACGGAGGGCTGGGAGCTGGGAGGAGTACCTACAGACCAAAGGGAAAGTAGAGCTAAGGGCTTGGCAAGTTGCCCACTCCTATCCCTGGTCTAGCTGCTTCAGAATTAAGGGAGGCCTGAAACCAACAAGTCACTCCCTTCCAAATTAGATGAGGCCAACTGACGTTTGGAATACCCCAGGAAGAGGTGATGGCAGCAGCGGCATGAGGGATTCCTCTAACTCCACACGGGATCGTCTGCACTGGATCAGATGTCCATTTCAAATTGTGCGTCATCTGGAGAAAGAGAAGGCAGTCGGAATGGTTGCTGGGCTACAAGCTCAGCATCAGTCCAGAAGCCCCTCTCAGCATTAACCTCCCACTCTACTTCACAGGGGCATCTGGACTCCAGGCATTTCTTAATTTTAGGCCCTGCTTTCCTTACCGGGTATCTCTTCCTCTGTCTCCTTCTGCTCCTTCAGCTCCTCCAGCTTGGAGGGTGGGGCTGTTGGAGGAGTTGTGACCCCGGGAATCTGAGGGAGGCAGCAGGGGGGTGTCCGGGCAATGGGTGAGTTCTTGCACTCCAGCAGGAACTTTCGGTCGTAGATGATCCTGGTGCCTGTTGAGGGGTAGGGACTAGATAAGAGGCCAGAGCTTGGGGATGGAGCTATCTGGGGTGCCACACACACAAGCCTTTTAGGAAACTGGGAGTCATACCCCATGTATTAAAGGGCTAGTACTCTGCAGCCTAGCCAGGATCTTAGCTGACTAGCCTTCACAGCACTTTAAGACTTCCAGGTCTAACCAAGATGTGGTTAAGTGTCATAAGGCAAGTGGGATGCCCAGGGGCTTTTGGTTTAGGATAGGTTCAGGTCACAGTTCTAAGAGGAGCACAAAACCTGGGAGACTTCAGGTGGTTCAGGCTGTTCCTGTCTGGCTCTGCTGGCTCTGGAAATTCTGGGCTTCGGTGGGGGTGGGGGCCTTATCCCTTCACGCAGTTGGATCAGGAAGCCAAATAACAATGTAAAAAGGTGTTTCACCCCTGCTACCACCTGGGTTCTGATATGTGCAGGGAAAGGCTGTGTTCCTCTGGACAGCTGCTTTCCCCATGAGACACAGGGACATACTGTTCTTATCCTGACCCCTCCCAAGTCCTATCAGGCCCTGTCCCAGCCTAGAGGAACTTGGCCCCAATTCTATCCTCAAAGGGCCTTACCCTGTTCTTGCCCCTCCCTCCCCTCAGCCTCCACGTGGCAGGAAACCCTGAGCCCAGCAGCTCAAGATCCCAGGCAGCCAGCCCGAAGATCCTGGCCCCAACTGCCTGAGCCCAGTTGAGCCCGGCTGTAGCTGCTTTGCAAGACCTGGTGCTTCCTGCTGAGGCCACGCTCAGCTGGGGCTTCGGCTCCTACTCCCCGGCTCCTACTCCCCGGCGGCAAAGTTGGGAGGGGAGGGTGAGCAAGGCACAGAGTCACCCGGAAGCTAGGCTCAAGGCCATGTTTCATCACTTCGAGGTTTCAGGGTACTGGGCTTCAGTTTCAAACATCTCTCAGCCCCTGCGGAAGCTACAACCTGCAGAGGGTCAAGCGAATGGTGTCCAAGACCTGCACCTCCGGCCCTCCCTCGAGTCGCACGCACGCGCTGGCCTGCCCAAAGCCCCCGGGCCCCCCCGCCCGGCCCGCTGACCTCCTGGGGTAGTGGCGTATAGCGTGCCCCCAGGCGTGGTGCTGTAGCAGTCGGGCAGCCGGTCCCTGCCCCCGGGAATCGGGCAGCTCGTGGATGTGGACATAGCGAACGGGACAAGCAGGTAGGCAATCGGCTCGTGCAGAGGACGCGGAGTGCAGCTAAGTCTGAAGCGGACTCAGCTGACCACGTGCGGCCTCAGCAACAACACTAGGACTACGTCACGCCCGGGGCGGGCCACCAGCCGTCACTCAATCCGAGGGTCCCGCCCCACCCGGGAAAGCGCAAACCCGACGCGGAGAAAGCTGGAGAGCCTCAAACCCCAGGCACAAGACTTCATTTCCTCCCAGCGCATCATTGGCGGGCCTGACGCTGCTGTAGCCACTCAGCTGTTTACTATTTACGGTTTGAGCTGGGCGCCGGGACCAGTGAGGTATGGCACACATTACTGCCACGTGTTAATTCATCCATTCCTCTCAACAGTTTTAGACAGTAAAGCACTATTATTAGCCACATTTTACAGGTGAGGAAACTAAAGCCCAGAGTGGTTAAGTCCCTGGTTCCGAGTCCTATCTTGTGGGAGGGGGAGCTGGGTTTCAGACCTGAGCGTATCTGATTCCAGAACCTGTGTCCTTCACAGCTGGTCACTGCCTCCCATCAGTCAACTACGGTATATAGGGTCAAAAGTGGCCCCATGGCTTGGTGCACAGCAAGAAGGGAAAGATCAGGGAGGGAGAGTGGGCTTTTTGGAAGAAGTGATACCTGGACTGATTAAAGGATGAGTAACTGTCAGGCGACAGGAGAGGCCTGTCCTTTCATCTCGCTGCCACAGCTAACCTCAGGAAACTAAAAAAGGGCAGGGGGCTGGTGAGAAGAGCTTTGTCTTTAGCCCTCTGGAAAGGAAGATCAGAGAGGCTGGCCTTAGAAGATTTTTTGATGTAGGCACAGTGATATGAAAGGAGGCGGGAGAGAGGTGGTGGAAGAGTAAGTACTAAGCCTAGTACCTACATATACTAAAAATCTTGATTTGGGGCACCTCAGTTGGTTGAGCGTCTGACTTCCGCTCAGGTCATGATCTCATGGTTAGTGAGTTGCAGCCCCACATTGGGCTCTGTGCTAATAATGTGGAGCCTGCTTTGAATTCTGTCTGCCCCTCCCCTGCTAGCACACACTCTCTCAAAATTAAGTAAACACCACAGAAAATCTTGATTTGATCCACTTCTCTTCTGACTTCCTCAAAATCAGCATTACCACCTACCCCATTAAGTATGGACCACAGGACTTCCTGCATATGTCAGTATTAATGTTACTTCAGTTCTGGCTTCATCTGATTTTCCCTTAGCTCTGATTTTTACACTCATTAAAAAAAAGTTGTATTTTAGGGGTGGCTGCTGGCTGGGTGGCACAGTCAGTTAAGCATCGGACTTCAGCTCAGGTCATGATCTCAAGGTTCCTGAGTTTGAGCCCCTCGTTGGGCTCTGTGCTAACAGCTTAGAGCCTGGAGCCTGCTTCAGGTTCTGTCTCCCTCTCCCTCTGCCTCTCCCCTGCTTGTGCTCTGTCTCTGTCTCTCTCAAATATAAACATTAAACATTTTTTTTAAGTTGTATTTTAATAACTCAGTGCTTCTCAAATTTTAATGTGCACCTAAGATTCTGGGTTTTTAATAAGATTCCAGGTGATGCGGTCCCTTAGGTCTGTAGGTCCTTAAAGTAACACTTCAGGTAGCAAGGATATGTATATTTTATTGTTTCCAAAATGTTTTCGAGTTTCTTACAAAGTGGTGTATGCCTAAAAGAAGTGTCTTGACAGTGCCGGAGGGTAAGGCTTGGGAGCAGATTGTGGGAAGCCGTCTATTAAAACTCAGCTTCTAAGTTGAGTGAGGTAAGTCTGGTTGGGGGAGAGAGGGATGGGCTGGAGGACAGTGAGACTGAAGGTGAAGATTCTAGCCTAGTGAAATGGAGTGGGCAGAAGAGCAGTGGCTGTAAGGATGGAGAGAAATGGACAGGAGGGGGGAAGATAAGATGATTGATTAAGGATGGAGTGAGGGTGAGGGAGCTAAGCTAGGATAATTACCAATCTTCTGACTTGAGAGCCTTGGTAGTATAACAGGGAAAACATGAGATGCCTATCTTACATTGGGGAATGCATATTCTGTGTGGAATGCTGAGCTGGAACAGCACAGTAAGGAGCTAGATATATGGGTCTGAAGCTCAGGGGGAGAAATCTGGGCTAGTGATTCACATCTGGGTGGAGTGAAATCCAAGAGTGTGGGATAAGATCACCTGGACAGAAGATACAGCCTACAAAGAGGCCTGAGCGCATCAACAACATTTATTTAAGGGGTAGTAGAGGAAGGGGATTCACCAAAAGAGACTGAGAAAGACCAGTGCAAGGAGGAGACCTAGAAGAGAAGTGTAAAATGTTTTCAAGAAGGATCAGTGTGGAAGTGAGGTCACCCTTCTGTTAATTTCTACTACAAAGCAATAGCAACAGCTAATACTACTG
This sequence comes from Lynx canadensis, assembly GCF_007474595.2. Lineage (NCBI taxonomy): Eukaryota > Metazoa > Chordata > Mammalia > Carnivora > Felidae > Lynx > Lynx canadensis. Next base: position 116,659,869 of record NC_044303.2, on the reverse strand, counting down.
TAATACTACTGCTAGGAGCTTAATTTTGAGGTGCTGTGTGCTTTAAGGGCTGGGGAACTAGAGACAGATTGTTGGCTTGAGAGAGAAAGTCAGATATATCATGCATGCAGAGTCTCAACACTGACTTCCCATTAGAATATGGGAGTTTAAAACTAACAAGCAGGGGTGCCTGGGTGGCTCAGTCAGTTGGGCATCTCACTTCAGCTCAGGTCATGATCTCACAGTTCGTGGGTTCAAGCCCCGCGTCGGGCTCTGTGCTGACAGCTCAGAGCCTGGAGCCTGTTTCGGATTCTGTGTCTCCCTCTTTCTCTGCCCCTCCCCTGTTCATGCTCTGTCTCTGTCTCAAGAATAAATAAACATTAAAAAAACAAAAAAACAACAAAAAACCCAAAACAAAACAAAAAAATAAAACTAACAAGCAAAAAAGCCCTGCACCCAGGCTCCAAGATGTGATTAAGCCTATAAGGGAGTATCAGGTCCCTGCTACCAGACAAAGTACTTTGGACTTATACCAATACCATGAGGATAAAACAGGAGGTAAAACATAATCACAAAATAGGTTGGCAATCTGATGGTAAGACTCATGATCCTGTTTTCCAAATCTGGTCTTGGAGCCCAGCCTTCTGTTCTTTATTGGAAGTGGTCTTAATACATATAAGTCTGGGTACTTAAAACCATCTTTCTCTCATTTATTTGCTACAGGAGAAAGTAAAGGTGAAGAATCTGCCCGATGGCAAATGGTGACAAATGTTTAAGGATGAACAGAAAACAGTGTTATCAGAGCCCCTCACCCCAGGACAGGGTCCACTGGGAAGACGTCACAACCAGCAACACTTCTTGGTAGAAGAGATCTAGGACTAGTTAGAGAACAACATGTTCAGAAGCTGTTTTCCTACAGGCTTATTTGCCACTTCCTGGGTTTATAGTGTGGTCCAAAGGTCTCAAACAGTGGGACAGAACCAGGTTTACTAACTATTCCTTTTGGTTTGACTTGAAACTATAATATGACTAGCCTTTCCCCTTCTAGAAGCTTTGAGGATGAGAGGAGGATTTGGCCAGAACCTACAAGAACAGATGAAAATTGTAGTTCTGAGTCCTGAGGTTTCTTACCTCTGGTTGGGAGAGGCCACCATTGGCTGTCCAACTCTCTTCTTCGTTCTGGTTAGCTGAGGTGATAGGATTTCCCCTTTGAGAGCAGGGACTGAAGGAAGCAGACTGGCCTATAAAAGGGCAAGTCAGCACACTGTAGCCACAATAGGTTTAAAGGGTCTTAAAACATCAATGATTTTATTGGTGGTCGAATTTTATTACATTAAATACTACTTGCAATAAGTGGGTCCAGAAACCTTGATGATATAGTTTTATTCCTTGAAAGAGCTGTTATTTTCATTCTGATGGGGTTTGATCTATGCCTCAGCAGGACATTTCTTAATGATTTGAAGTCTCACTATGAATGTGCAAGGTTTTCTTCTGCCTCTGTTAAAATCTCAAAATCAGTACTGTTCCCCACAATAGCAGGCTTCTGATTCCATGTGAGAACCAGTGGTAGTGGCTCTCAAACCTCAGTAATGTAAACATTCTATTCGTTTCCAGTATTCCCATACCATATATCCATTTCACAAGAAAAAGAAGTGTTAGCACTGAGAGACACTTTTGAGTTCATTTACGTTCAATTTTATTTTTAGATGAGGAAAGTGAAGCCCAGAAATGAAAAAGGACTTGCCTAAGGTCATAGAGCTTCAAGCGGCAGAAATGAAAACAGAATTTAGGCCTCTCTTATTCCACTGCACCCATGCTGCCTCCCCCCAAATCCCTTGTATATTTTGAAAGTAATTAAATTCTTACCTGAGCTAGGTTTAATCCAAGGTTCAGGTTGGTAAAATAGCAGTAAAGTAATGCCAGGAAGAGGCAAGACAGAGGAAGAAGAGATTATAGCAGGCAAAATGGGTTGGGGAGGAGGGATCCAAATAGAAAAGAACGCAGTGCTGGTAGGAGGGCAGGGAGGAGGGTATCCTGAGTAACTACTACCAACTGCACAGCTCCTGTTTCTTCCTAATCCTCCTAGGGGTTTCTCATAATTGTCCCCTCTACTCATGGATTATAGTTCCTGACCTGAGATAAAATTTCTTATCCTGTTATACTCAAGGTGCAGAAGACAGGGTTAAGGGCTCTCCCAGATAATTCAAATGTATTGTAGATTGTTAAGATAGGAAAAACATTTTTGTCCCACTGAATAATTCACTTAATATTATCTGTCACTAGTATATGTTTCACCAAGAGTAGTTTCATTCATTTTACTATTAGGTGATTTTTGTTGTTGTTAGTGGTAAACACAAATAGCAAGGTGTATAGGTGACCCAAGGGGTCTTTTGTCACCCTCAAGGTAAAGGCATCTCTTGAAAATACTTGATTTGGTTATCAAGCACTAAAAAAGCAGTAACTTCAACATGTGTGATACTTTTCAAATCCATTCAAAATAGAAAATAAGAAATGAGCTTAAAGACTCATATGTAAGATGATATGGAAAACGAAAGAATCAGGTATGTCTAACACAGAACTTGGTGTGTCCCATTTAGTGGTGGCTTTAGGAGCCAGGGAGGTAAGATTAAGAACTCCTGTTGGTATGAAAGTTGAAAAGTGCTGCTTGTATGGTTCTGCTGCTAGTTATTTTAATTTAATTTTTTACATATTCTTCTTTGCCTTGATACATGTTTTGACTTCTCTATTGGCCTTACATTTTTTTGTTTTGTTTTGTTTTCTGGATTGCCTATCCATAAGACCAGGACACTCTACTATATTAAAACATGAATAAGGTGATGACTGTTCTTTTCAGAGGCTTGTTTTTCCTTCTCTATTGCATCAGATTCTTGGCATAGCCTATAGTTTGGCCAAAGCAATCCATTCTAGTGTTCCTGTGTTTAGCTTGTTAAACATATTGGCTCTTCATACTTGGGGCTGTGGAACTAAGTCCAGAATTAGTTACATATTTATAAACATTACTCTGCTGATTCAACAATACAACAGCATTACAGGAGGTATTCCCACCCACTCCTATGTCCCAACCCAAATAAAACATAAAACACTATAACAAAATAATCTTTAGATAAAAATCAGGAAGCACAAAAGGAACCTGATGTTGATGATTTGGGTGTCCCTACGTTTGTTCAGTGTCACCTGATTGCAATCCTATTGTTCTTATTGACACTTGTGATCCATAAAGAGCTAAACTTCGCAAAGGCCTATCTGCTAAAGTCAGGTAAGACACATTGCAGGGGCTTAAAACTTTCCCACTTACAAAATGATAGGGAAGAGAACAAGAAAACAAGGAATGTTTAACACAGAACAGGTAGGTAACTAATCTTCAAAATGCTTTTTCAAGGCAGTCTAAAAATGATCTCCAAGCATAAAATGTGAGATGCCTGTTAGAAGTAGAGTATTAACAACTTGGTTCAATAGGATTGTGGATTGGGTAATACCTGCATGACCACTGAAAGGATCACACCCCACTTCTAAACACTGTTCATCTTTTTATTGAATATTCTGGTAAATATTTCACATTAATACAGGCTACATTAAGTAGAGCCACTATATGACAAGAAATTTACTCAACTTTTTCCTTTTAAGTATGTAAACAATTGTACATGTATTTACCACCCTAAAAGGTTGAAACATGTAATCATCTAATTCTCTTCTGCATACAAGTAGCATTCAGTATGTTTAGCCAAAGCACTAAGTTCAAAATGGCTAAACTAACCAGAGAACATAATCAGGTGGATAGGAAATCACTTTGTTCTTATACAATGGGCAATCAAATTTCCATTGCTAAGCCTCAGAGAGAATTTCTTAGTTAGGCACATTTAAAAAAAAAAAAAATCCCCAGGGTTCTTCCAAGGTCATAGGTTTCTCAAACAAGGCTAAAGAGTAAGACCTTCTAACTTAGTTGACATATTTGAGATGCATGTTTCCAATATGAGGAGCCCACGTGCCAGGCCAAATCTGAAAAGGGGGAGGAAAAATTGGAATTTCTAATTAGGAATCTTTAGACATTTACAAAATGAATATATAAATGCAATGGCAATTCACTGTGCCTAGGAAGAATACACATACATGAGATAAAATGTTTAGTAGCATCATATAGATATCAAAAATCTTAATTCAGATGAAGGTGGTCGGATGTCATTTTGATATTTAGAATTTGTAATACCCAAAGAATTAAAAGAATGACATGTCAAAATAAAAGAGCTTTAAGTCCATTTTACCTGCTGGGCATCAGTGCATTCAGTTGAATTTTGAATAACTTTTATCATAGGGTTCCAAGCAGGATCTGGGTTGTGAAGTCCATTAAACAAGGGTCCTCCAGGAACATCAGCAAGCTGAGGATGAGAGGGTATTATGGTGCCTCCATACATGGAAATTGGCAGACCCTATGATAGCAGAAAGAAAGGTTTAATCCTGAAGTGATTATAAAGGATGATTCCATAATACCAGCTTAGTTCTTTCTAATTTCCCTTCCTCCACAGAACTACAGAGGATCCTTTAAATACAGCATCATATGGTATTGAGAAATCAAAAGTGATAACCTGAAATAGCAACACTTTTCAACAATAAGAAAAAAACCCAACCAATGAAATCCAATAGCAAATCATCAGGAAATTTCCCAACTTTGATGAACACAGATAATACCCCCAACTTTTCCATATTTTAGTTTCACCAATGAGCTTGTGCTAAGAAGAAGAGGGAAACCCTACTTGGTTGCCTACAGCCACAGTCTGGCTTTAGGGCAGTCAGAAAGTTCTGATAGCAGACAACAGGGCATTGGGGAGCTCACAGCCAACTTTGTAGAGGGGCAGAGGCCTCTCTCAAAGCTGTGGCAGCAAAACCCAAAGCTGAGAAGTCTAAATGTCTCAGGTTTTTTGAGAGGAGGGAAGCATCCTCAGCATAGTTTGAGGACAAGCTACTGTAGCCAACATAACTTACTTTTGAAACTGGGCAAAAGATCTGGCTAAGTCATGGAAACAAACTCATTACACCCAAAGGGAGAATTATTTCAGTATAAACTATTCCTTAACATTGGCTAGCAAAGTGTTAAACACGTTACAATGATGTTTGTTGACTCACTTTAGAAAAATCCAGAAAACTGCTTGCCATAGGTTGATGAAAAATGTTAGAGGGGGCTACCATTCCAGAATCATCTCTCTCCATTGGTTGATGCTGGGAGAATGTGCTTGGGTCTGACAACTGTTGATGCATTGGATGGTTTCCTATCACAGACTGTGACCAACCTGATAAGCCTTCTGGAAAGAAGAATTGAGGACAGGGTTTGATATTTATTTGGGTAAAATGACAAAATATTACTACTTAATCTTTTTTTCATACTCAATTTTATCGAACTCATTCCTATGAGAAGCTCAGTGCATGTTCATGACAATCTTTGCAAGGCAAAAAAACCAGTTCCTGGAAAACTGGGTGAAGTCCTTTGAATACCCCAAATACTCTACCTAGTCCTTCAAAAGAGTAAATGCTCTCTAGAAGAACTCAAATGATTATCCCATTCTATATTGGAAAGCTTAAGAGGGAAAGGAAATATGCATTGAATCTTTTATGTCTAATCTATACTTATTATTATTATACATATTATTATGTATAAAGGAAACTAACATTCCAAACTCTGAAACTGAATTCTTCAAAGGTATATACACCCCTACTGATCATTAAGTGTAGGAACTAAGCTGTTTTTTTTTTTTTTTTAATTTTTTTTTTCAACGTTTATTTATTTTTTGGGACAGAGAGAGACAGAGCATGAACGGGGGAGGGGCAGAGAGAGAGGGAGACACAGAATCGGAAACATGCTCCAGGCTCTGAGCCATCAGCCCAGAGCCCGACGCGGGGCTCGAACTCACGGACCGCGAGATCGTGACCTGACTGAAGTCGGACGCTTAACCGACTGCGCCACCCAGGCGCCCCTAAGCTGTTTTGTTTTAAGGAACTAAGTTATCAGGGCAAAATCCCACAACTTACTCGAGCTATCCCTCCAGACAGAGGGCAAGGTAACTATACCTGACATAGCGTTGACACCAAATGACCAGATTCCACTGTGTCCAACAGGAGCGACAAAACTGGTCCCCACAGGGGCTTGTGCGACAGACCCTCCTTGCCGAATCCGGGCTAGTCTCTCTGTTCCAATGGGGGGAGGTATCTTTCGATCTTGACTGGCACTGCCTCCTTTTGGTTGGCCCAATGTAGGTGGGGCAGAGGTGGCTGAAAGAGGTGAAGATGATCCCGAAGAAACAGATGGAATAGGAGAGTCACCTGGTGGCAAAATATTTCTCTATTGTTTTATTACATTAAAAACTAATTATAAGAATATGAGAAACCTTGTTGGAAAGATCATAACACGGGTTCTGTAAAGAAAATTTTCATTTTATAAGATCATTCAAATGAAAATATGTAAGTTGTATGAATATTTTGTTACTTCTGTGTATAGTGAGTATAAACAAATAGTCTAAATTTTTTTTTCCAGATTGATGAAAAAGCTAGAAGGAAGGCCTAGAATAGGAATAGGAGTAATTCTTATTGTAGTTCTAAATAATCTTCTCAAAACATATATTGTACAATTATGTAAAACAATTTTAAACTAACTCAAATGTGGCAATGTTTGTATAGTAACTAGCATATTGTCTGGAAAAAAGCTGGTGGCCCTCTATACTTGGCTGTTTTCTTTTGTGTCTTTCCACAACCCTTTTTCCTCCATAAGGAAGAAAGGTTAATGTTAGCAAATATCTTGGATTCAATTCATGACTTGGTTTCTTACTGGGATTCTCAGGTCATGGTGGTAATTTTCCTTGTCAAAAGGGCCAATACTCATTGACTATGTCATGATGCTCATTAAAAAATTGAATCCTGTTCAAGTACCGTTAGAACTTCATCTGTTCTGAATGTTGCAATAACTAAGAATAAAGGAATACTGTCCCTTATAAATGGCACTATCATATGGTTTCTAAAATATAAAAATAAACTAAGAAATCATACCAAACTGAATAGATACATGAATTGACTTCTTTGCAGACTTAAGAAATTATTTTGCAATACTATCCTCAAAGGGTCCTTCCTTTTATAAAACTACTTGTAGTACTTCTTCTCTTGATTCTTGACCCTTCTCAAGTTTTTTATCCCACAAATGACTGATAATTTTTGACATGACTGCAGTAAAAACCTTTGGTATCTGCATACCATCATACCATTGACTTTAGTTTACTAAACTTTAGTTTACTGAAGTTACTATGCAGAGTTCCCTGAGACAAATGGTTAATAACTTATTCAAGACTCTTTGGGAAGAGTTTCTCCAGGATTCCTACATGAGTTTGAGGCGCTTGTCCAAGGATGGGGAGAAAAATGTTGTCTGTTGAAACTTGGAGTCCCAACAGGAGCAGGCCCTTGCAGGAAAACCCGAGTTCCTGGTATGCCGGAAAAACTCGTCAGGGGAGCAGAAGAGGAAGATGGGGAGCTGCCGGATGGGTCAATGGATGGTAAGCCTGAAATAAAACAGGTCCAGACATCAAATCAGCCAAGGCTTTAACATGGAAAGCCCTAACTTTACTTAATTCCTTTTTAAAAAAGAAGAAAGCATACAGTTTACTTTTGTAGATCACAGCAAAATAATCCATTTATGTGACACTGTATTATGGCCCAAACCCATTTTTTTCTTGCAGTCCAGAAGAATATCACTAAACAGCACTAAATATAGAAGAGTGCAATGTTTTTGTTGTTGTTTTGAGAGTGCACAGGAGCAGCAGGGGGTGGGGAGGAGGCACAGAGAGAGAGAGAGAGAGAGAGAGAGAGAGCGAACCCTCTGGGGATTCTCTCTTTCCCTCTCTCTCTGCCTCTCCCCTGCTTGAGCGCTCTCTCTCAAAATAAATAAATAAACATTGGAAAAAAAAAAAAAAGAATGGCAATCACCTGGGGGCTCCTGGGTGGCTCAGTTGGTTAAGTGTTGGGCTCTTGATTTCTGCTCAAGTCATGATCTCAAAGTTGTGAGATTGAGCCCTTGTGTTGGACTCTGCGCTGTCAGCGCAGAGCCTGCTTAGGATTTTCTCTCTCCCTCCCTCTCTGCCCCTCCCCTGCTCATTCACTCTCTCAAAATAAATAAACATTAAAAAAAAAAAAAAGGCAATCACCTGGAATAATGTTCTGGATAAATCTCAAAGCTTTCACTAGAGGGGACATGCAACGAGAGCATGCTGTGACTAAGTGGTCCCCATCAGTAACTTCTGCTTTTCCTTTTGTCGAAAATCTAAAAGTATAGCTGTTCATCTACATAAATACAGTTGTCTCCTATGGAAGATGAATAACACAATCTACCAATGTTTCCTTCCTAATGAGGAAAAGCATACTATTAAAGATAAGTATTCCATCTGATACAAAAAATCAACAGTTGCAAACTATATCAAAGTTTCTATCTAGTTTGTGTAAATCTGTATTCAGCAGTCTTCTCAAATGCCACTGCTGTTTCTAGAGAATGTATCGGGGAAAGGGAACAGGTGTGTGCAAAAGGATTATACGTACTCATTTCAGGAAAAAATAGTTAAAATCAACATGAAAAACTGTCAAACTTCTCTCAAGCAGTTCTTTATCCATTTAAAGTATATGGTTCAAAGGCTTTTAGCAGATTCACAGAGTTGTACAACCATCACCGCAAGCAATTTTAGAACAGTTTTGTCTTCCCTAAAAGAAACTCTGCACCCATTACCCGTAACTCCCCATCGTCCTTTACTCCATATCCCCACCTCTAAGCAACCACAGTAGATTTACCTATTCTGGAAATTTCATATAAATAGAATTATACAGTATGTGATCTCTTTGTGACTGCCTTTCTTTCACTTAGCATCAGGTATTCAATGTTCATCAATGCTGTAGCATGCATCAGTACTTCATTTCTTTTTACTGCTGACTAATAATCCCATTAGATCAATACACTACATTTTGTTTTATATTTATCAGTTGATGGACTGTGGGCAATTTCCACTTTTGGGTTATTATGCTGCTATGAACATTTGTGTACCAGTTTTTTTGTGTAGATATAGGTTTTCTGTTGGGGAGACCTAAGAGTGGAATTACTGGATCGTATGGTACCCTTGTGTAACTTTATGAGGAATTGTCAAAAACTGTTTTTTTCAAGTTGCTATGTTACTTTGAATTTCCACTGGCAACATTTGAGGTTTCCAATTTCTCCACATCCTTCTCTATTTTCTTCAGTATTACTATTTCTTACCTGTGAAACAACCAGGAGAGTAAACTATATCCATGAAAGAAGAGAAACAAAAGAAGCCATACAGGCAGTTAAGACATAAGGCCAAGCTGGGGCGCCTGGGTGGTTCAGTCGGTTAAGCGTCCGACTTCTGCTCAGGTCATGATCTCACAGTTCGTGGGTTCCAGCCCTGCACTCGGCTCTGTGCTGACAGCTCTGAGCCTGGAGCCTGCTTCGGATTCTGTGTCTCCCTCTCTCTGCCCCTCCCTGCTCATGCTCTGTTTCTCTCAGTCTCTCAGAAATAAATAAAAAAAGTAAATACATAATATATGTATATGTATATGTACATATATATAGCCAGGCTTACCAATCCTGGACCCCAGAGGGAAGGTCCAGGATTAATGCTTGCTTTCTAAAAAAATGATTATTTTTTTATTAGCAATAAATAATTTTGATGTTTTAGATCTAAATAATTAAGGTTCCCAAACCTTGTTTTCTACCAAACTAGATAGCAGATATCCTTGATTTTTTTCTTTTTTCTAGAATTTCATAATCTGTACATCTTCTGGGAGGCAGCATGTGGAATGCAAAGAGCTCAAACATCAGAATATGAGAGTTCTGAAGTCAAACTGGCTAAGGCATTCAGAATTCACATGTCAGTGCCAGTCAAGTCAAAGATAAATGCTTTCTACACTGATTGCCTGAGCACTGGCAATGAGTTCTTCTTTCACCCTGTGTGTGGCCTTTGAAAATCTTTTAGTTTCCTCCAAACAAAAAGTGAAAACAAATATCTATTTATAGAAAAAAATAAAAAATTAAGAAAAAAAATCCTAGAGAACATTTGGACCACAGTTGATCTTATGTAGGCTTATATATTTACTTGAAAGATGATATAGGGGCGCTTGGGTGGTTCAGTCAGTTAAGCGTCCGGCTTCAGCTCAGGTCATGATCCCACGGTTCGTGGGTTTGAGCCCCGCATCAGGCTCTGTACTGACAGCTCAGAGCCTGGAGCCTGCTTTGGATTTTGTCTCTGTCTCTTTCTCAAAAGTGAATAACAAAGAAAGAAAGAAAAGGAAGGAAGGAAGGAAGGAAGAAAGAAAGAAAAGGAAGGAAGGAACGAAGGAAGGAAGGAAGAAAAGGAAGGAAGGAAGAAAGCAAAAAAGAAAGGAGGAAAAGGAAGGAAGAGAGGGAGGGAGGGAGGGAGGGAAAGGGGGAGGAAGAGAAGGAAGGAAGGAAGGATGACATAACAGCTGTTTTCCTGAAAAGACAAGTAAATAAAAGCATACCTGAAATGAAAATTAAGGTCACACCATATCCATAAACTTCCAGATCTAAACACCATAGGTCAGTTTGTAATAAACAAAAAGGAAGGCTGGGTTATGAAAGACGGTTTTCTCACTGGAAGGAAAATGCTACGAGGCAACAGAGCCTCTTACACCATTCTATGTCAGTTGCAATTTCTAATTTGTTTTTCAGAATAGTGCACATTAGACTCAAATTTGGCTCTTTGACTCTGGAAAAAAGACTGGTTATCTAAATATATCCAAGTCAATACTAGACTCATATCTATATCTTTCTTATAACGCCTCAGCAGCTAATTTGTAATTTCAAAAAACCAAAGAGCTGAATCTAAGTTGGTCTTTTTACATTAAGAGCCCACAAATGACTGGATCTCTAATAATAATATTAACATTGAGTCTGAGCACCCAAGACTGAAATATTGTAGAATATTTCAAAGAATAATGCAGGTTATGGACTGGTACCTAAACGCTTCTGTAACACAAACTTTTTAAATCTGAGAAATGCAAACATTCATGATGATTTTAAAAACGTCTATAAATTTGAAATCCTTGAAGTATCCTGAGTCCCTTTTTATTAATATCAATATACCAATTCTTAGAAAATGGACTGACACAAGGTCTAACCTCCTTGCTATGAGGGACAGAAACATCAGATAGACCATATAAGGCAGCTCATTGTATGTGAGTGATTATCTACAGCTATATTGCTGCCCCCTCAAACAGCAATCATTAAACGGTCTTTAGTATTTATGACATAGTCTTTTTTCTTTCTTTCTTTTTTAATTTTTTAAATGTTTATTTTTGAGAGAGAGAGAGAGAGAGAGAGAGAGAGAAAGAGACAGCGTGAGAAGGGGAGGCACAGGGGCAGAGAGAGAAGAGACACAGAACTGAAAGGAGGCTGCAGGCTCCATGCTATCAGCACAAAGCCCAACACAGGGCTCAAACTCACGAACTGGGAGATCACAACCCGAGCGGAAGTCGGAGGCTTAACCAAATGAGCCACCCAGGCGCCCCGACACAGTCTCATTTCTTTAAGATCATGTGATATGATGTACAAAATAAGTGCTTTATTATCTTGAAGGATTCAATTACACTTAAGAGCCCCATACTGAACTGCAGTAATAGTTATAATAACTTACCAACTGGACTAGTAGAAACTCGCTGGGAAGGTGGTCTGAAGCCAGGTGCCTTGGAGTTGTCAGGGTGCACGTTTTCCAAGTGTCCAAGTACAGAGTTACCCAGGAATGCTGACTGAACAGTGAAAGAGGCATCTGCAGCAACTCGTGAGGACAGCGGACCATCTCCCCAACCCTGGTTAGCAGGCACCTGACTGCTATCAAAAAGACTACTGAAATGATTGAAAAGTGTGGCCGGACCGAATGTAGGTGGCAAAGATTTATTTGCTGGGTTAATGTGCATCTGAGAGCCATTCATAATGTTCATGGCTGAAGAAAGCTGCACTGCAGCCGGTGGGCCTTGAGGTGGTGTCAAAGGAACTGGATTTGTAACAAAAATAGACTGGGGATCCTGGTGTATAGTTGCATTTGGTACCACTGAGTAAAAAGAACCTCTGGGCTGCATTCGATGAGAAACTCGAGGTGCTGGTACAGCTAACTGAGGTAAGTTATTGGTGTCCTGATTATCAGCAGCAACCAATCTGGGTGATGCCAAAGTCAATGGAGCAGGTTCTGAGTTGGATGCGAAAGGCATGGACATAGGACTTAAGTCAGATCCACTGGGTGGCTGTGCCTCCTCCTGTGTGTTAGTGGAGGGAGGAGCGGGGCTACTGGATGGGTGAGTTTCTGGAGCTCCTGGGGTGTTGCTGGCAGAGCTACTGCAACTATTTGCAGTTGAAGACGGGGTGCACAGGTTGGCCATGGGCTGCTCCTGTGTGGACGCTTTCTCTTTGGGGGGTGGCATGGCAGGGAAAGACTCCATCTTTTGTGAAGAAAGCTGTGTTTGAGGAGTACTTGCAGGCAGAAAGGTGGTGGGAACCTGCCCGCTGGGGATAGGTGCAGAGGAAACAGAAGGCAGGGAACTACAAGTGCTCGTCACAGAAGAGATCACTGTTGCTGGAGGGCTCGTTTTAGGCACACAGGCAAACAACTGCTTTCTGACCGATGAAGGAGTCCGGGTATTAGTCACACACAGCTGCTGGCTGGCAGCAACTACGGAAGAGACAGTGATAGGACAACTGGCAGTAGCTAGCCCCGCAGACTCTGAGGGTAAGACAGTCCCGTTCTGGTTCGGTAGACGGCCTGAATTATTATGCTTTGGAGAGCTGTTTGTGTTGCCAGGATTCACAGGTCTCACTGGGAATGGTCCCCAAGTGTTGGGAGAGGGTGAAAAGGTTCCTCCAAATTGGGCCATGGGTAAGCGAGGATGCCGAATCTGTTGCATAGTCTGAGCAGCCAGCAGGGCAAAATGAGGGTGGGGATAAGCCAAGGGTAGAGAAACTGGGAAAGAAGAACGTACGTTTGTTGGAACGTTCTTGTTAAGTTTATTAGTGGGCTGGAACGTAGATAATGTTGTCGCCTGTGACGTAACAAGAGCTGGAGCACCCAAAGGAAATGCGTTTTTACTGGAAGCTGATGTGGTGCCTACTCCAGATGAGAAGTTTGCATGGATGGACTTGGTGCTGGCAGGTGTTCTGATATGATTTTTAGGAATCAAGTCTTCCAGTTCCTTAGCAGGATCTTGAATAAGTGCATTGATAAGCTGAACCGCATACCTTGTTGATTCCGTACCACCCCTGAGGAGAAAACCAACAAAACATAAAAACAGGATCAAAGAGATAAAAACAGAGGTAATTTTAACCTTAAAATTCGTGATTTTGCCATGCGTAACACAAGTATGCTTCTAAAAACATTTAATTTCCATACAGAACTACTAATATACATTTTCCACAATTACCTTATTGTGATCATTCTCTCGCCATTCTTATCTTTTTGTTTATCCACATCAATATGGGCTCCAGTAACATCTTGTATTGCAGTGATGTTGCATCCTCCTCTTCCCATTATCCTGGAAACCACAGAAGCTGGAACAGACAATTTCTTTGACCTATAAAATGAAGACTTATGAGCTTATGAAACAAAACATGAGCTTATGAAAACAAATGTCTTTACTTAAAAAGATGTCTCAGCTAGTATGTTCATGTAGAATAATATGTCTCAAACCTTAAAGGGGAAATTACTATAAATTTTCGTTTTAGAAACTGACTCCCTCTCATATTGAATTTAACATAGTGAAAGTAAATATTACTTTGTCATTTAAAACAAAATTATATTTTATTTTATTTTTTTTAATTTTTTTTTTCAACGTTTATTTATTTTTGGGACAGAGAGAGACAGAGCATGAACGGGGGAGGGGCAGAGAGAGAGGGAGACACAGAATCGGAAACAGGCTCCAGGCTCTGAGCCATCAGCCCAGAGCCCGACGCGGGGCTCGAACTCACGGACCGCGAGATCGTGACCTGGCTGAAGTCGGACGCTTAACCGACTGCGCCACCCAGGCGCCCCCAAAATTATATTTTAAATAACTCATGATCTAAGCATTCCAATCTGCTGAAAACATCACACATCAACTAAACGGCAATGACCATATGGACTGACTTTTTCTAAACGAAAACAATGCATAACATACTATTAAACTTCATACCAAGTAAGAGAGACCAGCTTATCAATATCAGTAATTTATACTTAGCAATACCAAGTATAAATGCAGTTCAGGTTTGAACTACATAAAAAGCAACCCACAAGTGGAGCCTGGGACTTGACTTCCACTTACATGTGAGCTGAGCAGAGCCGAGAGATGACCAGAGGCTGATCTTGGGATCTAATAAGATGGCCTGGCCTGGCTGTCCCTAAGGACTATCAAAGAAACCCAGTGTTTGCTGGCAGAAGCACTTTTTAAGTAAAGCAGAACCAGTTGAGAGCGACACCTATTTTCAAGTGCTCAGTGCTGGACCCCAGGATTCCCCTTTTCAAGGAGGGACCTTCAAACTTGAATTATTCCATCTAGAAGAGTATCAGAGGCAGCCCTTAAAATACTCTTCATGCTCAAAATTTATTATCTTAATGCTGGGAAGAATATATTCGGGTATTTTGAAAGCTAGAGCATAGACTAGGCTACATGCTGTAACATTTAAATTGATCTGATCATCAGGTATCACTTCTCCTATTTTGCCAAGACTTCTTTCTGTTTGCATTTAATGGACACAAACTTCAAAAGCAATACAGAATAAAAGCCCAGACATTTCAGTCCTTTGGTGACTTAATATGATTTGATATACATTAGCATTTCTGTATCTTGTCCTGATTCCCTGTTGTAAAGTATGAACAGAAGCTAAAAGTATCATCTGGATTGTATAAAACATTTGAAAGCTGTGGCCTGTCTGCTTTTATTCATTTCTCCCATCCTAGCTTAAATATAAACACTGTGACTGAAGGTGCAGTAAAACCTTGGATTGTGAGTAACTTGTTCTGCAAGTGTTCTACAAGATGAGCAAACATTTCTTTCTTTCTTTCTTTCTTTCTTTCTTTCTTTCTTTCTTTCTTTCTTTCTTTCTTTCTTTCTTTCTTTTTTAATGTTTATTTATTTTTGAGAGAGACAGAGACAGAATGCAAGTGAGAGTGGGTTAGGGGCAGAGAGAGAGGGAGACACAGAATCTGAAGCAGGCTCCAGGCTCTGAGCTGTGAGCACAGAGCCCGATGAGGGGCTCAAACTCATGAGCTGTGAGATCATGACCTGAGCTGAAGTCAGACGCTCAACCAACTGAGCCATCCAGGTGCTCCTAGATGAGCGAAGATTTCTAATAAATTTTAACTTGATAAACAAGCCATGTCCTGCAATATGAGTAGTATGTGATACCAAATATCACATGATCACAACTGAGCCAATGGTTCTTGAAATTCGCTTTGATATACACAGGCTTTAGATGACAAGCATGTTTCTGGGATGAATTATGCTCTCAAACCAAGGTTTTACTGTACTTTTCTTTCTTCTTTCCTTTTCTTTCTTTCTTTATTGAGGGTGAAGGTAGTTTTATTTTAATATTATGGGCTCTTTTTCCCCCTTATTGGGATAGCAACTGCACTAGTTAATAGCAGCTAGCCAGTTCTTTAGGATATGTGGTTCTCTAGTGAAGTCTAACTTTATTTAAACACTGTATACAGATAAATTTGATTGTTTGAACCAAAATGGGATCATTAAACAAACCTTGTAGTCCTCACTAATAACATTGTGATTTTCCTGTCAAACGTAGAATCTTCCCTGTAAGAAGCTTGTGACCATTTTGTATGGTATATCTGGAAACATCTATAGATGTTATGTTTTAATAAAACATTTTTTGTTATTGTAAAGCCAACATTTTTTTGTGTCATATAAAATATATATGCAAAATTTACATATGGCTTTTCATTTTAGTTTAGCCTACTCTGGATTTAGTGTGGCACAAATAATAACCACATTCAAATGATTCACTAATTAACTGGGTAACTACCTCATTAGATAGAACTTACATGGTCTATGAAAGTTAAAAAGATAAGACTAATTCTACTTACCTTCGTACAACTTCTTTCCACCCTTCTTCTCTTTTCTGTCCCCTTTTGGGGCTAGTCAGATTCAGCTTTATGTTAGGAGAACTTAATGGCAATGGCACTGACTTATAGCTTGTCGATAAGGAATTAGTATTTGTTTCACTTTCAAGTCTGAGAAGAAAAAATTATCAAGTCCAATAAAACACATTTTAAGATAGAAACTCAAGAGACTATTCCTTTATACACAAAGTTACATTGAAATATTTGAATTAAAATTTGGCACATCAAATTATCAACAATTCGGAAAGGCAGAAATAGGACAAAGAGTTCATCATCTACTTTAGTATTTAAATGGACTCAGAAGCTCAAAGTTGGACTACAATCAATAAAAATGACACAGTTAAAATAAAATCAAGGTATGCTAACTTTTTCAGCTTCAAAATTGAATCATAAACATCTCTAAAAATCTCACTTCATAACGTGCACATGATTAGGATATTAGTGAATTTCAGGTTTGAATACTGCAGTCAGGCAATGTGGTAGCCTTACGTTGTGTAACGTAATTTGTGCTAAAAAATGTACTTTAAATTCTTGCGCCAGGCACGAGAAAGGAAAGGTGGATGGAGAGTGAACAAATCAGAAAAATTTACCGTGTCTGAGTTTTGGAAGTGGCATTACTTGTCTTTTCTTCTTGGGAATGGAGAAGAAGTGACGGGTATCTCCTATCACTGGAGGAATTCACATCCATGGTGAAATTGAACTCTTGGCTTTTACCGCCGCTGCTACTCTCACTGTTGCAGTCTGTGCTGTCCAAGTTGTCGGAGTCACTATTCCCACCTGTACCACCACCTCTGGGTTCTCCGTTTATTTTATTTTTATCAGCTTTCTGCTGTGCCAAGGGTATGTGTTGTTCTGGTAATATTAAATGTGCAGTGGGAGGGGTCTCCTTCGTTTTGTTCTTCTTATTTTTCCGATTGGTGCTGGGGGTCGTCACCACATTGGCCCTTTTTTTCCCAAACACGTTTGTAAATGTTGCAGATGTTGCAGAGATTCCAATGGTGGTGGTGGTGGTTGCACTAGGAGGGTCTATGGGAACTTCTTGCTCCACTGAAATTAGCAAAAGGATAAAAATCACACTGAGAGCACAGAACTCAGAACAAGTTGTGACAAGATATACATAATAATTCAGAGTAATTCACTTCCTTAAGTCATATTTTCCTTTCATCAGTATTCACTAGTAAATAAAGAAATCTTTATTGTTGTTAGAACAAAAATACTATATCATATTTCGATGTGTAACTTGGTATAAAACATTCACACTATAACATTCTTTTTTTTTTTAAGTTTTTATTTATTTATTTAAGTAATCTCTACACACAACGTGGGGCTCGAACTGATAGCCCAGAGATCAAGAGTTGCATGCTCTTCCGACTGAGTGAGCCAGGTGCCTCTTATACCATAACATTCTTTTTTTTTTAAATATGAAATTTATTGTCAAATTGGTTTCCATACAACACCCAGTGTTCATCCCAACAGGTGCCCTCCTCAATGCCCATCACCCACCCTCCCTGCCCTCCCACCCCCCCCATGAACCCTCAGTTTGTTCTCAGTTTTTAAGAGTCTCTTATGTTTTGGCCCCCTCCTTCTCTAACCTCTTTGGTTTTTTTCCTTCCCCTCCCCCATGTGTTCCTGTTAAGTTTCTCAGGATCCACATAAGAGTGAACACATATGGTATCTGTCTTTCTCTGTAGGACTTATTTCACTTAGCATAACGCTCTCCAGTTCCATCCATGTACCATAACATTCTTAGGATCTGAGGTGTTAGTCTCATGAGTTAACCAAAACTCACAATACAGTTTGAATTCAGGGAAATTTTTAGTCTGACTACTGTAGATAATGCTGCTGTAAACACTGGGGTGCATGGATCTCTTTGAATTAAGTAGCTAGAGAGTATTATGCTAAGTCACGGAAACATGAATACCATATGATTTCACTTATATGTGGAGTTTAAGAAACAAAACAAATGAGCATAGGGAAAAAAAGAGAGGCAAACCGAGAAACAGACTCTTAACTATAGAGAACAAACTGATGGTTACCAGAGGGGAGGTCGATGAGGGGAGGTGGTGGGGGGATGTGTTAAATGGGTGATGGGGATTAAAAAGTGCACTTGTTGTGATGAGCCCCAGGTAATGTGTGGACGTGTTCAATCACTAATATTACACTGTATATTAACAAACGGGAATTTAATTAAAAATTTTAAATTCAGGGAAATTTTCACATAGTATTTTAGAATTAGAATTCAAATAGAGAACAATTTTTTGCCTATTACAAACACTACTAGAATGTACAAAAAACAACTCTGAGAATAATGAACCTGTATAGCTTTGGGCCCAAGTCTTAGCTCAAAATTTATTGAGGAACTGGATCTCTCCCCAGTTTCCAAATGGAGGAGGAAAGGGTAGGGAAGAACCTGAACAGAAGCTGGCAAATCTCTTTACTGTATTACATGTAGGACATACATGATGTTTTACAAAGGGACTTAAATTACAACTGAAACTTCAAATTACATGCTTGCCTTTACCCTTTCTGTGTCTATCACTTTACAATGTAAATTATTTAGAAATATTTACTATGAAAGCCAGTTGTCAATTCCAGATTAAAAT
This sequence comes from Lynx canadensis, assembly GCF_007474595.2. Lineage (NCBI taxonomy): Eukaryota > Metazoa > Chordata > Mammalia > Carnivora > Felidae > Lynx > Lynx canadensis. The sequence continues at coordinate 116,641,121 of NC_044303.2, read as the reverse complement.
AATGAATATCTAACTAGAATTAATTAGAGTAAAAAGTAATCAAAATGAAGTTGATGAACAGAATTTTATCATTAATTTGAAAAAGTCGTTTCTTACCATCTTCATCATTCTCCTCTTCATCTTCATCCTCTGGTAGTTCTGAATTCTCCTTAGGTTTGTTTTCCTCATCTTCTTCCTGTTTCCTTTTCTGCTCCTCTTTTTTCTTTTTTCTCTTTTCTTTCCTTTTTTCTCTTTTAGCTGCAAGAGCCTGCTTTCTGCTCTCCTCTCTTGACTGAAAATTAAGTGCAGGTGTATCATTTCACCAATAATACAATTATTTAAAATAAGGAATGGGTGGGGAACCCGGGTGGCTCCAACTCTTGATTTCAGCTCAGGTCATGATCTCATAGTTTGTGGTTTGAGCCCCTGTGTCTGGGCTCATGCTGAAAGCACAGGGCCTGCTTGGGATTCTCTGTCTCCCCCTCTCTCTGCCCCTCCCTGGTTCATGCTCTTTCTCTCTCTCTCTCTCAAAATAAAGAAATGAACAGTAAAAAAATAAAATAAAATAAAGAATGGGTATTTTTGCTTATGACACGAGGCTTCCCATGGATACCAGTGTTAAAACACATTTATAAAAGCACCAAAAGAAAAATATAGATAAGCTAGACGCCATCAAAGTTAAAAGTTTTTGTGCTTCAAAGGACCCATCAACAGAGTAGAAATACAACCCATAAAATGGGAAAAATTTTTTTTTTGCAAATCATACATCTGGTAAGGGATTTGTATCAAGAATCTTATGACACAGTGATAAAGAGTCTTATGACTCTTATGACACAGTAATAAAAAGACAAATATAACTCAATTCAAAAATACACAAAGGACCTGAACAGACATTTTCCTAAAGAACATATGAGTAGCCAAAGCATATGAAGACAGTTGCTCAATATCTACTAGACATCAAGGAAAAGCAAATCAAAATCACAATAAGATACCCACTCCATACCCACTAGATGGCTATACTCAAAAAGACAGATAATACCAAATAGCAGTGAGGGTATGGAGACATTAAAACCTTCAAACACTTGCTGGTAGGAACATAAAATGGTGCAGCTGCTTTGGAAAACAATCAGGCAGCTCCTCAAATAGAATTACCACATGCTCTAGCAATGCCATTCCTAGATATACATATATACCGAAGAGAAATGAAAACACATTCATACAAAAACTTGAACACTGTGCTTGCTTTGGTAGCACATACACTAAAAACCCTCTAACAATACAAAGATGAGCATGGCCCCTGCGCAAGGATAGCATGCAAACTCATGAAGTGATCCATATTTAAAAAACAGAAAGAAAGAAAGAAAGAAAGAAAGAAAGAAAGAAAGAAAGAAAGAGAAAAACTTACATACCTATGTAGTAGAAACAACCTGAATATCCATCACCTAATGAATGGATGTATGGGTGTGTATGTGTGCACGTGTGTGTGAGAGAGAGAGAGACAGAGAGGGAGAGAGTGGGAGGGAAAGAGAGAGAGTGTGCTAGAGAGAGACAGAGAGATGGGATATTATTTAGGAATAAAAAGAAATTAAGTATTGACATATGTGACAACATGGTTGAACCTTGAAAACATTATGAAGTGAAAGAAGCCAGTCTCAGAGGAACATATACTGCATGATTCCATTTATGTGTAATGTCCAGAATAGGCAAATCCATAAAGACAAAAAGCAGATTAGTGGTTACCTAGGATGGAGAGATTGAATAAAGTGAGTGACACTTAAAGGGTGTAGGGTTTCTTTCCAGGACAGTAAAAATATTCTAAAATTGGCTGTGGTGAAGAATGCACAACTCTGAATATGCTAAAAGCCACTGAATTGTATACTTTATTTATTTTAAAATATTTTTTCTATTTTAGTTTTTGAAGTAATCCTTGCACCCAACATGGGGCTTGAATTTACGACCTCAAGATCTAGAGTTGTATGCCTACTGACTGAGCTAGCCAGGCACACTTCAATCGTACACTTTGTTTATTTATTTACTTATTTATTTATATATTAATGTTTATTTATTTGCTTTTGAGAGACAGAGAGAGAGAGAGAGAGAGAGAGAGAGAGAGAGAGAAAGAGAGAGAGAGCAGAGGAGGCGCAGGAAAGGAGGGACACAGAGAATCCCAAGCAGGCTCTGCGCTGTCAGCACAGAGCCGGATGCGGGGCTCAAACTCACGAGCTGTGAGATCATGACCTGAGCCGAAAACTGAGTTGGGACACTTAACTGATTGAGCCACCCAGGCACCCCTCAATTGTATATTTTAAATGGGTGAATTGTATGATAGATGAATTGAATGTACATGTATGCAGTATCTGTTTATTTGACTAAAATTCAGCTATCATGATCTTTATAAAATTCTAAAACATTTCACTTTAAAAATATTAACCAGAATCTATTGTAAAAATTATTTTTCTACCTTATAGAATTTTTTAAGCCACATACAGAATTCTGATCACTTTTAGATTTTGCTGTGATTAGTACTATAAAATGTCATTTTTTTCGGAAAGGAAAACATGGTAGTAAGTTGCCTAGCATCATGATGAGAGTTTGAAACACATCAAGTTATTCGTTCTTCTATGGTAATCAGGTAAAGCATTTTCCTCAAAACTATAATTTATCATTTTGAGGCATAAATTGATTACTCTTTGATTTACCTAAATGAGAGGTTGGCAAACTATGGCCTGAATACCAAATCCAGTCTGCTATGTTTGATGGCCTAAAATCTAAGACTGACTTTGATATTTTAAACGGTTGAAACAAATAAAAAGACTATTTCGTGACACTTGAAAATTATACAAAATTCAAATTCCAGTGTTCATAAATAAAGTTCTATTGGAACAAAGCCATGCTTCTTCATTTACCTATTGCCTATGGCTGCTTTTGTGCTCTGATGGCAGAGATGAGGACGTATGACAGACACCATATGGCCTGCAAAACCTAAAATATTTACTATTCGACATTTTATAGAAAAAGTTTGCCAATCCCCTACATAAATGAGAAACGAGTGAAAGAAGACATTGCACATTTAGCTAAATACGGAATTTTATCACTCTGTTGGCATAAGAACAAACTGGCTACCTATTTAGGGAACTGCTGACCATATCCCTGAGAAGTTACACAAAAATCAAAATTATAGACATGAAAACTATCTTAGTAATCATCTAACTATGAACTTCACTTTATTTTAAAATGAATATAACTTTTTTTCCCTTCTGATCTTACCTGTAATCAACTTTATCATGGAGGTGCTAAATTTTAATTTTCTAATGATAAGACTTTAAGGTTTACACGTTTCCCCCTATTATCAGCAATGAATGTCCTTGTAAGTTCACATCTTCGAGCATTTGTCTAATTATTTACCTGAGGCTAAATTTCTGCAAGTGGAATAGCTGAATAAGGGTAACCACCCTTTTATTTGTGAAAGCATTTCCATTAATAGTCATAGCAATTTATACCATACAACAAAAATCATTCGCTAGAGTGCTAATCTATCCACACCTTTGCCATCAGTAGCTATTACCAAATCTTTTAAGTTTTTTTTAAGGTGTATTCATTTTTCAGAGACAGACAGAGGCAAAGCGTGAGTGGGGGGGGGGGGGCAGAGAGAGAGGGAGACACAGAATCTGAAACAGGCTCCAGGCTCGAGCTGTCAGCATAGAGCCCGACGCGGGGCTCGAACTCACAAACCACGAGATCATGACCTGAGCTGAAGTCAGACGCTTAACCGACTGAGCCACCCAGGCATCCCTCAACAATTTCTTTTTTTTTTTTTTCTTTTTAAAAATTTACATCCAAATTAGTTAGCATATAGTGCAACAATGATTTCAGGAGTAGATTCCTTAGTGCTCCTCACACATTTAGCCCATCCTCCCTCCCACACCCCCTCAACAATTTCTAATAAGAAAAATTATTTTTCTTACTCACCTTTTCCAGATCAAGCTCTTTCAAAAGAATACTTGCATTCTTATTTGCTTCTGCAGCCTGTTGGTCTTTAGCCTTCACAATTGTCTCAACACACTGGTGACATTTTTTCAAGAGTTCCTACAGTGGAAAATGGAATAATATAAATATAGGAACATAGAAACAGGCCAAATAAAACTTAAGTTGATAAGCACACTGAAGTCCAGGGCATAAAGCCCAAACAACTGAAATTCATTGAGCCAAATATAAGCAATCCTTTGAGTGTAGTCATGTATCAATCTTTCATGAAAAAAAAAAAAAGCACTATTTCTTAAAGTTTGTATTCTTAGAGAACTTTCTAATCAAGGTAACAGTCTAGTTATAAATTTTAGCTGCATTCACTGTAATAGTCCATAACAGGAAGGAATCCTCAAAATAATTTATCAAAATTATTATATCCATTCTTCATTTGCAAATAGAGAAACTAAAGCACAGACAGATGAGGTGATCGGTGTCACAGAGGACAAAACAAAGGTTGCTAATTGCACACTTTGGCATCTAATTCCACAAAGAACACAAATGTGTTTCAATGTTCTAGTGAACCTACCTTATCTGTAATTGTTGCTATGTATCGCATGCATTCAATATCAGAAGGGAACTGATTGACTTCCTTCACCAAATACTGAACAACTTTCACATGACCCTGTGAGAAGTACAACAAAAAATGCACAGAAGAATTCCTTGAAAATTTGCTCATATGCTTAAAAACCTAAAAGTAAAAGGTATAAAGATACTTCCAGATCATTTACTAAACTTAAAATTGAAATTATGAAAATAAAAACAACATGCCGAGGTATTTCTCCTAAATTTAACTTAGCATTTCCCATTGAAAATAGAAAAACTTTTGTAGAAAACAAGTGTTTCCTAGAATAAATGTATTAATAAAAATTGGCAGTGTGAAATGAACCTTTATTTAAAAAGGAAATAGGTCCTAAAACAGAGAGATGTTCTACCTTGCAAAATATTATTTTGGGTCCATCTTAGTTAAACAAGGTAGATTCTCACAATTATCTGAGACCCATGACTTGAATCTAGGGAAAATGTTTTCTAAATGCTATGATCAGAGGTGAATGATCTATAATTAATTCTAAGTATCATCTACCTCAATATAACCAAACTTGCATAGTTTTCCTTCCTACCAAGTTCTAAAATATCTTCCAGAATTAGTCTGATGGCGACAAAAATCAGAAAAGTCGTTGTCTCTAGGGCAGGAAATTCACTGAGAATGGGCATGATAGAACTTTCTAGGATTACAGAAGTATTTTATGAATTTATAGGGGTATGAGTTACCCAGATGTATACAGTTATCAAAACTCATTAAACTATGCACCTTTGGTTTGCATATTTCACTATATGTAAATGATGCCTCAATTAAAAGGAAAGGGCAAAAACTTAAAGAATTAAGTCTAGAAAATATTTTAATATTTTTAAAAAATATAATTTATTATCAATTTGGTTTCCATACAACACCCAGTGCTCATCCCAACAAATGCCCTCCCCAGTGCCCATTACCCACTTTCCCCTCTCCCCCACCCTTAAGATTTTTTTCAGAAGATTTTATTTTTTAAGTAATCTCTACACCAAACATGGAGTTCAAACATATAATCCTAGATTCAAGAGTCGCATGTTCCACTGACAGAGCCAGCCAGGCGCCCCTAAGATTTTTTTGTAAGGCCTAAAACTTACACCATTCTCATTCAATAGCTATTTAGTGACTGCCTAATATGTGTTGGGCACTATGCTAAACAATGTGCATAAAGAGTGATATTCATAAAGCTTGGTCTTCCTGGATCTTCCAGTCTAACTGGTGAGATAAGCTTTAAAAAAGTAAATACATATTTGAATGAATAATTACAAATTGGTATAAGGAAAATAATAGGGTACTATAAAAAAGAGCAAGAGGACCTTTTCAGACTGAGTGCTAGGGAAGGACTCTCTAAGTAGTGACATATAAAATGGGAGCTGGGGCACCTGGGTGGCTCAGTCAGTTAAGCTTCCAACCCTTGATTTGGTGGCTCAGGTCATGATCTCACGGTTTGTGAGACTGAGCCCCTCAGTGGGCTCTGCACTGACACCACGGAGTCTGCTCAGGATTCTCTCTCTCTCTCTCTCTCTCTCTGCCCTTCCCCCATTTGCACTCATGCACGTGTACTCTCTCTCTCTCAAAATAAATGAATTAGCTGTAAAAAATAAGATAAAATAAAATAAAATAAAATAAAATAAAAATAAAATAAAATAGGAGCTAAAAGATGAGCAGAAGTGAGCCAGTGAAGAGCAAGGGAGAGAAAACACATAGCAAAGGCCCTCTGGCAGTTAAAAATATAGTGCATTCTAGGCCAGCAGCTAAAGTGTAGTGAGCAAAGGTGAAGGGTAGCATAAATGACTGGTATGGGGATGTGGGCATGAACCACAACCTGCAGGGCTTTGTAAGCCATGGTAAGTGGTTTATACTTTATCATAATTGTAGTGGGAAAGCTTTTAAAAATATAGCAGACAAGCAAGCTTTAACATACATATGAGACACAGTAAGTTTTTATGAAAGAGACCATTCCTTTTTGTTCCTTTTTAGGTAGAGAAGACATTCACCCACATACTTAAATCTCGTGTTTTGCGTACAACACGACAAAACTAGTCAAGATGCCAAGTGCTTTACAAACAAAGTTGCTTATGGTGAGCTACCATGTAGCTCTTAGATTTGGCCACAAAGAGAGTGGAAAGATAGCAGTGATTTATGTATGGAAATGCAGTCTATTCTCCAAGAGCAATTCATTTTTCTCACATGGTTTCAACTTTGAATTAGTTAAAAATGATTGCATTTAGCTTTCTTCCCCCACATTAAATTACCTTGCGAAACGCTGACATAAGAGGTGTGATCTTCCGGTTATCTGCTGCATCCACATCGGCACCTGCTTGCACTAGCAATTGCACCACATCAAAGTGACCACCATTGGAGGCCAGCCAAAGTGGTGTGTTTCCCTTCTTGTTTCGAACATCAATATGGGCTCCCCTATAAAGTCAAAGAATGTTAGTATAGTTTGTATCCTATGAGAAGAGGGTGACTTTCTATTTCCTCTATTTGTCTTTTATCTTCTATAAAATAGCATACAAATAATCCATTCTTTAAAATGCCAATAAAGTAAAAACAATCTGATTAATTGTAAAGGTGCTGAAAAGTAAAAAGGATCACAAAAACTTCTATACGTAAATATAAAATTTACCCACCTATTAATCAGGAGCTCACAAAATTTGTAGTGACCTTTGTCTGCTGCTATTGTGAGAGCAGTATCTCTTGAGGAAGGCACAGGGGGGGCATTGACATCTGCTCCTTTATCAAGGAGAACTCTTCCAACCTCTGCATATCCTCCAGAAGCAGCTTCCATCAAGGGGGTAAGACCAGTCTGTTTAAACCAAAAATTTATGCAAGCAAATGAATTGAATTATCTTAACAGACTAAAACAACTGACTTATAAGTGGATTCTATTTCTGATTTTCTCTCATAAAAGAACTAAGCAGTATTCAGCCTTCAATTTCACTAAACAACAAGTGAAAATTGTTGAATTGAGTTAGACATGCTGGAATGAACTCACTCATCCCAACTCATAAAAAAACAATTTCACAACTTCTATACTGTTATAAATTTATACATGAGACAGTAACTTCTCTGCACAATGAATACAGATAATGAAAAATGAATAAAAAGAAAATTAAATAAGGCACATCACTGTTCAATGGGAAAATTCTGTTTAATGTTTTTTTTAATTTTTTTATTTTTGAGAAAGACAGAATGTGAGTGGGGGAGGGGCAGAGAGAGGGGGAGACACAGAATTTGAACCAGGCTCCAGACTCTGAGCTGTCAGCACAGGGCCTGACGCAGGGTTCTAACTCATGAACTGTGAGATCATGACCTGAGCCAAAGTCGGACACTTAACTGTCTGAGCCAACCAGGCACCCTGGGAAAATTTTGTTTAAAATATCTAACTGAGAATGTTAGTTTGCTAAATAACTCTGGATAAATTCCTTTAATCCTATTCAAACTTGGGAAAAGTAGATTAAAATAGCACTTCTTAAATTTTATGCATAGGTGTCTTTTGCTCATTAGTTTTCAAAATATTTGCCAACAGACATTTCCTACTGGTATCATTTCCAAAGTAATATGGGTTTCTCTAGGACATCTAATAGATAATTGGGCCACACTAAATACGCATAATACAAAAAGATAAACTGGATAGCAGGAAAGGCTCATTTTTCTTTGTGCTATGAAAAATTTAAGGAAAACTACACTCCCTAATTTCATAGATTAAAAAAATGTAAATGTTGCATTAAATTTTAAGAAACAAAACTAATGCAGTTCAGAGAGAAAATATGAGAATTTCATTCAGATCTTTCAAATATGAAATGACTAAAAATTTGGCCATTCATTGTGTGATTATAATGAATTCTATATAAGCTACGCTTTTCTAGGGTTGTAAGTTCCTAATAATTCCAAGCATAACAATTAAAAACGCCAAGATACTAACTCCTTTCTAAATGCCAAACACTCATGAAATTGTCAGAATCTGTCACGATCAGATTAGATTTTAGCTGTCTTAATTTTATAATCCACGCAGTTCTTTAAAAATCTACATTAAAGGACTCTATATGGGACACCTGGCTGGCTTAGTTGATAGAAAATACAACTCTTGATCTCAGGGTCGTGGGTTCAAGCCTAATGTTGGGAGTAGAACTTACCTAAGAAATTAAAAAAAAAGAACTCGACAAAATAATCTTAACACAAAATCTTATTACAGTCAAAAGTGCAAACTGGAAGATTCATAGAGAGCTACTCAAGGTTGAGGTTGGAAAATGTGCCGATTCTACTTTCTTCATTGTTCTTAAAAAAAGTCACAAATGAGGATATTGTGTCACTGACCACTGTATATAGCACAGTTCCCTGGTCCTGCCTTGGGTTGTCAGTTTTAACTTACAACAATTTAAAATAGCACATTCAATTTGAGTTGAAAAGCGATGTGTTTTTTTTAAGACTTTATTTTTAAGTAATCTCTACACCCAATGTGGGGCTTGAACTCAGAGCTCCAAAATCAAGAGTCCCACACTACACCAACTAAGCCAGTCCAGTGCCCCAAAATGCCACACTTTTTACACTAGAAATATACTAGAAGTAGTTGACAAGTTATAAAGTTCTTACCTTTGCCCTATGTTCAACATTGGCTTTTCGGTCCAGAAGCAAACTCACGACTTCTGCTCGGCCTTGAAAACAGGCCAAAGTAAGAGCCGTGTTCCGATTGGTCTCTATTTGGGCATTAATGTCTGAACCCATATCAAGCAGCAGTTTCACTGCAGGAACGTGTCCATTCATGGCAGCCAACATCAGGGGAGAAATACCCAGTTTACTCCCAGTCCTAAAGGGAGAAATGTGCTTAGAAAATTAGGTAATATGTTGCCTATTGCGTTTTAAAAAGCATAGAGAATATAAAAGATGAAAATGATTCAGTAAAAAGAAAGGTTTCTAACACCAGTGTAAATTTTATTTGTGTAGACTACTAATTAGGAATAGGAAAATCTAACTATTTATTTATTTATAGATTAATATTATTTATTGTTTATTTATTTTGAGAGAGTGACAGCATGGGGGGGGGGAGGGCAGAGAGAGAGAGAGAGAGAGAGAGAGAGAGAGAGAGGGAGAGAGAGAGAGTGTGTGTGAGAGAGAAGGAGAGAGAGAATCCCAAGCAGGATCTATGCTATCAGCATAGAACCCAATGCAGGGCTCAAACTCATGAACCATGAGATCATGACCTGAGCTGAGATCAAGAGTCAGATGCTTTAACTGACTGAACCACCCAGGCACCCCGGAAAATTACACAATGTAAAAGATAACCCCTATTTAGAGGTTATAAATTTCCAACTACACATAATGAAGTACTTTCCGAAATGACACCTCTCTAAAAATAGCCATGTTAGCATTTTGAAGTAAGCTGTGATTACTTATAAGCACATTACAGGAATAATTGTTGGTCTTGTAACTTTAATACAATCTTTAAAAAAAATTTTCACTTTTAGTTAAAGTATACTTGATTTTAATACTATCTTAATTAAAAGTGGAATCTGTCCAGATATACAGAGGAAGACATTTAACCCCAATGTAGTAATGTACTAATCATGAATAATAAAATGAAGATACATACCTTGAATTAATCTCCGCCCCAGCATTAAGTAGAATCTTAATGATATTAACATATCCTCCAGATGCAGCTAGACTCAATGGTGTATAATCAGACACGTTCCTGTGTTCTTTATTTGCACCTCGAGCCAGCAGCAAGTCTACCACCTACAAAGTAAAATATAAAAAAACAAGTGTTCAACTTATAATGAAGGAAGCAAAGAGAAATGGAACCTGTAACTTCCTTGCCTGAATATCTGGCATTTTAATTATGCCCTAGATATTCAAGTATCAGCAACTGGAGAAATGGATTAAACTTCGTATCAGGAATTTGGAGCTTTGAAATCCCAATTATATTATAATAACAAGATATTACTCTCTCTTTTTTTGTTTTTAAAATGTTACTCTTCCTACTCGTCAATTGTTGAGTGACGAATTTGCATTTCATATGTGTTAGGGTTATGGTTCATTCAGCCCCCAATAAATGTAAGGATAAACAGAAATTTTTTTGCCTAAATGGCAAGAAACAGATTCTATGAAACGTGATTCACTACTCCCATTAAACTTAGTATATGGAACATGTCAAAACACAGGCAAGTTTTATTCATGTAGCTAAATTACTTAGTATATGCATATTTAAAATATGAGCATAATGGTTACAAAGCGAAAATTAACATTAACACACCTCCTGACGTCCACCAGAACATGCTAATGAAAGTGGAGTATCCTTAGTTCGTTCAGATTGTGCTTCTATATCGCCACCTTTATCCAAAAGGATTTCAACAACTCCAACATGCCCTGCTGTTGCTGCCAGGATCAGTGGTGTGAAACCTAAAGGAGAAATAAAAATGTCAAATTTGTGTTTTTTGCTTATTGAACCATTGTTTTCAATTTTCTATTAAAAATTTTTTTAAGTTTATTTATTTATTTGGGAGAGAGTGAGAGTGAGTAGGGGAGGGGCAGAGAGAGAGGGAAAGAGAGAAAATCCCAAGCAGGCTCCTGGCTGTTAGTGCAGAGCCCAATGCAGGGTTTGAACTCATGAATGGTGAGATCACGACATGAGCCAAAACCAAGAGTCGGACACTTAACCAACTGAGCCACCCAGGGGCCCCTCAGTTTTCTATTATTTTAATAGAATAAGGTCATTAAGGTAGATAATTATAACCATTTAACAAACTGCTCTAAGCTCTCATTTGTTAGTGACAAAAATCCCAAAATACCTGATAAAAACGAAATGCTAAGTCAAACAAAACTACTAAAGTTTATACTCATAATGAGCTCTGGATGTTATACTTTTGGATTAAGAAGAAAGGCAACCATGGGGTGCCTGGGTGGCTCAGTCGGTTGAGCGTCTGACTTCGGGTCAGGTCATGATCTCACGGTTTGTGAGTTTGAGCCCCGCGTCGGGCTCTGTGCTGACAGCTCAAAGCCGGGAGCTGCTTCAGATTCTGTGTCTCCCCCTCCCTCTGCCCCTCCCCCGCTTGTGCTCTGTCTCTCTCTCTCTCAAAAATAAACATTAAAAAAAAAATTACAAAAAAAAAAAGGCAACCACAACTTGCTGTATTTCACTCATGATATATAGTCTTAATTTAAAAAAATTTTTGAGAATAATTTGGCTCTGTAAATGAACAAATCTGGATATTCCTAATTGAAATATGCATATCCACCTTTTAAAAATTTATTTATTTTCAGAGAGAGAGAGTGAGTGCACGCACGTGCACGCGCACACACACACGTGCAAGAGCAGGAGAGGCAGAGAGAAAGAGAGAGAGAGAGACAATCCCAAGCAGGCTTCACACTGTCAGACCAGAGTCCGATGCAGGATTCGAACCCACAAACCATGAGATCATGACCTAAGCTGAAATCAAGAGTCAGACACTTAACGGACTGAGCTGCTGCCCAGGTACCCCTGCTTCTCCATCTTTTCACTGAGATAGTTTAGGAACTACTTATTGATAATAAAAAAAGTAATTGTTTTTGGGGCGCCTGGGTGGCTCAGTTAGCTAAGCGTCCAACTTTGGCTCAGGTCATGTTCTCAAGGTTTGTGAGCCTGGGCCCCATATCAGGCTCACTAATATCAGCCATGAGGCCTGCTTCAGATCTTCTTTCCCTCTCTCTCTCTCTCTGCCCCTCCCCTGCTCGCTCCCATTCTCTCTCTCAAAAATAAATATTAAAAAAATAACAATTATCTTCTAAACAGGCAGACACACACAAAAACACACATGAAAAAACTCTTAGGCTTTACTTCTGACTGACATGTCTTACCTTTTTTGTCTCTGTGCTCAATTTTAGCATCTCGTGCAATGAGTACAGACACAAGTTCTTCGTGGCCACCTGCACAAGCTAATGTCAATGCTGTGTCATGATTGCTCTCAGTCTAAAAGGAAAAAAGGTTGGTTTTTGTTTACAACGGGATTATCAATTGAAGAGCAAATAATTCTTATTTGTACAATGAATGTACAATAATTTTCTTTTCCAAAGAAAATCAGAATTTGCAAAATAAGTTTAAATAAAGCAATCTACTTACATGTGCATCAATGTCAACTGAAGGATACACAGGGGGCATAGACTGGGAAGCCACATTGCTTGGAGACTGTGAACAGGGTTCAGGTGTAAGACATTCTGTGGTCTGAGAGGAACTGTTTGAACCAGTGGGCACTCTGCTACTCACAGCTGAAAAACAATATTCACATTGCTGAATGCTACTTGAAAGAATGAAGTCATTTGTATACAGAAAAACACAAAAAACAAAATTTTATAGCAGGAATATAATGTAGTAGTCAAATCACAAGCTTTGGAGTCAAACGGACCTATGCTTAAATCCTAGTTCCACCACTTTCTCATTTCGGGCAAGTAATTTAACCTCGGAGAGTCTCAATTTTCCTCATATGTAAAATGAGGATGATAATAATAGTACCTGCCTTGAAATATTGTTGGAAACACCACTTGAGATGATGCAGGTAAAGTACTTATTAGCATGGTGCCCATTATTTAGTGAATATACAACAAATGATAGCCTTTTATGCTGTCAATAGGGAAAAAGTAGTTTCCAATAAATAATAAATTTTGTATCTTAGTTTGTAAAAGGTAATTAGATAAAAACATCCTAAAGACAATACAAAAAAAGGGGGGGGGAGAGAATACATTAAAATATTTCTCACATAAATAGCAGAGAATATGTTTTAAAATTCAATATTTACTTTGAAAATTTGCTAAAATGCATCAATGTCTGAAAATAAAACTATTCTTAAAATGAACATTGGAACTTTTATTAGAGATATCAGTCTGGTGTTTGAAAACTGAGTTAACTTACATTCTATCTTTATGTCTCTGCATATTGCTTATGTTTCTTAAGAGACAGTGTTAACCCCACAGAGGGAGAAATGGGACCTATTCAGAGGGATGTTATGAGTTGTCTGCTAGGTAAGGAACAAAAAACATTTAAAACACACAGTGTTTGGCACATGTTAAGTGCTCAATAAATGTAAGTATCAGATATTTTATAGGACTTTCAGTACTATTGTTCACTGTATTGAAAAATATAAACATTACTACTCACTTAAGAAAATACTCAGAAAAAAACATATAACCATTAATAATATGAAAAAAAAACACCAAAAACAAAACAAAGCTTCAGTGATAACAATAACCTTCTCTTACCTAGACCAAGAATCAAAAACACAGGTCTCAACAGAAAATGTAATCATTTCACATGCTGGAGAATGTTTACTCTCTAGAATTTTGATATGACTGGATCCTAATCAAGGATACCATTCACAACAAAAAATGACTAAGTTTAGTATACTACTTCTTAAATAACTTGCAAACTTAAGATGTTCAGATATATTTCTACAAGAGCTGTCCCGCTCTTCTCCCCACCAATATATATAAAATTGTCTTGGCCATATGAATTTCTATAGCTTCTATCATGGTTACGAACAGGAATAATTATTATGTATTTTTGTTTCACATATAAGAATGTGCACAATGGAAACAAAGTTTAATAAAAAATTTTTTTGTCATCAATGAATTAAAAGCAGATAGTATTTTGCTATACCTCCTCAAGACAGCAGATACGTTTGGAAAACAGCTCTAGAAAATAAGACACTAAAGAGTAATATGTAGCTTCTCTGTAATAATAAGCTTTTAACAGTAGTCTCATAATTATCCACATATACCTTACTAACATAACTACTTTTTTTATCATTATTAATGTTGTCTATCCATGTTATCTCCTTTTGTTATTATGAAAAACAGATACTTAAATTTTTTAAATAACTGATTAGAGCACTATGTCAGATGTGATACAAAAAAGACTTCTTCACAGAGACGGTTTTTAAAAAATACTTTTGTGCATTTAACAGCTCTATTACCAAAAATGTGTTGTTATATCAACTATCATACATTTTTGTACAATATTATCCTAGAAACATTTTTTCCTCTTTGCAATAATGACAATCAGAAACATTCCACAAAAGTGACTTTAATAGGATTAATTACATACGAAAAGTAATGAAGACTAGAAAGTAGCAAGATTTAAAAAGGTACATGTGGAATAAAGGTTTTATTAACATAAAATTACACCAGGACTATTACATTTTCATAAACCCTAAAACGTTTCCTACCTCTGAATGAAATGTCTCTGAAAATGACTAATACAGATTGCTGCCACAAAAGTCACTATACAATTCAAATTAAATTTATGCACTATCCTAAAATGGGGTGATAGAAGAACTAACTGCAATATTCTACTTAATTCTTTATGAAATTTAACATGGTTTTGTAGGCAATATGGAAGATAATAATAAACTTTACTATATAAAAATCTCAGATACTATGGGTACATAAACTATGCTGTGAGAGTTTAGAAAATTAAATTACCATAATCTGTTTTATATAATAGTAACTTTAGTAAATATATACAAATAAATAAAAGCCTATAAGTAAAATATTAACATTAGAAGAAATTATTTAAAGATATTTTATTGCAAATTCTCTCAAAAATAAGAGGATTTCCTAAGTACCTTTTTATTCTTAAGATTATAGTATAAGATTACTTAAAGCAATATACTTTTGAACGAGAATTTGTTTTAAGAGAACCTATTAAGGTGCCAACAACACTAACAATGCGCTAGCCACAAAACTATATAAAACTTACATATATATAAAATCTTTATATAAAAATAAGGGAAACTGTTCATTTTTTTAGAAGTCCAAGGGAATAACAAATATCTTTAAGATAAATCCAGAACTTCAAGATGAATCAGATGCATGCATATTACACTTAAGGTTTTTAAACATGGCTGAACTGAGTTTAAATCTTGGCACCTAGTAGTAACTTAATATCCATATGTCTTAGTTTTTCAACAGAAAAACAGACGTGGGAAAAGGACCTATTTTATAAGATTATTATAAATAGCCATGAGATAATGTATATAAAGCATTGAGCACAGACCTTAGTACATGGTAAGTGCTCAATAAATGTGAATAAATTGATATTACTTGATTTTTAATTGATCTTTATATATTAATGATAAAATTTTTACTAGATGTTTCTAGAAATGCTCAATTGTCAAAGCTATTTTGAATTTTCGATTTCTAAATCTTAGTTCTATACATTTGAACTGAGAATCACTTGTCATTATGATAACTTCTAAAAGCCCAACACTTATTTTTACAAGGAAAGGACCTGAAGAACCATGCTCCCAATCAAGAGTTTACATACATTCTGTCTGGGACTATATCAAGTATGACACATATAAGACTATACACTAAAATACTAAGTCAATCAAGTCACCGTCTTACTAAATTACTTATCTAACCAACTCATTTACATGAAAATATTTTGCCATACAAGCAATAAAGAAAAAAATACTCCTATATTTAAAGAGCAAAATTTATTGCTATTATTTAATGGATATTCTCTAAAGTAAAACTGTAAGATATACAGTATTCTCTCCTTTATTAAATACAAGGGATGAGAACTAGATTTAATTTGGGTAAAATTAATTACATCTTTGGCCTGATCTATAATTATTATTAATATATTAATATAGCATGCAATCGTAGAATTAGGTATTCACCTAATCCACCCTTGTCTGATTTCTTTCACCTTCAATAAAGAAAATTAAAAGAAACCGGGACTTAATAACATTTTTTAACTTTAAGTGAGAAAGTTTGTCATACTGAAAAAGGAAATTTAATTGTTGCTATATATTTTAAAACAGATAACCTTCATAAAAATGGAAAATTTTTATACGAAGATAACTTTTGTATTTATTGGTTGATTTATATGTGAAAGCTTGTTAATAAAAGAATATCGTACAAAATGATAGGCCAACTATCACTAGACTAATGTCTAACAGAAATTAAATTTTCATAGTTTATATTAACATGTATAAATAAAAGGTGTTTCTAAACAAATATTTTGAACTTTATAAAAGACCATTTCAATTTAACAAATAGTTGAATGAAATAAAATTTCACCTCCCGTACAAGAACCACCCATAAATACTACCATAAAGTTAATATCTTCAAGTTCCTTTTAGAGCTGTTTCTACATTATTAAAAAAAAAAAAAAAAAAAAGACAGGTTCTAAGTTCCAACAAAGCTAGATTGAGCAGTAATGTGGGTTTCATAACTGCAAACTGAGTATGTAATTACAAACATTATAATGCTACTTATAGAATCCTAAGTCTTAAAAATTTTATTCCCATATGATTGGTTTCATTATTATTCATATTTGTACTTGACACTCAAATATCTGCTTATATTATATTAGAAATTAGAACTATAAATGAACTCTTAAGAGTTTATTCATAATTTATAACAACTCTCAATGCTAATGACATAAAGTTCATTTGAGTTAAGCGACTGTTGGCTGCAGGTATAAAAAACCCAAATTAAAGAATAAAGAATCTAACTTCTTAAAACCTTTCCCAGCATTTTTATTCTCTTTCTAGGAAACTAAGATATTCCTCTTCTGCACAGTGATACTAATTACGTATCAGAGGAAACTCATAGGCAGTATCACAGTTCTATAACCATTACAAGTCATATACAAGCCCAATATAATTCCTGATTTAAGTAAGCTTATTCCACATTTTTAAAGATTCAGCAAAGATTAGGAAGGCTAAAAGCTCACAAAAGAAGAAAGGAAACTGGGATAGCATAATTGGGATGGGAAGAGGGGAGGAGAATATGACAAGAAGAAACAGACAACAGTAAGGAAAAAAATGTTGCAATCAAGAGACAGAGGACTGGCCTGCCTTTGAATATCACTCCAGCTACATCTTAGTTCTTGGTCTTCATCCACTGTCAACAGCCATTCTGGCTGCATTTCTGAACTGGGCTCTCATGGAGGTGATACATTCACCAGCCATCTTTAGGAAGGTAAATGATTAATTGCACTGTTTTCCCACTGCTGCAAGGACAATGAAAGGGAAAGTAAACTTGTGCACCTCATTTCAAATCTAGTTGTAATTTTCCACACAACAATAAACAGAAACATATACTTTAAAGTTATCAGGCCTTTCTTTTTCTCTTTTCCTGTGTGTATGTGTGGTGTCTTTGTCTGTGTGCTTTCATCAGGATAGTAAATATGAAAATCCCAATCTCCAAATCATCATCCAGTTGATGATAACTTCAGGGTAATTTGAATCTTCTGACCACAGATACAAGAACATGGAATGCGTAGTTTTCTCTGAACATCCCTTTTAATTACAAATATTAAAGTGATCTAATATAATTATAAATAAAGAGAAAGCCATGTAATTTAGAATTACGATTTCCACATATGAAAATCAATAGCAGGAAAATTTAACGTATAATCTTACGTGAATACCTCTAAGGTCTACAAAGAAATTCTATTTAGAGGTCTCCTACCCAAGATACAACACAGGGTATGTTTTTGCTTATTTGTTTAAAGCAGTCTCTACACCCATCATGGGGCTTAAACTCACAACCTGGAAAGCAAGCGTTGCATGCTCTACCAACTGAGTCACCCAGGTGCCCCCACAGGGTGGTTTCTTTTTTTTTTTTTTTTTTAATTTAATTTAATTTTTTAAAGATTTTTTTTCCCCCACAGGGTGGTTTTGATACCAAAGTTCTAAAATAAAAGATCATGTCAATTTTATTTCTTTGCCTTTGCAAATAACGAAAAAGAAGAGGGGAAAACACACTTTTGTGCATTAGTGCTGTCTGCCTTAGTTAAATTCACTTCCAAAACACCTCTAGGAATAAGTAATTTTACAAACATAGGTCTAAAATGGAAAAGTACCAGGTTGGTGTCTTTGGAGGGTCGTGTAAAGAAGTTGAGCACACAGATTAAAGAGAAATTATTACAGATATATTTCTTAACCCACCTGCTATCAGGTCATCAAGAGTGTCGGTAAGCGTCTGGGCTGGAGTTGCAACCATTAGTCCATCTGGTTCTTGAACTAACAGCCCCTGATCATGTCCAGTAATAGCAATCTGAGGCTGTCCTATAAGCTGATGATTACCTGATACTTTCTGAAGTTCAAGAGAACTTGTCCCATTAGAACCTAAGTCACCGGAAAAGTTACACTGTGGAGATGATAAAGGCTGGACTGGGACAAAATCAATTTGTGCTGCCGATGGTGGAGACTGGTGCTCATCATCAACATCGTTATCTTTAAATAAGAGTGTGTCAACCTGAGGTAACTCTGCAAAGTGATCCTCTGGGAGACTACCATCTCCTTCCCCTTCTGGGAAGACTCCGCTATGAGAGCACTGCTGCTGTGGAGATACTGTGTCTTTCTGACCTTTGGTTTCCAAGTATTCTTTGGTAAATTGCTGCTGTGTTTTCATCTGCAACTGCCTTTCCACTTTCTGCAGTTCCTTCAGTATTTTCTTCTTCTTCTGGACTTGCTCTTCTCTGTTCTTTTTAAGTTCTTCTATCTTATCTTTGTTCAGAGGTTCACCTTGAATTAACTCCAGTGACTTAAGCTGTGCTTTTTCAATAGCACTAATTCTTTGTCCCAGTTCATTCAGCTTGCCTTCAGTCTCCTCTACTATGCACTCCAAAGGCTGGTATGGGTGAAAAGGTGGCAGTACGTCCTGATCTGCTACCTGCAGGGAACTGGACTTCTGCTTGGATGTACCTAAGCACATGAAAAATGTTTGAAAAAGTGCCATGCTAAAAAAAAAAAAAAAAAATCAGCTCCCCCTCCCACACACACGGACCTCCCTCCCAAAACCCTTTTAACTAAGGCTGTAAAATGAATGTTCAAAGACTCACACCGGTGGGAGGCAGATTAAAGACTAGACTCCTCTATTTCACATAGCACACGCTGGGATGTTGCCAATTCAAAAAATGGGAATTTTTTAATTAAAAAATCGAATCTTTAGGATAGGAGGATTCTGGAAATTAAAACAGGTCCGGGAGAAAGGAAATCAAAGAGGAAAAATCTCGAAATTTTGCTTAGTAGATTGGACTTTTAAAGAATGTCAAATCTAAAATAGTGTCAAAATAGCGTTGAGGATATCATCAGTATTAGCTTAACTTTTCAATTGTTTCTTCACAATATTAACTGTGCAAGTAAAGGTTACTACAGGAAACTGTAACTTATAAATCAAAGTAGTGAAAAGTATTTTTCAAGTGGCCAAAACCTTTGTCTTGTTACATTAAAATACAGCATGAAATCAGTTTTTTCAGGACCTATCCTAAAATTTTCCACTAATAAGTCTTTAGCATTTCTTTACCTGAAAACTATATTAAACTTAAGTCACAAAGGACAATTATTCTGAGTTTAAATAAACTCTTCATGTAAAAGTCTACGAGAGAAACTGAGTATTACCTAGGAGAAACCAGGCTTCTCATATAGGATTTCTCATACTGACAGTGTATGTTAAAAATGAAGTAAATGTGTGTTATTTTAAGATTTTGGATTGCACTTAGTTACTCCCCTCATTACAAAATAATTATCAATATTAACAATCCTAACATTGGGACATAAAATGGAAAAAAATATATACAGTAACTACTCTGAGGCATACTCAAGGCTTAATCCTCCTGTTTAGGAAGAATTGGGACTATTCAGCAATAAAAAGGAACAAACTACTGATACATTCTATAAGGGGGATGAACCTTGAAAACATTACACTAAGTGAAAGGAGACAGTCACAAAAGATCACATATTATGCAATTCCATTTATATCAAATCTATAAAGAAAAAGGCAAATCTATAGAGACAGAAAGAAAAGTAGTGGTTGCTTGGGGTTATAGTAGTGAGAAGGAAGATTGATTACAAACTGGCATGAAAGATCTCAGAATGATAGAGATTAAAACTAGATGGTGGTGATGGTTACAAAATTCTGTAAATTTACTAAAACTCGCTGCACTGTACACTTAAAACGAAGGACCTTTAACGTATGTAAATTAAACAACAATAGAGCCGCTTTTAAAAAAGATCTGGGTAAAAAATAGTTGTTTACTATTTTGAATTGCAGTCAACATATGAATAATATAAGTAACTTAAGGTTTTTAAAAATAAGATCATCCAATGTATTCACAATGATTCTTAAGTCCAAAGGAAAAAGTCATCACCCATTTGATGTTAAAATACTCTGAATTACAAGAGGGTAATGAAACCACTAGGGAAAAAAATTAGAGCGTCAACTGTTTTTTGGTTTTTTTCTTCTAGAGTCGGAGATCTCAAAACTGCATATACCTCAAGCATCTTCAACATGTTATTAATGAAAAAGTCTAACAGTTTTCCCCCTAGATATTGACTTTAACAGGGTCAGGATACCACAGTTTTGAAATTATGGCAATCATTTTAAGAGAATTATTCTTTGAAAGCAACCCTCATCAAAATGTATTGCCCATATTTAATTTTATCTGAACTAAGAGATGGGTAAAGACTTTAATCTTCCTGAGCAAAAGCTGTTATATTTGTGAGATAATTTAATAACTACTATAAGATCTTACAGGAATTCATGGTTTGGTTTATCTGTTCCAAGTACCTAATAACAATCAACAGGTAAGAAAAAGGAGATTTACTGCCACAAACAGCAATGTAGACATCTGCTAGTCCAGCAAAGAAATTTTCAATCGTGTAATAAATGCAATAACATCAGCAATTTAGTAGCTCTGCAAAGAATGAATGTTCCTTTAAATGCTCATTAATTTTATTTACAACACGCTAGTATACTTACTAACAGGAATACGCCCCTTTTTTTTTTTCAAGTTTATTCATTTATTATTGAGACAGAGACAGTTCAAATGGGGGAGGGGCAGAGAGAGAGAGAGAGAGAGAGAGAGAGAGAGAGAGAGAGAGAATCCCAAGCAGGCTCTGTGCTGTCGGCACAGAGCCCAATCCTGGGCTTGAATTCATGAAACTATGAGATCGTGACCTGAGCCAAAACTGAGAGTCAGACACTTAATGGACTGAGCCACCCAGGCATCCCAAGCCCTATCTTGTTAACAAATAAAATCCAAGAAGTTTAGAGTACAAGATTACTAAAAGTAACTTATGTAACTGAATATAAAGACTATAAGCTGAGGACATATGTAGCAGGAAGAACACGATGGTAGAAAATAATGGACAAAAAACAGTTCTTCCCAAAATAGCCAATGGCTGAGTATCTGTAATCATGGAGTTAGTGGGACTGCATAGCTACACATTAGAGCACTAATTCAAGCTATAAATCAAGAATAAAACAAGGTGGTGAAGCACAAATAATGTCACCTAATTATTCCTAGAAGTTAAAGCAACACCTTCTGTGTTTGGGAAAAGAAGAGAATGTGACAAGCATCCTTCTAGCAACAAAAATTTTAGTAGGTAGGAAGGCAGTTGTGTAAGATGCCAGAAAATAAGAGTTCCACCTCTTTAAAACATCTCCCACTGTCACGTACAAATAAATTAAATCTATTCACTGGCAGCAGTGAGAGACATCATAAAGTACTATTTAGGAATATAGGTAAACCAACATCTAACTCTTTGGTCTGGTGTTTATCCTACTCCCTCAGCTTTCCCTTTTGTACCATCAATAAAACTAAGAGTTTGTTGGGGCGCCTGGGTGGCGCAGTCGGTTAAGCGTCCGACTTCAGCCAGGTCACGATCTCGCGGTCCGGGAGTTCGAGCCCCGCGTCAGGCTCTGGGCTGACGGCTCGGAGCCTGGAGCCTGGAGCCTGTTTCCGATTCTGTGTCTCCCTCTCTCTCTGCCCCTCCCCCGTTCATGCTCTGTCTCTCTCTGTCCCAAAAATAAATAAACGTTGAAAAAAAAAAAAAACTAAGAGTTTGTAATAAGAAACCATAACACAGAGACGGTTTCAAACATAGCCTTTCTTTTATGTGCAGTAAGGGAATGAGGTAGACATATATTTGACAAAAATTTAGTTTACTACTGAAATGAGCTTAATTCCATCAGTTATTTTCATGTATAAAATAGTATAGTGTGCAATAAAAAATAATGGCCAAAGGGAAAATTATAGGACATACAGATGGGTCTGGATTTGGTTTCATATTTCCTTACTTGATTTTGTCTAAGGACATTTAAGCGCTGTTCCACAATTCCCTTGCTTTCTTACATTACTACACAGCATCTTACTAGAATGAAATAGCACTCCCAACTGGGTCTTAAATGGAAAAAAAGGTTGATGAAATACAGTTGAAAATAACACAATACATCAAGTGTAGTAGAATATATATTATCTAATGGAATTTATATTTGGGTAAACAGATGTATATTGTGTTCTGAGTTTCAATATAAAATATTTCCTGTTATGGTCACAGTCAAAATGTGTCAAAAATGAAAGCCACTGGCCTAGAAAAGACTTATTTTGCCTTTATGCCTAAATTTCTATCTCAGAATTTCCCAAAGTAACAGGGCATGCTATACAGCTTTAATACAGTAAGGATAACCAAGCATGTCCAAAGACAGAGCATCTGTGTAACACCCTAAAAGATTAGTTCAACTTTCTGCCTTTTACTGTAAACAGCTATATGTTAAAAGATTAAATTCAGGCATATGTAAATCCATATAAGCATGATTACATGGAAATCTGCTAAACTAGAGAACATTAGGAGTAAAATTTCCAGAGGAACACTCAATTTCATTCACTGTACATATAATTTCTATACGATTTTACTGATTTGATATAAAAATAAGAACTTCTCATGTTACCTACTCTAATAAACAATTCTGGGATATAAAGCAGCATGTTAATTTCTTAGTTTATGTTCAAATTTTTTTCGATCTTGTCCGAACCACTCTAGAATACTACTTCTTAATTTTTTACACATCCTCTTTAATTACAATGTCTCTCTTCTTAAAAAAATTCTTAATAATTTTCTTTTGTCTTCAGAATAATCTAAATTCTTAGCCTGGCACCATTAATTTATTCAACAAATATATGAGCATCTAGTATAAGCAAGGCATAGTGAGCCATACAAAGATGAGCAACACAAACCCTGCCCTTGAGGAGCTTACAGTCTAAAAGGGGAGATAAAGATGTACAAATCCAAATGTAAGAATTAAGTCACGGGTTGGAAGGCATGGAAATGGGAAGGAGGGTGTATAATATGGGAACCCTTATGCATTACTAGTGGGAGTGTAAACTTCTATAGCCATCCCGGAGAGCAAATTTGTGGCACTTTGTCAGATAAACATTATGCATTCCTCAGACAGGTAATTCTGCTCCTGATTATATCCCAAAGAAATTCTCACACAGACCCACAAGGGGACTGTACCATGACTTTCATCACAGCATTGTCTGTGGTGGTGGGGAATGAGAGGCTATTTGGTATACCCATCACTGGAAAAGGAGAAGTAAAACAAGAAAAATATACAGGGTGAAGCACTGTGTTGCCAGTAGAAATAATCTAGAGGTGGATACACATCGATAGATCTTTAAAACAGTGCTGAGTGAGAAAAGTAAAAAACAAAACATGACCTATAGCACAATACCAGTCATGTAAATCAAAAATACACACAAAGTAGTAAACATTTTATAAGAACAAAAGAACTCACATCAAACACAGTAGAGTCATTGCCTACAAGGGAAGTAAGGGAATGGGAAGACGGAGAAAAGAGAATAAATAAAACAAAAGAGGATCCATGACAACAAAGCAGCAGGAATGGAGTATGATTAACTCAACCTTCTTTCTACACTTTGAAGTCCAAGGGGAGGGGAAGAGGCAGGAGTGACCAGAGTCTGAAGGAAGATCCCATGAAGTGTTGTTGGACTCCAGAGAAAAGAAATTACTCCTCAAGAGGGCCTGAGGTACACACAAAGATGTGTTTTGTTTATCCTGACATCATTTTAGTGTTTTGCAACAAATTAGTTCTAAGATGTACAACCTGCAGAAGATAATTATGAGTCCTATCTTTTAGAATTCCTGGAGAATCAGTTACAACAAATAAGTTGGATGCAAGAGTGGCTTTAAGTAACAAATTTATTTACAAAACTGATTTGGAAGGGCAAAAGGTTGATATTATTTACATATCCTTTCCCAACTGAACGTTCAAAACTATAGTTAGTAAAGCTAAATAATGCTAGAAAACGGAGCATACCACTATCACCTGGTTTCACATTTTGTTTATAGAGGTGATCTTGAGGCCTCTGTCAGATACCACCTAGAATGCTGATTCCTTTGAAAACCGACCATGGATAAGTGAGATTAGTTGCCTAAAAAAGGAGAATATGGGTCAAGATGGATGGAGCCTAGGCAAACAAAGCACATGGATCATGAAAGAAAAGAATATCTGAGTAGGATATATATAAAATACCTGGGTAAGTCTTTTTTTTTTTTTTAATGTTTATTTTGAGAGACAGAGAAAGAGAGAGACAGAGACAGAGCATGAGGGGGGAAGGAACAGAGAGAGGGGGAAGCACAGAATCCTAAGCAGGCTCCAGGTTCTGAGCTGTCAGCACAGAGCCTGACGCGGGGCTCAGACTCATGAACTGTGAGATCTTGACCTGAGCAGAAGTTGGACACTTAACTCACTGAGTCACCCAGGTGCCCCAAAATACCTGGTTAAGTTTTAAGGGCATGATATGTTCTAGAAGGATACAGATATGAATAATAAAAAGACTTCAGACATAAGTGAAATGTTCTAAGAACTTAAAAAATGATTGCCAGGAAAGGAAGAGAGTCCTAAAGAGTAAGAACTCTTCCTCCATCCCTAATCAAACATGCAACACAGAGATAGTCTAAGGACTTAGAAGAAACAAAAACACGAGCATTGAACAGAGATTTCACCACTCAAAGAAATTTCTTTAGAGAAATAACAGAGTTTTGAGGAGAAAAAGACACTTTGAGGAGAAAAAAGTAATAATATTTCTTCCATAATTTAAGATAACGTTTTCCTATCTATCTGGATACTTCAGTATGTACGTTTACAACACCAACTAATTTTTCCTAATTCATAGTGATATAATACTCTACGATGCACATGATTTATATTAAAATAACATCTTAATACAGTGGATTATCACAGTTGGCTCTACGTAAAGAACTACTAGGTTGGCAATGCCACTGGCAGCTGACAACATCAAGTACCCAAGGGTCTAAATACAAGTGTTAATTTTTTCCTTCTCTAATAATTTAGTAAAATGAAAGATCATTAAAAAATTAGTTCATTTTTATGCTATTCAGTAAGTAATAAAACATCAGAGTGAAGAAAATAAGTAGATACTCAGTAAAGAAGTTCTTTCAGTAATTAAAAAATATGATTACTCACTTGAGCATCAACTTAAAGAAACCTTACCCAAACGTTTCTGTTGCCTTACATATTAAACCTGAATTTAAAATGTTTTACTTCTTCTCTGTTGACACTTTATGTCCTTCCTAGCTTATTTCTTGATTCTTTTGTGCCTCTGTGTTATTAATGTATTTTTTAATCATTTCTTATTTAGTACTGAATTTCTTTAGCCAAAGTTACTATAGTCTTCTACAATGTATGGCCAAACAAAAAATTATAAAAACAGAGACATTTAGGTTTAAGTATTTTACTAAAGGCTGTCAGTCAGTTAGGATACTCAGATTCCTTAACAAGTACATGCTTAATTTGTTTTTATTTGTTAAGATTAAAAAAAGCAGTCTTAAAAAAATAGCAGTCTTATTTTTTGAAGAGTTTGAATAGCTAAGTGTCCAATAGAAAACTCCATAACTACCTTAAGTCAGAGAGATTGCAGATATTTGCTCTCTGAAATTAATAGTTTAGAAATGAACTAATCCTTGATCATGGCCCTCAATACTCTAAATTACTAAAATTGACATAATTTAAAAGTAGCTTCTGTTTGCTGCTATAATAGTCACCTCTAACCAACTTTTCTCAAATCATAGTATTAGAGGTACTAACATATACTTACACACTTCACTGTAATTTCAAAAATCTAAAGATTGGTTATTATATATTGAATGAAATGCGCTCATAAATTTGTTTTTATGTAGTTTTTAATACCTTACATATTACCTACTTTATTTCAGAGATATGACAACTATACGATTATCAAGTGAAGGTACTTTCTATCTACAAGTGAAGACAGCAGGAAAATATGAGAGCTCACAAACGTAAGTCCTTTAAATAATATATGCTCCTTCTTAATATTCACTTGGATATCATTTATATACTTTTTGATAGTTATTTGTCCAGGTTCACATGACAGATGTAAGCCCACCATATTCAGCATTACATGAAAGAAACTACATATAATTCTTAAACTTCTAACTCCCAGAGTTGAAAAGTGCTACTAAGACTTAACTAGACAGCAAACATACATTTTCATTCCTCATATTTTACTGTTGTTCAACAAAAGAATTGTCAAATGCAAAATGAATGCCTGATAAATTTTTGCTACTGTAATATAATCAACAGCCTGATATGCTTTTAAAGTATTTTCACCTGTGCAAGATGAAAACTCCAACTAGCAGTATGTTAGCAAGAAAATTAGAAATCATTTTTCTTAGTATTTATGTTCTTTCATTTATAAATAATCTGTAAGACTACTAGCATTTGTCAGAAATCCCTAATTCAATTAATCCTGGGTACACAGTTACGGTGTACCATTAAAGTACTTTTGTGAATTCATTAATTAGGTGATGAAATACCCATTTTAAGGAAAATAATTCAATAACTAACCTTTTTGTACTCCTAAAAGGGCAGGAGAGTTCTCCTGTGACGTTCTATCAGGTTCTTGGGGAGGTACAACCATGGCAAGTGTATGCATTGGTACACGTGGAACCTAAAAAATTAACTCAGAAAAAATACCATCTCAGACCAAAGAATAAAAAGGAGGCCCTTAAATGAAATGGAAATTTAGATTTTATTTATATGCCACCAAATTCATTTTTTTGTTTCTTAAAAAAAAAAAAAAAAAAGCAAGCCTCACCAAAGAATAATTTCGAGAATAGTGAATAGTGAATTGGACAAGCTCCGGCAATCTATAAGCTGTGAATGATTTAAGCTAAAGAGAATTAGTATTACTCTCTTGTTAGAGAGAAAGCCTTGTTGGGGCCTTGTTGGTTCTGATTATAGTTAAGAGTACAAGTCACATATTAACTGGCCAATTTACCCTTGTTCAAATTCTGTATGGGTCAAAAAAAAGAAAAGCCAACATAGTCGCCAAATTGTGGTATTTTAGCAGTTCTCAGGGTAACACTGTGGAAAAAAACTTAAGATTTCACTGAACTTTGTATACTTAGTATACGCTACAGTCTCTCCATATTTTTAGGTAGGCTTATAAATTACTTTAATGAATTTCTGATGCATATATCCTAGTTAACTATACCCTGGTTGACAAAAGTAGCTATCTCTACAATAATTAATACTGTATTGGGAGGTACTCAGGAAGAAGTTATCTCTTGGTTCAAGATTATGCTTAAGGTATTTATTAAAAACAACCCTACAGTATGATGACAACTTGGAAAATTTGTATTTATATTTGATATTAAGTATTTTGTAAAAAGGATTTTTTTTTCAGTAAGATAATAAGAAATTTTCATTTGTACCTTTTGAAGAAATAAACCTTAAAGATTTGAGATCATGTTTATCTCAATAAGTAATAGAAAAGAGAAACAAATCCATTTTGCTTAAAACTATTTTATTTTTGGGGTGCCTGGGTGACTCAATCAGTTGAGTGGTCCAGCTCTTGATTTTGGCTCAGGTCATGTTACCAGGGTTATGGGATCAAGCCTCACATCAGGTTCCTTACTGGCATGAAACCTGCCTAAGAGTCTCTCTCGCCCTCTGTCCCTCTCCCCAGCTCACATTCTTTTTCTAAAATAAAAAAAAAAATTGTTTTAAACCCAATTTTATTTATTTATTTATTTAATTTTTAAGTTTATTTATTTAAGTAATCTCTATACCCAACGTGGGGCTTGAACTAACGACCCTGAGATCAAGAGTTGTGTGCTCTTCTGACTAAGCCAGCCAGGCACCCTTAAAAGTAATTTTAAACAAAAACTCCCAATCGATTTGAAGACCCTATATTTATAAATCAACTCTGTTTTACTTTACCTGAGATTGATCTTGAGAAGGTGAGGTGAGCTGAGACACATCTGTAGTAGGAACTGACAGAACATTGTTCGGATAATCCAACAGATAAGAAACAACATTTGTATGGCCACCTTTTGCAGCTTCAATGAGCATTGTAGAGCCATCCTGAGAAAAATTGATGCTATTAATTAATTATCTGCAAATTTCTGCTTATGACTGCTATAGACATTTAGTTTCTTGGCAACCTGCCTACAACCAACATTCATTTATAAACAGTAATGAATATTAAGCACCGAGATGAGGCAAGCATAGTTTCATTATCTTTTAATAAAAACTATTTATTTACTTATTTTTAAGTAGAATACCTTGAGTCGATGAGTAGGGTCAGCTCCATGAGCCAACAGTAGCTCAACAACTGCCAGATGACCTCCTGCACAAGCCAGTGACACTACCGTATGGTCATTATTGGCTGTAGCCCTATTCACATTGGCACCTTCAAAGAAACATCAACAACAAAATTAGAGAAAGCTGGAATCAAGTCAAGTTTGCAGATAATAATATCACTTTAGAGTTTTTTTGAAGTATGACATAAATTTAAAAAAAAAGCAAACAAATCCTAAGTGTACAGTTGAAAAATTTTTACAAAGTGAACACACCTGTGTAACCAGCACCCAGATAAAGAAACAGAACGCTATCCACATACCAGAAGTCCCATACCTTGTGCCCTCTTTCAGTCACTACCCACCCTTCCAATGGTACTACTATCCTGACTGCCAAACTGGTATTAGTTTTTGAACTTTATATGAATGAAATCATACAGTGTACTCTTTTGTGTCTGGCTTCTTTTGCCCAATTTAATTAATTTTCTTTTTGTTTTAACATTTATTTATTTTTGAGACAGAGAGAGACAGAGCATGAACGGGGGAGGGGCAGAGAGAGAGGGAGACACAGAATCGGAAGCAGGCTCCAGGCTCCGAGCCATCAGCCCAGAGCCCGACGCGGGGCTCGAACTCACGGACCGTGAGATCGTGACCTGAGCTGAAGTCGGATGCTCAACCGACTGAGCCACCCAGGCGCCCCTGCCCAATTTAATATTTGTGAGATTCATCCACAATGTTGCACGTAGCTGTAGTTGGTTTATTCAATATCACTTTTAAAATGGAAAATCTAGAAGACTAAGATTAATAAATATATACAGGTTAATGAAAGCCTCAATAATATTATGTCACTCTCAAAATGTTTCAAAGACACTTTTTACCTACTTCTCGAACGTGGCAATATAGCCAGGTCTCAAAGTAGAGAAAACAGATTATTTAAAAATAATATTTAAGAGACATATAACTCTTCATATTGTATAATTTAATAGTCAGAAGGACCTGGATATGGAGAGAAGACAATATCCAAAAATGTTATCTGAAAGGCTATTTAGTAAGTTGTTCAGAAGCGTTGTTCAACACGACCTGAAGAAAGTGTAAATGCAAAATCTTTTCTTAGACACAGAATCTGAAGCGGGCTCCAGGCTCTGAGCTGTCAGCACAGAGCCTGACACGGGGCTCGGACTCACGAACTGTGAGATCATGACCTGAGCCAAAGTCGGACACTTAACCGACTGAGCCACTCAGGTGCCCCACTGCTAGAATTAATTTATTTAATTTTCAGAAATATCCAGTTGAACCTAATCCTAACTCACATAAAAGTACCTTTTGGGAAGGGCAAGACACACCAATAAACATTCTTACATTAGCAACGTGAAATTAGTTTTAAGGTTGTTAATAATAATAAATTTAGATGGTAGGATTGGTTAGCAGCTACTATAGCCTAGAAAGGCTATAATCAATGTGTTCTTCCTCCTGACAAGCCTAATTACATGCTTAGCAGAGTTGTCACAGGGTATGATTAGATAACTTCCTCAGTAAAGGCGCATGCGAGAATTCCAAAGGTTACCCATTTGTTTATTATTACTTCAGTATGTTTGAGGTAAATTGCTTTTACAGACTATGTTATAACATTGCGTAAAGATATGTTTTATTTGATAACAAAAATGTGACATTAAGAAAATAAACCTAGGGGAGCCTGGGTGGCTCAGTCAGTTAAGCAACTGACTTCAGCTCAGGTCATGCCCTTGAAGTTCACGAGTTCCAGCCCCACATTGGGCTCTGTGCTGACAGCTCAGACCGTGAAGCCTGCTTCGGATTCTGTGTCTCCCTTTCTGTCCCTCCCCAGCTCGTGCTCTATCTCTCTTTCTCTCTTTCTCAGAAGTAAATAAACATTAAAAACATTTTTTTTTAAATAAAAAGAAAAGATGGGGCGCCTGGGTGGCTCAGTCAGTTAAGCATCCGACTTTGGCTCAGGTCATGATCTCACGGTTTATGGGTTCGAGCCCTGCATCGGGCTGTGTGCTGACAGCTCAGAGACTGAAGCCTGCTTCGGATTCTGTGTCTCCCTCTCTCTCTGCCCATCTCCCGCTTGTGCTCTGTCTCTTTCTGTCTCTCAAAAATAAATAAATGTAAAAAAAATTTTTTTTTAATAAATAAAAAGAAAACAAACCTAGTTGTATCCAATTAAAGAAGAAAAGTATATTTAAAATGATAAAATTTTATACTGCTTTCTAAATAACACAAAATGTCCCAAGTTTTGCTGGAATGTAGATATCAAATTTTTATTTTTATCTAAAATTTTTATTTCACAAAACATAACATCACCTGAGCAGACCTTCCTTGAATTTTAGCATCCTACCCCAGGATCTTTCATCAGATGCCAGAGTACCTCTAACACTATACACAGAGTTAGGCTGAACCAAATGAAATGGCTGATATTACCATTTTTGACATATAAAACGACAGTTTTATATGGTTCAACCTAACATGGCTTTAGCAGTGTTTCACTTTTTCATAATAAACAGTCTTGAACTACCTTTTCACTCATCATTTGAACTTCTTTGCTTGAATATATTTTAATAATATAATCTCTAGAGGAATATAAAATTAATAAATAACAGCCTTGCATACTTGGTTAATTCAAGTGTATGGTAAACAATAGTAGTGGCCTTTCTTCCACCCCTCCCCACCCAACCTTCCAGCAAAACTTCCTTATCATTAAGTGTTGAACAGTACTCTACTAAATATAGCTGGATATTTTATATTTGGCTTTTCCAACTTTTGGGAGCAATAATATGCTACTTGGTTGATGAACTTCAAACTCAAATTTAATAAAGAAAAATCCCAATAAGTACCTCATGAACTCTACACTTACTAAATAAAAAACAGCAAGAAAAGGTGATAATACGAGGTTCCTGCTTGGCTCAGTCGGTTAAGCGTCCGGCTCTTGATTTCGGCTCAGGTCATGATCTCACAGTTGTGGGTTCAAGCCCCGCACCAGGATCTGCACTGACAGCGCAGAGCTTGCTTGGGTTTCTCTCTCTCTCCCTCTCTCTCTCTGCCCCTCCCCACTTGTGCACTCTCTCTCTCAAAAAATAAACTTAAAAAAGGATTTTCTAAAAAGACTAGAATACAATGCTTGTACTGTAGGAAAAGTCGCTTTCACATAAATAAAAAAAATAAATAAACAAACAAACAAACAGTTAAGGATTTTTTTCCCAGAAATCACAGCTTCTTACAAATGATGACTTATATTTTCCTTACCTTTGCTAATAAGAAACTGCACAGTGCACAAATGACCAGCTCTTGCAGCTTTCATCAAGGTGTTCTTCCACCTTCAGATTCATGTTCCTATTAAAGAAACAAAAAATAATCCATCAGTGCCAATTCATTAACCATCTATTTTAAACACTTAGTACAAATGACATGATAAATAAGAGATTTAATACTTACTCAATGTAGCCACTTATACTACCCATTTCAATTCCTACAAAATGTAGGATTAATTTCAGTCCACACTAGATGGTGTAACTTTTTTAAGGGCAAGTTCAGTTTTGCATACCGAACAGCATTTAAAGATAATACTTATGTTCAGTTTGATCCTCAAGAGAAATAGCTGCATTTTTCTAAGCATAAGGCTAAAAGATGTTTTCCTAACTATTCATATGAATTATGAAAAAGGAACCTTAGTCATACAGGTGAGCAGGAAGATTGTGATCCTAAGAGATTAGAAACCAATAAGAACTCTATCAAAGGGCAGAAACCAGTCCCTAAAGTAAAACACTATGGTATTTCAAGAAAAAAGGGAAAAGAAAAATATACCAATGAGCAGACATTTTTTTTAGAAATTAAATATGTAAGTAGTGAAAGGCAAAAACAAGTTTTATAATAGCAGAAAGATTGCTGTTCCTTTTAGGAAGTTTGCCAGCAAGAGAAGTGAACGATAAAACAGCTTCCAACCATCCAAATATCAAATGCCACTAAAAGGAGCTTGCTTATATTATGTAGTAAGTAGTCCTGTTGGAAGAACTGTAAACTCTTACTATATTCATCTCAGTATGAAAATGTAGCTGATAAACTGCTTCCATGAAAAGTTCACTCACCTATCCCCTCTTTCATTATCTATGCAAGCATTAACTTCTGTTGTTCTGGTCCTCTTTTGCTACTAAGAAAAACTTGATAAAGAACAGTAATTAACTCAAGCTTTACTTCAGCTCTATTCTAGTTAACTCAGAATCCTTTAGCTACCACACAGTCAACTTAAAAATAGTGTGCTCTGGAGCGCCTTAGGTGGTTCATTCGGTTAAACATCCAATCCAATTCTTGATTTCAGCGCAGGTCATGATCTCACACTTGTGAGATGAAGCCCCTCTTCGGGCGCTGTGCTGAGCATGGAGCCAGCTTGGGATTCTCTCTCTACCTCTGTCTCTGCCTGCCCCTCCCCTACTCGCATGTGCACACATGCTCTCTCTCTCAAAATAAATGAACCAAAAAACTTAGTGTGCTTTGCCAATAGGATGCAATTTAGTCAGTTTATATAACTATACCTAACCTACAACATGGGCAAACTAACAACGAGAAATAAGTAGATTGTCAACCTAATGGAAACTTCAAACTGGTCTGCAGTGATGGAAATTACAGTCTAAAAGAGATTTTAATATTTTTATCTTGATAGTGTAGAATCTCTCATCCTCTTATAAAAATTAATGTTTTGACTTCTTGATTGTTATGTACAGATAAACCCATTTTAAGTTGAAAATATCTTAAATTGAAAATGCACTTAGGGGCTCCTGGGTGGCTCAGTTGGTTAAGCATCTGACTTCGGCTCAGTTCATGATCTCACAGTTTGTGAGTTCGAGTCCCGCATCGGATGAGCACGAGCCCTGTATCAGGTGAGCACGAGTCCCACTTTGGGTGAGCCCTGCTTCTCTCTCTCTCTGCCCCTCGTGAGATTCTCTCTCTGCCACTCACTCACGCGTCCTCTAAATAAATAATAAATAATAAATAAATAAGAAAATGCATTTAACACACCTAACCTATTAAACATTATAGCTTAGCTAAGCCTACCTTAAACATGCTCAGAACATTTGTGTTAGCCCACAGTTGGAAAAAATCACCAAGAACAAAGCCTTCTTCATCATAAAGTTACTATATCTCATGCAACTTATTGAATACTGTACTGAAAGTGAAAATGGTTCTATGCATAGAACGGAATGGTTGTGAGTGCATTGGTTTTATACTCCCTGAGATCCTTGACACCACGTGGCTCCTGGAGCTGCTGCTCACTGCTGCTTCCCAGCATTTTAAGAGTATCTTACCAAATAATGCCAGCCCAGAAATAGGTCAAAATTCAAAATTCGAATGCTTTCTACTGAATGCATACTGCTTATTGCATATTGCAATATTGCAATTGCATATTGCTTTTGCATCATTGTAAAGTCAAAAAATCCTAGGTGAACCATTATAAATCGGGGACCATCTGTATGGACGTAGCTATATGAACCGCTCCTTCATCTTTCAATCATATATTAGTTTGTATAACTATTTGGCTAACATGTCTCTGCCACTAAATTGTAAGCTCCATGAGCATAGTAATCACATCCATTTTTGCTTACCATTATATACCTAATGTCTAAAACAATGACGTGTTTCAATAAGGTTTACCGAGAAGGAACCTAAGTGTAACTGACCTCTCAAATCTTCCCTTTCATAGTACTGAGGTTTGAAGTTTTAATTTTCTACTAGGTAAATAAGAGAAAGAAAAGTTAATTTGACAAGAAATTAAGAGTAGTAGCTAAACTCAGAGTAAGACATTCATTATCTGCATTTGATAATACATTGTTACTAGAACATGGGTGGGCAATAATAACATCACTTTTCCTTTTTTTTTTTTTTTCTTTCTTATCTCTTAAGCCTAGCAATGACACCCATCAGCATAACAAGGTCCTGTGAATAATGGCAAAGACAAAAGATTTTGAAAGCCCTCCTTTAAAATAAACTTTTAAAATAACTGTTAGGTCTGCATATATCAAACATTACTACAGCTGTTAAAGGATAAGAAATCACAAAAGTACAGTCCCAAGATCCTCACCCCAAGTCAAATTCCAAAATTCAACATACTAACCAAATTTCTGAAATGAAAGGTGTGAAAGATGCCTGTTTTATTTTCCTCCCTATAAATATATACATGCACTTTTTGGTTTTGAGAAACATTATTATGTTTGAGAAAATGGTTGATAAAACAATGCCCCAACTTTATAAGGCATTATAATATTTCACATCTAAATCAATACTGTAAATCCCACAACATATCATTTGCCCCCAAACATCTGACCATTAATCTTTCTTTTAAAATAGGAATGGGGCAGGGAGCACCTCAGTGGTTCAATTGGTTAAGCATCCGATTCTTGATTTCAGCTTAGGTCATGATCTCAGAGTTTGAGAGTTCTAGCCCCCCATTGGGCTGTGTGCTGACGGTGGGGAGCCTGCCTTGGGTTCTCTCTCTCTGTCACTACCCCACTCATGCCCTCTCTCAAAAGATAAACTTTATTTTAAGATAAACTTAAAATAATAATAATAATAAAAATAGAATAGGAATTGGGGTATCTGGGTAGCTCAGCCGGTTAGGCATCCTACTCTTGATTTTGGCTCAAGTCATGTTCTCCGTTTCCTGTGTGGGCTCTGTGCTGACAGCATGGAGCCTACTTGAAATTCTCCCTCTTTCTCTGCCCCTCCCCCACTCACACTCTGCTTCTCTCAAAATAAATAGATAAACTTAAAAAAGTCTTTGCCCCCTCCCAAAAGAATCAAAATAGGATAATATATACTACTTACTTATGAATGTTGGGTTTGTTAGCACAGCCAATATTTGTTCAAGATCAATCAAACTTTAACATATAAATTATGATTATTTTTCCTTCATAAACACAGAAAATTATTTTCCAAGGTTATAAACTTAATATTGACATTGTAATATTGCTTCTTTCTCTGTTTTGGGGAATAGCTAGAATAATAGAGTTCATTTGATCCTTGAACATTTGGTAAAACTCACCTATAAATCCATCTGGTTTCTTACCTTCATTGGATTAGATTTTAAACTACTGAATTCAATGTGTAACACTTATTGTTCTATTGAGGTTTCCTGTTCATGAGTCAGTTTTGATAATTTACATACTCACAGAAAAAAATCAGTACTTATCTCATGTCAGCATTCAAACTTATTCACTGTTCATATGACTGACTGCCTTATACATTTTAAAGATCTCTAATGTATCATATAGTTATAACTACCTTTAAATTTCTATCATTTACCTGTGCCTTTCCCCCTTAAAAAAAATAGTCTGCCTTATTTTATCTATTTCAGTAGTTGTGTTTTGTTGTTAAGTCAGCTTTTAATTTTGCTTTTTTTCCCTATTTTTCCTTTTTTATCCCTATTTTTTTGTTGTTTTCTATTCTATAAATTTTGCTTTTATCTTTATTCCTTTCTTGTTTATCCTGTTGTTTTTTTATTAGCCTCATTTACTTTCATTTTGTATAATATAAAAAATTTCCTTCTAAGGACCACGTTAGCTGTATCCTCTTACCTAAGTTTTGATGTATAGTTTTTGTGATAACTTCTTTGTAATTTTTACTATGATTATAACTGTGATTGTCTCTAACCCATGCACTATGTAAAAGTATCTTTCTTCATTTTACAGGTGTATGGGATTTTAAAAAAGTTTTTATTGTTGATTTGTAATTTTAAAGCAATAGAGACCAAAGAAATGTAGCCCATATGACTAGTAAGTTTGTTTTAAAGACTTTTTGTGGCATAAAACATGGACAATTTTTATACGTGTTCCATGTGTTGTTAAAGAATATATAGCATATATAGTGGAAACAATGTTAGCTCTTTATTTACAAGACCAAATTTGGGGCACCTGGGTGGCTCAGTCAGTTGAGTGTTTGAATCTTGGTTTGGCTCAGGTTATGATCCCAGGGTCATGAGATCAAGCCCCATGTCAGGCTCTACACTGAGTGTGGAGCCTACTTAAAATTCTCTCTCTCTCCCTCTCTCTCAATCTCTCTCTCTCTCCAGCTGCTCCTCTTCCACCCTCTCTCTCACTCTAATTAAAAAAAAAAAAAACTATTAAAAAAAAGAAAACTTGGGGCGCCTGGGTGGTGCAGTCGGTTAAGCGTCCGACTTCAGCCAGGTCACGATCTCGCGGTCCGTGAGTTCGAGCCCGGCGTCGGGCTCTGGGCTGATGGCTCGGAGCCTGGAGCCTGTTTCCGATTCTGTGTCTCCCTCTCTCTCTGCCCCTCCCCCGTTCATGCTCTGTCTCTCTCTGTCCCAAAAATAAATAAACGTTGAAAAAAAAAAAAAAAAAAGAAAACTTGAGTTTTCTATTCTTAACAATTGTTTTGTCTATTTGATCAGTTTCATACAGAAGTGTATGGAAAAAATCCTATCACCACAAATGTAGACTTATTTTTCTTGTAACTTTGTAATTTTCTATTTTACTTAGAGAGAAGATCATTAGTTACTGATTAGTAACTGATTGTTATGATCAGTTGGGAGCATTTATCTCTAAAAATGCTTTTTACTTAAAATTCTACTTCATCTGGTATTAATACTGCCTTACATACTTTTTCCATCACTTTGTCTACCTTTCTCTATCACTGTCTTTAGATTTATCCCCCGAAAACAGAATTTGCTAGATTTTGGTATTATTCATCTAATTCAAAATCTCTGCCTTTAACAGCTGTGTCCAATAGGTTTACGTTTGTTCTGATTACTGATATGTTTTTTTAAAAAAAAAAGTCAAGTTTTTCAGTACCTGATCCTCTTCTCTTGAACACAGGGGCTCTAGTGTGGCCTTTCCACCTTCTAACACATCCTTCTGAATTTCATGCTATTGCTGCCTAGAATTTTAGTATTACTTTGGTTTTAAGCATAAAAATTTGGGTTTTGTATTTATAAATTTTTATTTAT
Source organism: Lynx canadensis (assembly GCF_007474595.2). Lineage (NCBI taxonomy): Eukaryota > Metazoa > Chordata > Mammalia > Carnivora > Felidae > Lynx > Lynx canadensis. The sequence goes on along the minus strand of NC_044303.2, from coordinate 116,603,167 downwards.
AATATGTTTCACTAATTTCTTTGCTTACCGTAGCTTCTTGCATCCCACGCCTTCCTCCAGGATATATTTCTCTCCTTATTGATGTACATATCTTTTAGTAGTTCTTTTGGCAAGGATCTGAGGTGATAAGCTCTTTTATTCTTTGTAGATCTTAAAATAAGCTTATTTTTCCTTCTCTGGAATAGTGGCTGAATACAGAACTCTATTTTTTTTTCTTGGTATGTGGAGGATATTACTTCCCATTGTCTTCTGTGATTATTACTGTTGATGAGAGTCTGCTGTCAAAGTTTGATCGTTGTTCCTTTGAAGTAACGCATTTTTTTTCCTCTAGTAGCTTTTAAGATACTGTTCTTTATCTTTCAAATTCTACAGCTTCATTTGTTCTGCTTAGTGATTAATTTTTCAACCAAGGATTAATGTCTAACTTCAATTCCAGAAGATTCTCTACCATTAGCTCTTCAAACATTGCCTCTGCTTTGTTTGCATCTCTATCCTCTCATTCAGGAACTTCAAAGAGATGTGTGGTAGAGCGTCTCAATCTACCCTTTCTCTCAGTTTCTCTTTCATATTTCCCATTTCTTTATCTTTATGCTATATCTTGTTATTTCTTGTTTTGTCATCTGATTCACTCATTTTTTTTTTATTCAGCATGTCCAATATACTACTTAACATATGTTGAATTTTTATTTCCACAACTTTCTCCCCAAAGTTTAAATTTTTTTTCATACCTGTCTGTTAATTCATAATTACTGGCTTTCATTTCATTTTCTCACATTGTTTTATGGCTATTGGTTATAGCTTAAAATAAGCATGTTTAAAGTCTTTTCTTTCAATTGCCTGGGCTTGTATTCTGCTGCTTTGCTAACTTTTTGTTTGTTTGCATTTTGACTATCTCTTGATGTAGATTTGGTCTTGAACGCCATAATTTTTTTGTTTGAAAAGCTCATTTTGCGTGGGAGTTGTTTCTTTTATTTCCATCCATAGGTTTATTATCCCTTCTCATCAGATGGTTTGAAACTTGCCTGAATCTGGTCCTTAAAGTCCATTTCAAAAGTAGATCTTTCATTGGCAACTTAAATTTCCAGTCTTATGGAGTAATTTCAGTTCTGCTCACTAAATCAAAAACCAGTGGCCTCCCAGTTCTTATTTAGAGTGTTATGTTTGCATCTTCATTCTACCGAGAACAAGTAGATAATTTCTAATCGCAACCAATGGCAGTTGCTTGGAGGGTTTATTTTTTTTTCCATCTTTGTTCATAGGTAGGGCAATAAGGTCCAGTTCCTTGCTTCAATCTAGCAGAGTAGATCTGCTGGCCTCTCTGTCTATTATGCATTCGGTCCCTATGTCCCTACAGAAACTGACATGCCAGTCCCCAACCCCTCTCTTAATTCTCCTCGGGCCTACAGCTTCAGCTGTGGGGCCATGATCCATTTCTAGTCCAGACTCCAGACTTTTAAAATCTTGTTTCTAATATAGCTACATATTTTTAGTCTAATATAGCTCCCATATTTTACTTGTATCTATGGACTTGAAAACGACAGAGAGCAGAGAGGTTTCAAAACAGACCAACACTGACTTTACCTTCTTGACTGGAAGTCATTTGTACCTATATTTAAACAAGGTTGAAATAGCTGAAAAGGACTCATTAAACACACAATAACCTAGACAGAGAGAACTTGGCCTTTAAAAAAATGTATTAGGAGTTTTGTGTATTTCACAAATAGTTTTAGACCAAGAAAAAAATAGGTAAAAGTTTTCCAGCTTTCAACAGTTAAACTAAAAAAATATGTATACGTTATTCTTTAATAAAAAGTTAATAGTTAAAAAGTGGGAGGTCATATTTAAAGTTAATTAAGGTAGCTAATCACTCATGGTTGAAATATACTGATAAATGAATAATTAGAACTGATAAGTCCCCTAAAATCTTATCCGTGAAAAATACACTGCAAAGTTCTGGTTCTGATGAATAAGCACTAGGAGAAAAAAGGCGTAGTTTTTTTTTTTTTTTTTTTCCCCATTTGGGCTTAGATAACAAAATTTAATTGAAAATAAACTTTATTATTTTTGTAAATAAGTGATTTCCTTTAAACTCACAGCCATGGATATCCAAGGTATACATCTAAGGATTGTAATTATATCACAGAGGCAGCACTTCTTGGAGTTGGAGGAGGACATTGTCAAGGGAAGGACCAGAATCACAGGGAAGTGAGGGAGACTGTTTTATACCATATATGTACTAGAGGATTCTGATGGACTTCCCTGGGGGGTATGTTCTTTCAATCCACCACTGTTATTTTAATTATTACCTGAGTGATGTGCTGTTACTTATCTTATTCATATCCCTCAGGAGAACATGAAATGCAAAAAAGATTGAGGCACTAGTCTAGGGCTTGTGTTTAGCTCAGTTTCTAAAAATCACAAATAACAAAGAGAAAAACCAAACTTCTCAGTTTGGATGGAGGAAGAAGGATGGATTATAAAGCCAAGATGGAAAAGGAACAGAACTCAGCAGTGATACAGAATAATCTATGGACTCTAGCAATGTCTCAAAGTGTGGAATATGGAAAACTTGTCATCAGAATCTCCTGGGATATCATTTATAATGCAGATTCCCCATTTCGGATCTGCTAACTTTCAACTTCTAAAAGGGGGGCCACAAACCCCATTTTAAAAAAAGCATATCAAGTTTTGAGACTTACAGCCAGAGAGAGAGAGACTTATAATCAGATTTCCTATAATAAATCTAGGGAGAAAGAAATACTTCATCTGAAATAACACTTAGCTTTACATTCTTGATCGGAGCCTAAGATAGTATATAACTAAAATTCGTATTTTCACATAATATTCTGTGAAATATATTACTTTTTTCAAAATAGAATAAATATAACAACTTTGTACTCAATAAGCCAATAATGAAGATGTTTAATAAGCATTGTGACTAAGAGCAGCTTGATACTAGGAAGTTTATTTTAGAAGGTCTAAGCTAATTGTGATACAATCACAATTTATTCTGAATTTTAAAATTAAGCACTGCTCCTTAGTTTAAACAAATCTCTCTGCATTAAAATGGATACTAAATTTGCTTAAAATCATCAGTACAAATTTAACACATTTTCTCAAAAGCAAAGTTTGCTTACACATTCACCTTCTTAAAAACCAATTTCAGAATGATATTACAGGGGACAATTTTATGAAAATAATTTTAACTTTATAGAAATTAACGGCATGAATAATAGAGTCAATGTTTCACTAAACTAATTTTTTTGTTTGTTTGAGGATTATATAAAAAAATCTAACATATCTCCCTGCATCTATCTGAGTTTTGAATTTTTGATGAAAAAAGTTGAAAGCAAAGGATTTGGTAACTGAGACTTCTCTCTGGAGTATGTTAAATGTCCCAGTAAGGAAAAATGCAAAAGAAGTATCTGAATAAGAAAATCTATTTTCACCTAAGATTTCTTAGGAATACCACATAAAAAGAATACTAAGGAAGCAAACTACTAGTAACATAAAACTCTTTTTATTGGAACTTCATAATCTTTTTCAGTTGAAGAGGATTTCTTTTGTCACCCAGCAAGGTCCTGGAACTTCTTGGCTGGAATTCAGATATCCAGAGTTCTGGTTACCTATAACATCTATTCTTTATGTAGTAGCTTACAAGCATCAAAGGCCTCCCTCACCTGATGCTTGGCCGGATCTATGCCCTCCAAAATAGTCTTCATGTCCTCCTGCTTGTCCTGTGAAAGGAAAAAGAAGAACTCACGGATCTTATTCCAAAAATGAAAATCACATTTGGCCATGAAGACCTTGTGACTGGTATTTCAGGTGCTGGGTTTTGTAAACTCAGGATCTTCAACTAAAAGGAGTCTCATCTATAGAGACCATAATCTCAGAAGCCGACTATGATTTTATTTTAAGGGTATGATGTGGTTCTCTACAAAATAACTTTAATATAAACTTTAACACATGCAGATATAATTCTGCTGAATTTCTTGAACTTGTGCCTTTGTCCTCAAATACAACTAGAGCCACAGAATCAACAGCAGTGTCTTAGTATCTAACCAAGGAGAATAATTAAATCAAATGATTTGGGAATATCAAAAGTTGGGAGAAAAAGTAAGGAAAATACTAGAAGATGACTAAATAGTTATATAGCTTTCTCTCCAATTATAAATGCATTTGGTGCTCACACTTTTCAACTAAAACAGGAACCTCCAAAGGACCTGAGAGATGGAACAGACCTATTTTCTCTCGATCTAGACTCACGACAGAGAGAAAGTACTTGAAGGTAAGACAGGGATACAACAGAAGAAAGTATAATAAGCCTTGCAGTCAACAACCAGGGTTAACTAAGTCTCCAAATAAAAGAAACATGGCCTAAAGAAAGCTTTACTTCTTAAGTCACCTCTGCCTCTTACTTGGGTGGTAGGCTTACCTAAGGGGATGTGTGCTCCTATGGTAGAGATGTGGTGAGAAAGTATGCTGAGACAACTACAGGACTTGAAGAAGCTGACTCTTAAGGCTCACTTTCTCTCCCTCCCCCACTGTCATATGATTTTCAACAAATAGCAAGCCTCACTCAAATATAAATAATAAGTACAAAGTATCCAACAGAGAACCTATTGAGAAATTCTCACAAAAATGCAAACAATAAAATTTTAGCCAAATAATCCCTAAACTTCCAAATAAAGAGAACCTGAACTCTTAAAAAACTTGAACAAAATGATACAGCAGCAAGAGATTTAAAAGTAAGTTGGAAGAACCAAAGAAACTAAGTAATAATGAAATAACGAAACCATGAAAACCACATAGAAGCACAAGAAAAAAAGTGACCCGGAGGATGGGCTTAAGAAAGAAACAACGCAAAAGAAAAGAAGAAAGAAATGAATTGGCCACAAAGATAATAAGAACAAGAAAGATCCATTATACAAATAATAAATATCCCAGAAGAAAACAGAATAGAAAAAGGAGCATAGAAGGATATAACAGAAGAAAACTGAAGGAGGGGGAAGAGGGGAAGACCTGAGGGAATGACCCAAAATCTTCAGACAGAAAACACTCACTAATTTCCAGGAAAAAACTACTATAAAATAATAAACACCAACATATTCTGATGAAGTCACAGAGGTTTAAAAGTATATGGGGCGCCTGGGTGGCGCAGTCGGTTAAGCGTCCGACTTCAGCCAGGTCACGATCTCGCGCTCCGTGAGTTCGAGCCCCGCGTCGGGCTCTGGGCTGATGGCTCGGAGCCTGGAGCCTGTTTCCGATTCTGTGTCTCCCTCTCTCTCTGCCCCTCCCCCGTTCATGCTCTGTCTCTCTCTGTCCCAAAAATAAATAATGTTGAAAAAAAAAATTAAAAAAAAAAAAAGTATAATGAAAGACTCTTATGATAATCCAGGCAGAAGAAAGTTTACTTACATATTAGGGAATATTCTAGCAAGCTTTGGAAATTCAGTACCAGAAGAGAGAATAGAGGGCTTAAAATTTTGAGGAGAAAAAAGAAGCAGTTCAATAATTTGCTATATGGCTACATTCATTTATAAATACAACATACAGTAGTCTTAAAAATGCAAGTACCTGTAAACTCCTTTTTTGAGGGGGAAGAGAGTAATTTCAAATCAAAGTACCAGTATCAGCTAGCCAAAAGGTGAGTCAAGATTAGGAACTCAGAAATTAAGAAGCTACATGCTATGAAAAAGTAGTAAGGCAAACACTAAATCCTCTAAACATACAGTTAAAGTTAAACAACTATGAGAAACTGGGTCATAAAATGGATTGTAAATATAAATGTTATAAACTATGACAATGCAAAAATAAAATAACTCATGCACATCCTATGGTAGAAGATACATTATTTTCCTCTTTTAAAATGGAGTCAAGTGGTGCCTGGGTGGCTCAGTCAGTTAAGCATCCGACTCTTGATTTCAGCTCAGGTCATGATTTCACAGCTCACGAGTTCAAGCCCCAAGTCAGGCTCCATGCTGATAGCATGGGATTCTCTCTCCCTCTCTCTCTGCACCTGCCCCGATCTCTCTCTCCTCTCTCTCTTTCTCAAATATATAACTTAAAAAAAAAAAAAGAAAAATGGAGTCAAGATTGTCTGAATATTTGAGTTTTTAAAAAAATCATTTTGTTAAAGAAATTAACAAACTATTTCAAAATTTGCATTTGTAAATGATGTCTGAATAGTTTTTCAGAAAGTAACTTTATACCAGGCTTCAACAGTTCACAAAAGCTTTGGGAGCAATTAATGAGCAGCTCATAGGGCTACTTGGAACACAAAAAGATTTTTTTAGATAAAATAAACATGGGGGTTATGATCAGAGATTAGAAAATTAAACCATCAAGCAAGCAAGCAAGAAGAAAGAAAAAAAAGGGAAGAAGAAAAGGGAAGAAGAAAAGAAAGGGGAAGGGAAGAAAGGGGAAGGGAAGAAAGGGAGGAAAGGAAGGAAGGAAAGAAGGAAGGAAGAAACAAAGAACTCGAATTCATGTTTATAAGAATGTGGAGAATCAGATTTCAACTGTTAACAGAGATATAGACTGGTTCAGCATTTTTTAACAATTTGGCAGCAGCTATCAAAATCTTAGATGTGGACCCTCTGATAACCAGTAATTTCATTTCTAGGGATTTATCCCTATATATACATTCACAAAAGCAGCAAAGATACGTAAATATGTTTAACAGTATTTAGTGTAGCACTACTTACAATAATTAAAAAACTGTAATAACCCAGAAGTTTATGAATAAATACATGGTCGATAAATTATATAGAACACTGGGTATCTGTGAAAAAGAATGAGAAATCTGTAGGAACCACCAGAGAAAAATAATTTAAGAAAAAAGTTACAGAACAGTCTATGTGATAACAAATCTGTTCATATAAAAAAAGACCTATAGCTCACATGCGTGGACTCTATATATGCTTGGAGGGTATAGAAAAGTCTAGAAGGACACACAACATATTGCTTAAATAAAAAAAATTATGAAAGAGGAACTGGTTCACATTTCTATTCATATTTAATACAGGTAACAAATTAATCCTTCAAAACTTTTTCTTTTGACGAACTCCATATCAAATCTCATTTCAAAGAGATTGAGAACTGGAGAGTGTTAACATATCTATGTTCAAAACACTCAGTTTCAACTATTCTAAAAAAAATGCTTGAAAAAGATTCTTTGGCTGGTAAAATACAATCCAAGGAAAGCAAAAAGAGTCAGACAACCTACTTCATGGTTAGGGATGAAAATTAGTGATAGACCATTATGACATATTCAAAGTGCCGAATTTCCTCATCAGTGCAAAAGGGCTTCAATTTTTATTAATATATTAAAAACCCTTAAAAGCTATGGTCAAAACTACAGAGAAAATCAATGTAATAAAAAACAAGGGTGCATGGGTGGCTCAGTCAGTTAAGCATCGAACTTTGGTTCAGGTCACGATCTCACAGTTCATGACTTCAAGTCCCGCATCAGGCTCTGTCCTGAAAGTTCAGAGCCTGGAGTCTGCTTCTGATTCTGTGTCTTTCTCTCTCTCTGCCTCTCCTCTACTCATGCTCTGTCTTCTCTCTCTCTCTCTCAAAAATAAACATTAAAAATTTTTTTTTTTAATTTATGAAAAAAACCAAAATTCTATCTCAATAAGGAATTTATACAAACCATTGAACAGTGATGACTATTTCCGTCAACATATGTGACTTTTCATCATACACACATAAAATATCTCTGGAAGGATACAGGAAATGAAGAGTATTGATTGTCAATGGAAACTAAGTGCCAATGGGACACTTTTATATTTTGTGAATTTTGAACCCTATAAAGAAATCACCTATTTAAAACTAAGAAACAAATTTTTCAATCAATTGTAAACTTTAGTTATACAATAATTTAGCCACAATAATGAGGAAAATAACTGATTGGCCCAGGACCAACTACTCCTCAGTACAGCAGAGATATCATAATTAGCAAGGCTGTGTACCTACCACACTTCTTTAGGTTGGTTCTATTTATTTATTTCTTCTAAAACAGATTCATTGTGAGCATAACAAAAAAACCATGTTCTATCTCATGTCCTTGGTATCCTTTCCTTCCATCCCTTATCTTCAAGGTGGCAAATATCTTAAAGTAAAATGGCATTCTAAATCCTTTGTCTCTCATTGAACAATGTCTACATATACTTGAAAGCCAAAGCTGTAAAAAGAATCCTATGCAGAGGACATTTTGAAAGTTTTAAGGTATATAAGATGAGAAGATGTAACACAAGTTTATCTTGCTATTTGAAATAAACGTCAACTGTAAGAAAAAAAGAAAGTATTTATATTGAATAATTCCAAAGATAACTGGAAAGACTTCTATTCTTGAGCAAATAGCTTACTTAAAACAAAAATCCACATCAAGGAAATTCTTCCTATTTCTTTAACAGCTTTTAGGATAAAATATTGATAAAAGACTTAGGGTCAAAGAAGTAATGATTTATCATTATAATGCCAGATTTTGCTTTTGGCATAGTCTAAGTTAATTGTGTATTTTAGGGATTAATAGCTTTTATCTAGTAAGATAATGTATACAATATGTTATGACAAGTTAAATCTGCTATAATTAAAATTAACACAAAAATAATGTTGAAGGTAATCAAGATACATCTAATATATATAAATATTTTAAGAGAGAGAATAATTTATATAACACTTATCACCATTACCAGTGATGGTTTATAATCTTGAAAATTCATTTCTTTGGGGCATCTGGGTGGCTCAGTTGGTTAAGCTTCAACTTTGGCTTAGGTCATGACCTCACGGTTTGTGGGTTCGAGCCCCACATCAGGCTCTGCACTGACAATGCAGAGACTGTGGAGAATTCTCTCCCTCTCTCTCTCTGCTCTCCTCCCCGGCTTACATGCACATGCACATGCGCCCTCTCTCTTTTTACTCTCAAAATAAATAAACTTAAAAAAATTCATTTTCTTTAAGGATTTCATAGCACTTTATACATTCTTGGACTAACAAACCACTGAAGATCATCTAGTCCATCTAATTCCTCCAAATAGGTAGTTCACTTGCTCTCAGAAATCACAAAATTAATGTTTATTTATTTTGAGGGAGAGTGAGTGCAGGGAAAGGGAAGAGAGAGAGGGAGACAAAATCTGAAGCAGGCTCTGTGTTAACAGCAGAGGGCCCAATGCAGGGCTCAAACTCACAACTGTGAGATCACGACCTGAGCCCAAGTCAGCTGCTTACCCAACTGACCCACCCAGGCGCCCCAGAAAATTAGATTTCTTAAGCCAGGTTGTTAAAGATCATCTGGTCTACACCCCTCATAAAAAAAGGAAAAGGAAGAATAGGAGGAGGAGGAGGAGGAGGAGGAGGAGGAGGCGGCAGAGGAAGAGAAACAAAGAAACCTAGAGAATTTAAGTGATTTGCCCAAGGACACCCAGCAGAGCCAAAGAAAGAATATTACATGACATGGTACAAGAGTTCAGAAAATAATATTAAATTTCATTTTACAAACGAGAAGATTGAGGCAAGTGTTTGCTTATTGTATCAGTGACTTGATGGCTATAATGAAAACTTATATGCACTCTCTAATGTTCCATAGCATAGTTCTTTTAAACAACTAAGAGTAGACTTTGTTACTCATTAGACCTCCAGTCAGATACAGGATTATAGGATGCCATCCACAGGTACTTCTTCCTAGAGTAAGTTCTACTTTTGAATAGCAATGCTGGCCTATAAAAATGCTAAGTTGGGTCACTAAATCTCTTATATGAACATAACTAGAATATACTTACAGTTCCTATTAGCTGTATTAGTTGTTTATTATAGGAAGTACTCCTTGAGTTCAGAACTTACTGATCAGTTATACTACGATATAACTCTTCTAGAAATGAAAGGCCAAGGAGCTGGAGACAAGAAAGAAATACTTATTTACCTGATTTATATATCACTCTTTTTCCCATTCCAAAGTTGGCCTTGGTGGCAAATACACGTGAAGGAAATTCTACAGATGACAATTACAACTTATATCTTACAAATGTGTCAAAGTTTTAATACTGAAATGAACATGTCATGATGAAAAGAAAAAGATTCTATCATCTTCACAAACGGTTTGAAAAACATAAACACCAAATCAAAACACCTCTGACATATTAGCTAACACAAAGTCAAAATTAAAAGCAAGCCAAGAGGAAAAAAAAGCAGAGTTTTATAATCAAATTATACTATTGCATAGTTAACAGCACAAATTCTCCACCTTAAACATGAAAAGTAATAGTAATGGGAAGACTGTGGTAAAACAAATAAAGCCATAAGTGCTTTAGCTGAAGCTGGATAGCTACAGAGATGAGAACAAGTATGAAATACTAAAACTCTGCCTTCTGGTCTAACGACCAGTAGTCGGGGAGAATGGCCTAGAGTAATAATGTAGGATACCAGAGCAGTGTCAAAAAGACTAGAGGAGTTAGTCAATTTCAGTTATTAAATGGTGTTATTAGTAATTTCTGATCAAAGAGTTAGGTATAAATGTGCCAGGACATGAATAATATAAAAATTTCTTTTCAGAGAAACAAGATTAAGTAGTTTCCAAGGGCAGTTTTTAAAAAAATATTTCTTTTAAATTTTAAGTAATGCTAATTGTTTAATATAAACTTTCTTACAATGGGTTTACATCATATACCTGTAATCACATCAAATACTAAACACAAACATGGGCCCAATAAACAAAGATGGTATGCAGAAAAAGAAAACATTATATATTTCAATATACAATTATTCCCATTACTATGGTAATAAGAAACACAAACACCAGGAAGATATGGATTAGATGATCTGCTCAGAGATTTCTCTACTTTTAGGGTAGTTAAAATGATTCTCCTTGTTAACCAGGAAGAATTTTCAAAAAATTCTGGAATCAATGGATGATTTTTCATTTAATTTTTGGTTTTCAAAAAGAACATTTTAAGTGGCCTATTTAAGGATAATAAAAAGTCTAGGTTTTAAACAGATTATTCAAACGTATTCAATTATGAAAAAGCTATACAAGCTACATACCAATCCACAAATTGATATGGATGAATATGATGAAATATTAAATGTCCTTTTTTACTAGAAATACCCATAAATATTTTTAATTTAAAATATTTTTTTAAACTAGGAAAAGTGATGTTTCAAATAACTAAGTTTCAAATTAGAACATGCACATATTTTGGAGGATCTACCTGAAAATGCTCAAGTATGCCATCAGCTCTGGCTGAGAATGCTTTTAAAGCAGTAAATAAGAAAATTTCTAGATTTCCTTTAACATTTAAGCCCTCAATTATATCTACTAAACATTTAGAATAAAAAGCCCTAAAACTTTTCAGTTTCATCTCAGGCTACAATATAAGAAAACCAAATTGTTGCATTAAATTTTTATGAAACCAAAATTAATATGCTAACTGATTCTGGTACAAGATATTTTAATGAACGGGAAACAGTAGCTTTTAAGCTCTTCTTTAAAAACTGTAATATCAAAACCTTAAACTGTGGCAAAAGTTAGGCTCCAAAATCTAACAAAGCATAGGGGTTTGTTCAAACTGTGTTCCAAAGGTTGACTTGTATATCTTTATTTAAAACTGAAGGTAAAAATAGTTGCCCCCAAATGAAGGTTCTCAGCCAGCCCCACACACCAAAATATTCATTTAACTTAAACAACTAGCAAATCTAGGTATCAGGAACACAAGTATGGATGCCAGGAATGGAAGGGGAGTGCAAAGTCTTCCGTCTGCAAGCCAATGGAGGAAATCAGTACAGTCCAAAACACATGCTAGGAGGGTGCAGCAAAGAAGGGAGACAAGAGAGAAACTACTGCCTTGCAAGGTTCAGCTCAGTAAAAACATCAGTCACTTTCCTCAGGATTCGCACTGATCTGCACCTGCTTTACTCCCTTCTTATTTTTGATTATGTCCTGTTTCCCCCACTCTGGCTTATATAGTAAGGCCTGAAATCACAATTTACTTATAGGTTTTAATTAGCAATTTACTATACTTTCCCATACTTGCCGCATTTTATATAAAGAACAAGTACTGCTTCTTATTAACCAAGAAAAGAACTGGTATTAACATTAAAATGTCTTTCCACAGACAGCAAAAGCATGGAAATGGGCAATATATTTTTAAAGTTAAAATCAATATATGAAATTATTCAAAAGAAAAAAAGTTATGCACATGTAGGTATTAATCTTAACAGTATTTATAATAGTGAAAAATGAAAAGCAAGTCAAAAGTTCAATTTAATAAGTGAATATTATGGGTCATTAACTTAACAGAAGAGTTATAAATATAGAGACTATGTAGCAATATGGAAAAGATTATGATAGAATGCACAGTGGAAAAAAATAGAGAACTATATTACACTATGGTTATAATTACACATAAATATAAATGCAAAGACATTGCAAAATAGAAAAATAAGTTATATTAGAATAACAGTATTGCCTTTCTACTTAAGATATATATATATAATGTTTATGTTATCTGAGCCACTTCTTAATCTTACAGTTTGAATGTACAGGTATGATAAATTCAAATCTTTCTATCTGCCTCACTTAATGTAATTGTCCTGAGGAATTTTAATCACACCCTATTTATGTAATTACAGAAGATTATAAAAGTAAAACATTAAAAATATTTCATACCAGATTTTTAACTCAGTTAAAATCCTGTAAATTTTGCTATATATTAGATTCTATTTAAAAGACAGTACCTCTTTTTACTATTTAACATTTCCATAATAATTCTCAATAAACAGATTAAGAAAATGACCGCTATAGAAAAATGGAAGGAAGAGAGAATTCAGAGGATAAAAGTATTAAACTTTGCATATAGCTTTATACTGTATCCTATTTCTTTATTTCAAATGATGAAATACTTAAATTTCTAATTTTTATGGATGACCCCAAGCAAGTGTAAAAAGGAAAAAGATATAGAAAGAGGGCAGAATATTAAGATCTACTTAACATATCATTCTGCATAATTTTCAAGCAAAAAAAGGTACACCTCTCAAAATTCTAACTGATGGGGCAGATCCTGATTACTGAGAATGAATACTAGTGTTATCAGTATAATATTTAGTATTAGTAGAAATGATAATAAATAGGACAATCATACTATGCATTTATGTTAACCCATAATTATTTTCCAACAATGTTCTCAGGTATCTATGTGGGAATGGTCTATTATTAGAAATGGTTTAAAAGGCAATATTTGCATAGTTTTTCCAAAAATAACTTTAATATATAAATTCTCTAAAACACTCATAGCTGTGCATATCACACATAGATTGTTTAAGAAATATATAAGGAAATTCAGGGAGGGGGTGTCTGGTAAGCATCTGACTCTGATTTCAGCTCACGTCATGATCCATGATTGGATTCGGGAGATCAAGACCCACAGTCAAGCTCTGCGCAAAGAGCGCAGAGCCTATTCGGAATTCCTCTCTCTCCCTCTCTCTCTCTGCCTCTCCCCAATTGACGCAGATGCATGTGCACACTCGCTCTCAAAATAAATAAACTTAAAAAAAAAAAGGTAATTCAGGGAGAAACTCTAGAAAGCAGTTTAAAGTACCCTCACAATATGAAAATTAGTCAAAGCCACAATTTCAGGAAGAAGCAGTCATCTTTAAAGTGAAAATTATGTATAATTTTCCACATTTGCAACAATTATTGCACAAATGAAGTTGCCATCTAATTTGAAATTTGAAAAACCAAAATAGAAAATACTAAAAGAACAAAAAAGAATAGAATACTATACTAATGTTGTTAGGAAGAGGATAGTAGCTTTGTTTTTATATGTCAAACTAATTAAAGAAACAAAAGAAATCACTCAAAGTGATTTGATAGGTTATTCTATTCTGTAAACATATCGCTGAATTATGATATGTCTAATAAAGAGCCGTTTAAAAAGTTCAGGAATGACAAATGAGATTGGAGTAAGTGGAAGAAACCAACTAATAGTTTTACCCAGGAAACAAAATGACCTATTAAAAACTAAGTACTTTCAAATATATTTAATAAATGCAACAAATAGCAAAACTTTTTAAAAGTTATTTTCTACAAAGTATGCAAACTATTGATTTCTTTTACTTGTGTTTTCTAAATGTTAAAAATAGATGTAGCATCAACATTCACAACAGAAATTTAAGAATTGTATCTTACTAAGTCAGCGCCTGCTTGAAGTAAAACATCTGCAACATCCGTATGTCCATTTTCACAAGCATAGGTTAAGGCTGTGTCTCCTGTTGCTGTTGTAGCATGAACATTAGCACCTAGCAAGCAAAAAAAACCAAACGTTTACTTCATAAACTGTAAAATTATATTAAATGGTTAAGTTTTATAATTTCGTGAAATTGATGAATTCAAAATATGAAAATATTAGAAAGTATTTTAAGTATCCTAATTTTCTTTTTTTTTTTAACATATTTTTTAATGTTTATTTTTGAGAGAGAGAGAGAGAGAACACAAGTGTGAGAGTGCGGGGAGGGGCAGAATCTGAAACAGGCTCCAGGCTCAGAGCTGTCAGCACGAGCCCCACGCAGGTCTCAAACTCACAAGCTGTGAGATCATGACATGAGCCAAATTCAGAAGCTTAACTGAGCCACCCAGGCGCACCTAATTTTCTTTTCAATCTGCTTTGTAAAAAATGCCTTTGAGCTACAGAAAGGGACTAAATCAAATTATTTTAATATTAGTTTATGTGCTGCTGAAGCACATAAAGCAAATTATTTTAATTCTCCTATATGTCCCTAGTAAGATACACTCCAAGTGGAGGGGAGAGGAGAGAAGAGCTGAAAAACCAAAAAATATCAGTTTTCAGAAATCATATTGGTGGTAGTGTTGGTTGTACTCTGAAATAGTTCTGTGGATATTACGGTAAAATCAAATGAGCAATCCTTTGGTGAGGAGTGAAATTTTGGCACGGTTGAAAGAAAACAAAGATCGAAGATTGTTGAGGTTAAGTAAAAACTCTATGGTTCTGAACTGCAAGCACTGACATGAACTGTTTAAGAGTTCAATTTATCCGTAAGAAAAATAAATATTTCCTAACTCTGACAAACCAAAAAGTCCTAGAGACAATGACAGACCAAACAGAAACAGTCTCTAGCTTACAGTGTGGTCTCTGCTACCTACTATTTCCTACAAAATGGAATTAGGGCTTTTTAGAAAAATGATTGGTACCAAGACTAGGGCAGAATCTGTACTGAGATGTGTCTGAAATACCTCGGCATAGCAGAAAGCAAGGAAACTATCAGAGACTATATAGCGAGGTCACATCAAAAGGATTTAGGACCTAACCTTACTGACCAAAATTTATCAAATGGTCTCACCTTTCCACAGTTTTTGCTTCTAAAAGAATAAGGACTGTGATGCAGTACAATCCATCATATATGTTTAAACTCGAAAGTTCAAACGATGTTCAAATAAAAACAAAAAACCACTTCACTGGTCACCACTGAAGGATGCTAGGGGATCACCTCATTATTTTGGAAACTGGTAAATAAAAGGGGAAAAGATTAAACTGCTGTTTTCATATGATTTATACCTAAGGGTAACCAGATAGGTGATGAAGGGAAGTTTCTCTTTATAGACATATTCCAGCTATTAAACAAGTAAGGAATAAAAGAAGTGAGAACATCACCACTTTGTAACTCCTAACGAATTAATGGATATAAGCAGTGATCATTTATGGCTAACAATATCACAAAAGAGATAATCACACATTTACTACCATCTGAAGAAAGTATACAAATACTACCTATGAAGTAGTCTAGTAAAACAAACAAACATGTCATACCCAAATTTTTTCCAGATCTAACTACTACTTTGAAGGAAACCCAAGAGACAGAAAAAACAAGTAAAATAAAATCATGGAGATACAATTAGCAAAACCATACTGTGGGAAGCTTAAAGGATTAACATTCCATTTCTTCAATCAAAAGTTGCAAGGAAAAAAGAAAGATGAAGAGAAGCCTGGAAGGGGAGCCCATAGACAAAAGAGACTTTAAGAGACATACTGATCAACAGCTGTATAAATCTTACTTGAATCTTAATTCAAAAAAGCCATTAAACATACACACTCACATTTGTAAGAAAAATGTGAAACTGCTTAGACATTTAATGATACTAAGGAATTATTATTTAAAAATTTTAGGTAGGGGGTGCCTGGGTGGTGCTCAGTCGGTTAAGCTCAGGTCATGATCTCACCATCCTGGGAGGGAGCCAAGCTGGTGTCAGAGTCTGCATTGACAGCATAGAGGATACTTAGGATTCTTTCTCTCCCTTTCTCTCTGGCCCTCTGCTGCTTGTGTACATATTCTGTCTCTCTCTTAAATAAATAAACTTAAAATAAAAATGAAAATAAAATGTTTCTGTAAGTATATATGGTGACAGATGTTAACTAGACTTAGTGTGGTAATCGTTTCACATATATACAAATATCAACTCATTCGGTTGTATGCTTGAAACTAATGTTATATATCAGTTATAGCTCAATAAAAAACAATATTATAAAAATAATGGGGGATATGGAGAAAGTATAGATGAAATGAGACGGGCCATAAATTAAAAATTGGTAAAGCTGGGTGATAGGCTCTAAGGGTTCATTATACTATTTCTGTGTTTGAAAAAATTGCCATAACAAAAAAGTTCTTAAAAAAAAAAGGTCTTGAATTTTTTAAAATGGTATAGGCAATGTATTAAAATATCTGTTGGGTGTTTTTTAGTGCTACACTCTAAAAAGAACTTCATGTAAGTTAAGCACACTCTATATGGAAAAATAATTTTTTAAATAGTGATCATATAAAAAATTGATTCTCGGGCGCCTGGGTGGCGCAGTCGGTTAAGCGTCCGACTTCAGCCGGGTCACGATCTCGCGGTCCGTGAGTTCGAGCCCCGCGTCGGGCTCTTGGCTGATGGCTCAGAAGCCTGGAGCCTGTTTCCGATTCTGTGTCTCCCTCTCTCTCTGCCCCTCCCCCGTTCATGCTCTGTCTCTCTCTGTCCCAAAAATAATAAACGTTGAAAAAAAATTTTTTTTTAAATAAAAAAAAATAATAAATAAATAAAAAAAAAATTGATTCTCAAACCCTGGATAGTTCTGGAAACTAACATACTCAAAATTACCATAGTAGCTAAAATATGAGACTCCATGGTGGTACAATAGAAAAAAACAATGTCAGGAGTTCTAAGTTTAAACTATTGTCTGTCACTTATTAGGTTAGTTACCTTAGGGTAACATGATTGAGCACTGTTTCCATATCCATAAGAATGTGTTTAATATTTCTTACTATACCAGGACCAATGGTAATTAATAGAGATCACATGAGAACTGAGCAGAATGTCTGGTGTTCAATAACTTCTTAGTAAACATTTATGCCTTCTTTTAAAAGCCTCTCAAAACAGCAAGACTTTACTTAGAGGGACATGGGAAGACCATAGAAAGGTAACCACTGGTAAGGACTCCTACAGGGGACACAGACAGTTACTGAAAATGGTGGAGGTGTAATGACTGATTAATGCATACAATAACTTCAGTGATTAATAACATTTGAGTGCAAGAAGAGTTCAGCTTTTAGGTATGATTGGTTTGTACTTTGGTCAAAATCTAAACAATCATCTGACCCATTAACAACGCTAAGAAATTATTTCAGTAATAATTCAAAAACAATTGCAGCTGAGCTGTAATGAAATTAATGTTAACAATGAAAGGATGAATAAAGTAATAAGGATGAATAAATTTTGCTATATATTTTATTTTCCTTTACATATTAATTTCTTTTTTTTTTTAATATTCTTTTTTTTTTTATGAAATTTATTGACAAATTGGTTTCCATACAACACCAGTGCTCATCCCAAACGGTGCCCTACCTCAATACCCATCACCACCCCTCCCCTCCCTCCCACCCCCATCAACCCTCAGTTTGTCTCAGTTTTTAACAGTTCTTATGCTTTGGCTCTCTCCCACTCTAACCTCTTTTTTTTTTTTTCCTTCCCTCCCCCCATGGATAAAGAAATTGTGGTTAATTTCTTTAATATATCAAGTTTTAAAGACTATCAGACATGGATAAAGAAAGAAAAATTTTCTAAAGATATATGAAGGTATATATCTATCTGTATCATATTTTTTTTTTCTGGTATATTCTTATTTTTTGCTCTTTAAAACTACAATATTTGTTCAAAACTACTTATCTCTTACTAATGCTCAACAATGTATAAAACACAAAATTTTTTTTATTTTTTATTAAAAATTATTTAAAGTTTATCATTTTTGAGAGAGAGAGGAGAGAAGAGAAAGAGGCAGACACAGAACTTGAGGAGGCTCCAGCTTCATGTTGTCAGCACAGAGCCCAAGGCGGGGGCAAGAACCATGGACCCCGAAGATTATGACCTGAGCCAAGATCAGATGCTCATACTGACTGAGCACCCAGGCACCCCTAACCACAAATATTTTAAAACTAAGTACTTCTGCCAAAATTAAATTCCACTAGTTCTTTTTTTTTTTTTTTTCTTTTAAGAGCCTTAGAAATGTCAAGAATCAATAGGCTTAAAAGTATCAATATAGGGGTGCCTGAGTAGTAGCTCAATCGGTTCCCGACTTCAGCTCAGGTCATGATCTCGAGGCCTGTGAATGTGGGCTCTGTGCTGACAGCCTGGAGCCTGCTTCAGATTCTCTATCTCCACTCTCTCTCTGCCCCTCCCCCGCTCATGCTCTGTCTCTCTGTCTCTCAAAAATAAATAAACATTACAAAAAACTTTTTTTTAAGTAGCAAATATAGTCAGTCACTTAAACATCTGACCTTTAGCTCAGGTCATGATCTCAGGGTTCATGAGTTTGAGCCAGCTCATGCTCTCTGCTATCAGCACAGAGCCTGCTTCGGATCCTCTGTCCTCCTCTCTCTGCCCACCCTACTTGGGCGCATGTGCACACGCTCTCCGTGTCTTTCAAAAATAAACACTTTTTAAAAAAGTATCAAATTTTAACCTCATAAGTATCTCCACCCTCCATCTCTCAACAGAGACTCGGAGAAGCTAACTTTCCCTTGCAGGAAAGAAGCCTCAAACCATTCATGGAAAGAGAAGGGTCATGAGAAGCCTGTGGTCACTAAACAAACATTAATAACAATAAGAAAACGTTTTTAAAATGAACATTTTGGGGGCACCTGGGTGGCTTAGTTGGTTAAGCATCTGACTTCAGCTCAGGTCATGATCTTGCAGTTCCTGAGGTTGAGCTCTATGTTAGGCTCTATGCTGACAGTTCAGAGCCTGGAGCTTGCTTCAGATTCTGTGTCTCCCTCTCTCTGCTCCTCCCTTCCCCCTCTCAAAAATAAATAAACATTGGGGCGCCTGGGTGGCTCAGTCGGTTAAGCGTCCGACTTCAGCTCAGGTCACGATCTCGCGGTCCGTGAGTTCAAGCCCCGCGTCGGGCTCTGGGCTGACAGCTCAGAGCCTGGAGCCTGCTTCGGATTCTGTGTCTCCCTCTCTCTCTGCCCCTCCCCGTTCATGCTCTGTCTCTCTCTGTCTCAAAAATAAATAAACATTTAAAAAAATAAAATAAATAAACAAACAAACAAACAAACAACATTAAAAATGCCTTTTTCAGGGCACCTAGGTGGCTCAGTCAGTTATGCGTCTGACTACTGGTTTTGGCTCAGGTCATGATCTCTCAGTTCTTGAGAATGAGCCCGGTGTTGGGCTCTGTGCTGACAGTGCAAAGCCTCCTTGGGATTCCTTCTCTCCTCTCTCTGCCCCTCCTCCCATTTGTGCTCGTGTTCTCTCTCTCTCTCTCTCTCTTTCTCAAGATAAACAAACTTTAAAAATAATAATAATAATAAAAATGACATTTCAGAGGTTTAGGAGCCCAAGAAGAGCAATTCAATTGTGGAGCTGGCTTTCACCTTTTATAGATATAAAACAGTAAGTTTCATTGATAAAGTTACAAAAGCTATATAAAAAGCCTTTTTTTAAAAGGCACTTTTAAAGCCACATACCGGCAGCCAGTAATATTTAACCAACTCGAGGGGTCCCTCCTGTGAAGCTTCCATAGAGGTGTGGAGCAGCCAAGTTCTATATCAGCCCCGGCCTTAATCAAGAAGTCTGCAACTTCAGAAAATCCTCCACAGCAAGCCAAAGTCAGAGCAGTTTCTTGGGTTTCTTCCGTCTGGGCATTTATATTTGCTCCTGAGAAAAGCATAAAAGTTTGTAAAACTAGCGGCAAAAGACTTACAATAAAGATATTGCTCTAAACAGCGTTAATGATCTCTCCCAGCTTCTGGGGTTCCTTTCAGGGCATGGAAAATTTACTTTATCATCAATGCAAAAAATATGTTAGTAGTAGTAAACCTGACTGATGACACAAAACATCCAAAGGAAACAGATCTTTTAATTAAAGAAATAAAACTACTTTACCTTGTGCTAAGAGTAGTGCCACCATCTCTTCGTGTCCTTCCCGAGCAGCTTCCATCAAGGGAGTGTATCCTTCATCATTAACCTCTTCAAGATTTGCTCCCCTTTCAATAAGTAGAGCTGCCAATTCAACGTGTCCTCCACAGGCAGCTAGCGTCAACGGAGACTCGAATGAATCTGCAGGCATGTTCACTTGAGCACCACTATCCAAAAGCAAACGTGCTACCTCAACATGTCCATCCTGCAGATTTTCAGAAGTAAAACAAGAAGAAACGTTTTTTTTGTTTGGTTGTTATTTTGAGATTTTAAAATTGGAAGAACAGAAGAGATTGAGAAAAGTCAGAAAGGAAGAAAAGGAGATGCACCTTAGATACATATATACTATTATTCCCAGCTGAGAAGTGAGCTGACTTCATCAAAAACTCATTAAAATTACTTAACCTTACTTTTTGAGCAAGCCCAAATATTGAAAAGAATCAGACTTGTGACATATATTTACAATTCTAATAATTTCAAATTTCCACATTCATTGAAGTTCAAAAAACTGTTAAATCCATAGTGAAGAGTAATAGTACCTCAAACAATTATTGTTTATACAACTACCAGGTAAAATATACCTATACTCTCAAACCTAGGTGTCATGTTGAAGCATAGAAACTTTGTTAGATCTGTTTAAAAAACAAAGACTTGGCAAAAAAATAACAATAAATTCTATGAAGTCATTACCACTAGGGATTATGTCACCAAGGAAAACCCCTGTGGTCTGATAGTAACCTATAATTTGCCTCAGCACTAGCTTGTTACAATGAGGCAAAGAATTTTACAAAGATAAAAAAATCAATATCAATTCACTTGTAAGTAATATTACCATGGGTCCATCTGCACACAGTAACGCAATTAATAAGTCACTCTCATGGAGGGTATTCATTCTACCCCTCTATCACCATAAATATCCTTCTTTAGTTGCAAATTCTTTACTTCAAAATTTTATGTAGGCCTTAATTCTTATTGTGCCATATAAAGTCAAATGCTGTGTTGTTCTGTATTTCAAAAATGACCAAAATATTGCTAATGAAAGGCAAAGACTGAGTATAAAAACAAGGTTTTATAAGGTTAGGCAATTCTTTTATTAAAGAATTAATTAAAGGAACCTTAATTAGGTGTGCCTGAGTGGCTCAGTCGGTTAAGCATCCGACTTCGGCTAAGGTCATGATCACACGGTTCGTGAGTTCGAGCCCCATGTCAGGCTCTGGGCTGACAGCTCAGAGCCTGGAGCCTATTTTGGATTCTGTGTCTCCCTCTGTCTGCCCCTCCACTGCTTGCACTGTCTCTCTCATTGTCTCAAAAATAAACATTAAAAAAATTTTTTTTAAATGATAAAAATAAAAAATAAAGAAACCTTATTAAATGTAGATTTCAGTATCCACAAAATTTCATTATATTTAACTAAATGACTACCCCGGCTTTAATCACTGTTGACATGATGTCAAAACAAATAACTTGGCATTAAAATTTCAGTTCTACTAAAACAAAAATAAAACTAAAATTCTATCTTTACTATAAACACTAACCCTTCAAATATATGTAAAATAATACACACACGCGCGCACACACACACACCACACACACACACATATATATTTTTAATATGAAAGTTATTGTCAAATTGGTTTCCATACAACAACCAGTGCTCATCCCAACAGGTGCCCTCCTCAGTGCCCATCATCCACTATATATATATATATATATATATATTTTTTTTTTTTTTTTTTTTTTTTTAAGGTAGGCTCCATGCCCTGCACAGAGCCCAACCAATGCTGGGATCAAATTCACTACTTTGATATCAGAATCTGGGCTGAGATCAAGAGTCAGACACTTAACTGACTAGGCCAACCAGGTGCTCCTAAAATAAAATGTATTTTAACCAAATTACTGCATTAAGTTATTTGGCATTTGAAATACATTTCTAATTTAAAAGAAAAAAGAATTTATGAGTATTCACAGATCAGGGAACTACTGTTGTGTATAGCTCCTCTAGCTCCCAATGGTTTTGTGTGAATTTACTTCAATTTCTTCATTGACTGTGCAACTCTGCTGCCATATCTTGAGTACATACATTAAGAGAAAAATTACACTAAGCACTTTTGCTTTAATAAACAATATTTATTTTGCCAAAGGAAAATATAAGAAGTAAAACAGAATAATCCAATCTCAAAGGTCTAATATCATTATTAGAATTTTTTTAAAATTATAAGACTTTAGGGGCGCCTTGGTGGCTCAGTCGGTTGAGTGGCCAACTTCAGCTCAGGTCATGATCTCGCAGTCCGGGAGTTCGGGCCCCGCGTCAGGCTCTGTGCTGACAGCTCGGAGCCTGGAGCCTGCTTTGCATTCTGTGTCTCCCTCTCTCTAGCCCTCCCCCGTTTGCGCTCTGTCTTTCAAAAATGAATAAATGTTAAAAAAATTAAAATATATATAAGACTTTCAGTCTTAACCATAGATCTGTAGCTGGTAATGCACTCACCCTCCTATAATAAACAACTGTAAAAATTGGGCAAAAGAGATAAAGCAAATGGAGGCATGAACCACACCTAGCCTAAGGCTAGGCACTAATAAAAGGCAGCGCATAAGTTGAACCCTACATTCACTATAGCTTTCTCTCTTTAGGCATCTCTCAAACCATGGTCTAAGGAAACTGAAGGCTAAACAAAGAGTGAAGATCTTTTTCAGCAAAGAAAACAAAGATGAGAATACAAGGCAGCTAAAACAGTTAGGACCTGGGGAGATGGGCAGGATATCTGAGGAAACACAATACAGAGAAGAAGTCTCAAAAATCTATACAAAATTATCTTCAGAAACTTGGGCAACTCCTGAGTTGAATACACTAAGGATGATACTCCAGGATGCCTAGTAGAGATTGGGTGCTGAAAGGGTGGAGACTTTGGGAGTTCAGATTCAGGCAGAATAGAAAGATCATGGTGAATATACAGGATGTCATTTGAGATGGTAGAGATCCATACTAAGGAATACCCAAAGATCAAGGAGGAAGAAACCAGGAATTTAAGAGTAAAGATGAATTAGGGGCACCTGGGTGGCTCAGTTGGTTAAGTGTCCGACTTTGGCCAGGTAATGATCTCACAGTTCACTAGTTCAAAGCCCCACATTGGGCTCTCTAATGTCAGCACAGAACTTGCTTTGGGTCCTCTTTCTCCTCTCTCTGCCCCTCCCCTGCTTGCATATGCCCTCTCCTTCTCTCTCTCTCTCTCTCTCTCTCTCTCTCTCTCTCTCTCTCCCCCTCTCTCAAAGATAAACGTTAAAAAAAAAGAGTAAAGATGAATTTAAGCCTCAATATGATTAGAGTGATCCATTGGTAATTTAACTGCCTGCTAGAACAAAATTTAACAGTTTAAAAAGAATGACAGGATAGGGGTACTTAGGTGTCTCAGTCAGTTGAGCATCGAACTCATGGTTTTGGCTCAGGTCGTGATCTCATGGGTTTGTGAGATTGAGACCCACATCAATCTCCATGCTAAGTGCAGCGCCTGCTTGAGATTTTCTCTCTCTCTCTTTCTGCCCCTCCCCGGCTTGCATGCGCACACGTGCAGTCTCTCAACATAAATTAACTCAAAAATATTGTTTTTTTTTAAAAAGGCAAGATAATTAAGATCCTTGAAAAGGAATAATGCACAGCATATGACTTACAGCTAAAAATACTAGACATATTAAAAGGCAAGAAAATATAATTATCAAGATATAAAATAAACAATAAAAACAGACCTAGAAGCAAATCAAATATAGATGATTTTTAAAAAGGGGCAATTAATGATATATTAAAGAAAATAAAGGAGAGAAAATGAATAAGGGGTGCCTGGATGACTCAGTCGGTTAAGTGTCTGGCTCTTGGTTTCGGCTCACGTCATGATCTCACGCTTTTGTGAGTTTGAGCCCCACGTCAGGATCTGTGTTGGCAGCAGAAGCCTGCTTGGGATTCTCTCTCTCTTGCTCTCTCTCTGCCCCTTCCCCACTTGTGCTGTCTCTCTCAAAATAAACTTTAAAAAAATAATAAAATTTCAACAAAGAATCAGAATATATGAACACCACATCAATAATAATTATTATATTTTTAAGTAAGCTTCATATCCAGCACAGAGATCAACGCAGGGCTTGCACTCATGACCCTGAGATCAAGACCTGAGCTGAGATCATGAGTCTGACACTTAATCAACTGAGCCACCCAGGTGCCCCTCATTAAATGTAAATGGTCTAAACAAACCAATTAAAAAACTAAGACTGACAGAGTGGATTACAAAACATGACCTAAAAATACACTGTCTGCAAAAAAAATCACTTCAGCCTAACAATATACGCATATCAAACATATCAAAGATTGAAAGGAAAGAGCAAAAACATTTATCATTGGAAAACAAGAGTAGCTATAATAATATCAGGAGCCATATTAACAAAGAAGACCTCAGAACAAAGATTACCAGAGAAAAACTTGACATAATGATCAAAGTGTCAATCGTGAAAAAGACATAGCAATTCTGAAAATGTGTATGTACCAAACAACAGAGCTCCAGCATGTGAAAAAAAAAGAACCAACTAAACAAAGCACACAAATCCATAAGTACAAGTACAGATGAAGATTATAACACACCTCTCTCAACAACTGTTAGAAAAACTAGACACAAAATAAAAAAAAAATGTAGAATTCTACCATCAATCAATAGGATCTAATTGACATTTATACAACACTCCACCCCTAACCAGCAAAATATACATTGTCCTCAAATGCACAGGGAATATATGTCCACATCTTTGCTATAAAGCAAACTTCAAAAATTTAAAAAAACTAAAATAATATAGAATGTACTTTCTGATCACAATGGAACCAAACTAGAAATCAATAACAGAAAGATAACAGGAAAATTTTCAGATGTTTGGAAACTAAATACACATCAAAATAACCTATGAGTCACAGAGTAAGTCTCAAGTGGAATAAAAAAAAAATACATGTAACTGAATAAAAACAAATATAACATATTAAAATTTATAAGACACAGCTAAAGTAGTGCTGAGAGGGAAACATACCTCAAAGTGCATAAAATTAGAAGAGCAGAAAAAAAACCATCATAACCTAAGCTCACATTTTATTTATTTATTTTTATATTTATTTTTTTAATATATGAAATTTATTGTCAAATTGGTTTCCATACAACACCCAGTGCTCATCCCAAAAGGTGCCCTGTTCAATGCCCATCACCTACCCTTCCCTCCCTCCCACTCCCCCCTCAACCTTCAGTTTGTTCTCAGTTTTTAAGAGTCTCTTATGCTTTGGCTCTCTCCCACTCTAACCTCATTTTTTTTTCCCCCTTCCCCTCCCCCATGGGTTTCTGTTAAGTTTCTCAGGATCCACATAAGAGTGAAAACATATGGTATCTGTCTTTCTCTGTATGGCTTATTTCACTTAGCATCACACTCTCCAGTTCCGTCCACGTTGCTACAAAGGGCCATATTTCGTTCTTTCAAATTGCCACGTAGTACTCCATTGTGTATATAAACCAAAATTTCTTTATCCATTCATCAGTTGATGGACATTTAGGCTCTTTCCACAATTTGGCTATTGTTGAGAGTGCTGCTATAAACATTGGGGTACAAGTGCCCCTATGCATCAGTACTCATGTATCCCTTGGGTAAATTCCTAGCAGTGCTACTGCTGGGTCATAGGGTAGGTCTATTTTTAATTTTTTGAGGAACCTCCACACTGTTTTCCAGAGTGGCTGCACCAATTTGCATTCCCACCGACAGTGCAAGAGGATTCCCGTTTCTCCACATCCTCTCCAGCATCTATAGTCTCCTGATTTGTTCATTTTGGCTACTCTGACTGGCGTGAGGTGATATCTGAGTGTGGTTTTGATTTGTATTTCCCTGATGAGGAGTGACGTTGAGCATCTTTTCATGCGCCTGTTGGCCATCTGGATATCTTCTTTAGAGAAGTGTCTTTTCATGTTTTCTGCCCATTTCTTCACTGGATTATTTGTTTTTTGGGTGTGGAGTTTGGTGAGCTCTTTATAGATTTTGAATACTAGCCCTTTGTCTGATATGTCATTTGCCAATATCTTTTCCCATTCCGTTGGTTGCCTTTTAGTTTTGTTGATTGTTTCCTTTGCTGTGCAGAAGCTTTTTATCTTCATGAGGTCCCAATAGTTCATTTTTGCTTTTAATTCCCTTGTCTTTGGGGATGTGTCAAGTAAGACATTCCTGCGGCTGAGGTCAGAGAGGTCTTTTCCTGCTTTCTCCTCTAGTGTTTTGATGGTTTCCTGTCTCACATTCAGGTCCTTTATCCATTTTGAGTTTATTTTTGTGAATGGTGTAAGAAAGTGGTCTAGTTTCATTCTTCTGCACGTTTAAGCTCACATTTTAAAAGCCTACAGGGTGCCTGGGTGGCTCAGTCGGTTAAACATCCGACTTCAGCTCAGGTCATGATCTCACAGTTTCTAGGTTTGAGCCCCATGTTGGATTCTGTGCTGACAGCTCAGAGCCTGGAGCCTGCTTCAGATTCTGTGTCTCCCTCTCTTTCTCTGCCCCTCCCTGGCTCACACTCTGTCTCTCTCTCTCTCTCAAAAATAAATAAACATTTAAAAAAAATTCAAAAGCCTAGAAAAAGAGCAACATGTATCTAGAGCAAGCAGAAGGAAGGAAATTCTAAAGAATAGTTTGGAATTATACTCAATGATGAAAAACTGAAAACTTTCCCCCTAAGGTCAGGAATAAGACAAGGATGTCCACTCTCACCAATTTTA
Source organism: Lynx canadensis (assembly GCF_007474595.2). Classification (NCBI taxonomy): domain Eukaryota; kingdom Metazoa; phylum Chordata; class Mammalia; order Carnivora; family Felidae; genus Lynx; species Lynx canadensis. Next base: position 116,575,942 of record NC_044303.2, on the reverse strand, counting down.
TTCAACATAGTACTAAAGGTCCTACCCACAGCAATCAGACAACAATAAGGAAATACAATTTGGTATCCAAATTGGTAAACAAGAAGTAAAACTCACTGTTTGCAGATGTCATGATACTACATATAGAAAACCCCAAAGACTCCACCAAAAAACTACTGGAACTGATAAATGAATTCAGTAAGGTCACAGGATACAAAATCAATGTACAGAAATCCATTGCATTTTTATACACTAATAATGAAGCAACAGAAAGAGAAATTAAGAAAGCAATCCTATTAATAATTGTACCCAAAATAATAAAATACCTAGGAATAAATCTAATCAAGGGGATGAAAGACCTATCCTCTGAAAACTATAAAACACTCACTGATGACAGAAATTTAAGACAACACAAAGAAATGGAAAGATGCTCCAGGCTCATGGACTGGAAGAACAAATTTGTTAAAAAGCCCATATGACCCATAGCAATCTACAGATTTAATGCAATCCCTATCAAAATACCAATGGCATTTTTTTTTCACAGAACTAGAATAAATAATCCTAAAATTTGTATGGAACTACAAAGGACCCTAAATAGCCAAACAATCTTGAAAAAGAAATACAAAGCTGGAGGTATCACAACTCCAGATTTCAAGTTATACTACAAAGCTGTATTAATGAAAACAGTATGGTACGGGAACAAAAATAGACACAAAGGTCAATGGCAAACCCGCAATTATACAATCAATTGATCTTCTGCAAAAGAGGCAAGAATATGCCATAGGAAAAAGACAGTTTTTAAAAATTTTTTTTTAATTTTATTTATTTTTTATTTTCTAAAATTTACATCCAAATTAGTTAGCATATAGTGAAACAATGATTTCAGGAGTAGATTCCTTAATGCCTCTTACCCATTTAGCCCATCACCCCTCCCACAACCCCTCCAGTAACCCTCAGTTTGTTCTTCATTATTTATGAGTCTCTTCTCTTTTGTCCCCCAACCAGGTTTTTTTTTAATTTTTTTTTTTAACGTTTATTTATTTTTGAGACAGAGACAGAGCATGAACGGGGGAGGGGCAGAGAGAGAGGGAGACACAGAATCGGAAGCAGGCTCCAGGCTCTGAACCATCAGCCCAGAGCCCGACGCGGGGCTCTAACTCACGGACCGTGAGATCGTGACCTGAGATGAAGTCGGAGGCTTAACCGACTGAGCCACCCAGGTGCCCCCCCTCCCTGTTTTTATATTGTTTTTGCTTCCCTTCCCTTATGTTCATCTGTTTTGTCTCTTAAAGTCCTCATATGAGTGAAGTCATATGATTTTTGTCTTTCTCTAATTTCACTTAGCATGATATCCTCCACTTCCATCCACATAGTTACAAAGGGCAAGATTTCATTCTTTTTGATTGTCGAGTAATACTCTATTATATAGATATACCACATCTTCTTTATCCATTCATCCAGCAATGGACATCTGGGCTCTTTCCATACTTTGGCTATTGTTGATAGTGCTGCTATAAACATGGGGGTGCATGTGTCCCTTCAAAACAGCACACCTGTATCCCTTGGATAAATGCCTAGTAGTGCAATTGCTGGGTCGTGGGATAGTTCTATTTTAGTTTTTTGAGGAGCCTCCATACTGTTTTCCAGAGTGGCTGCACCAGCTTGCATTCCCACCAACAATGCAAAAGAGATTCTGTTTCCACATCCTCGCCAACATCTGTTGTTGCCTGAGTTGTTAATGTTAGTCATTATGACAGGTGTAAGGTGGTATCTCATTGTGGTTTTGATTTGTATTTCTCTGATGAGTGACGTTGAGCATTTTTTCATGTGTCGGTTGGCCATCTGAATGTCTTCTTTGGAGAAGTGTCTATTCATGTCTTTTGCCCATTTCTTCACTGGATTATTTGTTTTTTGGGTGTTGAGTTTGATACGTTCTTTCTAGATTTTGGATACTAACTCTTTATCTGATGTCATTTGCAAATATCTTCTCCCATTCTGTTGGTTGCCTTTTAGTTTGTTTGTTTTTTTTTAATTTTTTTTTTTAACGTTTATTTATTTTTGAGACAGGGAGAGACAGAGCATGAACAGGGGAGGGTCAGAGAGAGGGAGACACAGAATCTGAAGCAGGCTCCAGGCTCTGAGCTGTCAGCACAGAGCCCGACGCAGGGCTAGAACTCACGGACCGCGAGATCATGACCTGAGCCGAAATCGGCTGCTTAACCGACTGAGCCACCCAGGAGCCCCATTGCCTTTTAGTTTTGTTGATTGTTTCCTTTGCTGTGCAGAAGCTTTTTATTTTGATGAGGTCTCAGTAGTTCATTTTTGCTTTTGTTTCCCTTGCCTCTGGAGATGTGGTGAGTAAGAAGATGCTGTGGCCAAGATCAAAGAGGTTTTTGCCTGCTTTCTCCTCGAGGATTTTGATGGTCTTACAGTGAGGTCTTTCATCCATTTTCAGTTTATTCTTGTGTATGGTGTAAGAAAGTGGTCCAGCTTAATTCTTCTGCATGTCACTGTCCAGTTTTCTCTTCTCTTGCTGAAGAGACTGTTTTTATTCCATTGGATATTCTTTCCTGCTTTGTCAAAGATGAGTTGGCCATACATTTGTGGGTCCATTTCTGGGTTCTCTATTCTGTTCCATTGATCTGAGTGTCTGTTCTTGTGCAAGTACCCTACTGTCTTGATGATTACAGCTTTGCAGTATAGCTTGAAGTCTGGAATTATGATGCCTCCTGGTTTGGTTTTCTTTTCCAAGATTGCTTTGGCTATTCGGGGTCTTTTCTAGTTCCAAACAAATTTTAGGATTCTTTGTTCTAGCTCTGTGAAGAATGCTGGTGCTATTTTGATAGAATTGCATTGAATATGTAGATTGCTTTGGGTAGTATTGACATTTTAACAATATTTGTTCTTCCTATCCAGGAACATGGAATCTTTTTCCATTTTTTTTGTGTCTTCTTCAATTTCTTTCATAAGCTTTCTATAGTTTTCAGCATATAGATTTTTCACCTCTTTGGTTAGATTTATTCCTATGTATTTTATGGTTTTTTGTGCAACTGTAAATGGGATTGATTCCTTGATTTCTCCTTCTGTCGCTTCATTGTTGGTGTATAGGAATACAACCGATTTATGTGGGTTGATTTTATATCCTGCAACTTTGCTGAATTCATGAATCAATTCTAGCAGTTTTTTGGTGGAATCTTTTGGGTTTTCCATATAGAGTATCATGTCATCTGCGAAGAGTGAAAGTTTGACCTCCTCCTGGCCGATTTGGATGCCTTTTTGTTTCTTTGTGTTGTCTGAGTGGCTTGGTTGGTTGAGCGTCCGACTTCGGCTCAGGTCAAGATCTCGCGGTTTGTGGGTTTGAATCCCGCATCAGGCTCTGTGCTGACAGCTCAGAGCCTGGAGCCTGCTTCGGATTCTGTGTCTCCCTCTCCCTCTGCACCCCCCATACACTGTCTCTCTCTCCTTCAAAAATAAATAAACATAAAAAAAATTTTTTTTAAATCATGTTTGGAAAACTGGACAGTTATATGCAAAAGGATGAAATGGGACTTTCTCACACAATACATAAAAATAAATTTAAAGTTAATGAAAGACAAAAGACCTAAGTGTGAGACATGAAATCATAAAAATCCTAGAAGAGAGAACAAGCAGTAGTTTCTGTGACATTGGCTATAGCAACATTTTTCTAGATATGTCTCTTGAGCCAATGGAAATGAAAGGAAAAATAAATTGGGACTATCTCAAAATAAAAAGCATCTGTACAACAAAGCAAACAATCAAGACAACTAAAAGACAACTTACTGAATACGAGAAGATATTTGCAAATTTCATATGCAATAAAGTGTTAGTATCAAAATATATAAAGAACGTTTACAATTGAACACCCAAAAAAACAAATAACCAAACTAAAAATGGGCAGAAGACAAACAGATATTTCTCCAAAGATATACTGATGGCCAACAGACTCATGAAAAGGTGCTCAACATTACAGAAATGCAAATCAAAGCTACAAAGAGATATCACCTCACACCCGTCAGAATGGCTAAACATCAACAACACAATAAACAGCAAGTGTTGGCAAGGATGTAGAGAAAAAGGCCCCTCATGCACTATTTGGTGGGAAAGCAAACTGGTGTAGCCACTGTGGCAAAGAGTATGTAGGTTCCTCAAAAAATTAAAAATAGAACTACCCCGCGATTTGTACTACTGGATATTTATCCAAAGCATACAAAAACATTAATTCAAAAGGATATATGCACTCCTGTTTTTATTGCAGCATTATTTACACTAACCAAATTATGGAAGTGGTCTAAGTGTCCATCAATAGATGAATGGACAAATAAATGGTACATATATACGATGGAATATTATTCAACCATAAAAAAGAATGAAATCTTGACATTTGCAACAACATAGATGGAGCTAGAGAATCCACTCATGTGAGGAATTTAAGAAAAAACAAATGAACAAAGGGGAAAAAAAAGAGAGAGACAAACCAAGAAATAGACTCTTAACTGCAAAGAACAAACTGATGGTTACCAGAGGGGAAGAGGAGTGGGGAGAGCATGGGTGAAAAGGTGATGGGGATTAAAGAGTACACTCACCATGATACGCACTAGTACACAACTGCTGAATTACTTTATTGTACACCCAAAACTAATCTAACACTGTATGTTAAATATACTGGAATTAAAATAAAAATAAAAACTTAAAAATTTTTTTTTAAAATTACACAAACTAGAAATGAATTAAAGTAATTGAAAAAAGACTAAACTCAAAATTGGCAGAAGGAAGGAAATAATAAAGGTTAGAGCAGAATAAATGAGACAGAGAATAGAAAAAGAGAGAAAAGTCAAAGGGGGCACCTGGGTGGCTCAGTAGGTTGAATGTCTGACTTCAGTGCAGGTAATGATCTCACGGTTTGTGAGTACGAGCCCTGTGTTTGGCTCTGTGCTAACAGCTCAGAGCCTGGAGCCTGCTTCAGATTTTGTATCTCCCTCTCTCTCTGCCCCTCCCCTGCTTGTACTCAGTCTCTCTCTTTAATAAACATTAAAGAAAAAAAAAAAAACCAATCTAAAGGAACCCTGAAAACAATCTTGAAAAAGAAGAATAAAGCAGGAGGATTCACACTTCCTGATTTCAAAACATGTACAAACCTATAATAAATACAACATTTGGTATGGGAATAAAGACAGACACCTAGACAAAAGGAAAAAGGAAAGATTCCAGAAATAAACCCTTGCATATATGGCCAAATGATTTTTGACAAGGATGTTAAGACCATTCAATTAGGAAAGGTCAGGTTTTTTTTAAACAAATGATGCTGGGAAAACTATACATCCACATGCAAAAGAATGAAGCTGGACCATTACCTGACACAATACACAAAAGTAACTCAAAAGGGATCAAAAACCTACAACTATAAAACTCTGAGAAGAAAACATAGGACAAAACTTCATGACATGGGATTTGGCAATGATTTTTTGGATAAAATACCAAAGGCATAGGCAGCAAAAGAAAAAATAAACAAATTGGATTTCATTAAACTAAAAACTTTTACATACAGGGGCGCCTGGGTGGCTCAGTCATTTAAGTGTCTGACTCTTCATTTCAGCTCAGGTCAGGATCGCACAGTTCCCTAGGATTGAGCCCTGCATCGGGCTCTGCACTGTCAGCAGAGTGTGATTGGGGTTCTCTCTCCCCCTCTCTGCCCCTTCCCCGCTGTCTCTCTCCCAAAATAAATAAATAAACTTTAAAATAAATAAATAATAAAAACTTTTATATAAAAGGGCACTATTCAACAGAGTAAAAAGGCAACCAACAGAATAGGAGAAAATACTTGGGTATATTTATAATGGGTTTAAGAGATTAATATCCAAAATATATAAGGAAATTCTAAAACTCAAAACAAAAAACAACCAACCTAATTCAAGAACAGGAAAAGGATCTGAATAGACATTTCAACAAAGAAGATACTCAAATGGCCAATAAGCACATGAAAAGAGGATCTACATCACAATCATTAGGGAAATGCACATCAAAACCACAATGGGATACCACCTCACAACCATTAGGATGGCTGCTATCAAAAAAACCCCCAGAAAATAACAAGTGTTAGTGAGAATATGGAGAAATTGGAACCTCTGTACACTGTAGAAATATAAAACTGGTAAAACCGCTGTGGAAAAACAGTAAGTGGTAATTCCTCAAAAAATTAAAAACAGAAATACCATATGATTAAGCAATACCACTCCTACGTATATACCCAAAAGAACTGAAAGCAGGGACTTGATCAGATACTTGTACAGGTATGTTCAAAGCAGTATTATACACAGTAACTAAAGCACGGAAGCAACCCAAGTGTCCACCATAGGATGAATGAATAAGCAAAATATGTTATATACATAAAATGAAACATTATGCAACCTTAAAAAAGTAAGGAAATTCTGACACATGCTACAATTTGGATAAATCTTGAGAAAAATATGCCAAGTGAAATAAGGCAGTCAAAAAAAGACAAATCCTGTAAGATTCCTCTTTTTTAAATTAATTAATTACAGTAAAACCTTGGATTTTGAGTAACTTGTTCTGCGAGTTGGTTCCACAAGAGAAGCAAACATTTCTAATCAATTTTAACTTGATAAACGAGCAATGTCTTGCAATACGAGTGGTATGTAATGCTGAACATCACATGATCAAACTGAGTCAATGGTTCTCCCTCTCCCTTTCTCACTTGCTTGCTGCTGGATTGTGGGTGATCATCTCTCATGCTCAGATGCTTGGGCTCAAGCCACGGTATTTGGCAGAAAACAGTGATTTTTCCGAACACAAGAAAGTGCCCACAAATGGCACAAGTGTATTTTTTGTCACTTCAAAGCACCTATGGACAGTCCTTTGCTTTTCCATTCAAGAGGAAGTTTAGGAATGCTTTGCTTCATTCCAGGTCAGGCTGCCTGCAGATAGATATAGACCCTTTCCTGTGCTGTCTTATTGCCAGTTACATTAAATACAGCATACGACAAGAGTTTATTAATACTGTACTATAGTCAACAGCCATGGGAGCATATAAAATGGACCCCATGCAGAAACAGGTTGAAAAGAAAGGTGTTAAGAATAAAGAGGTGATTACAGTGGAAGTTAAGAAGGAAATCATCAAGAAGTACAAATGACGTATGTGAGTGGCCGAGAATGCAAGATTTTATAACTCTACATTTGCATCTCGTCTGCAGAGGAGGAGAAAAAGCAGAGGAATCCCTCACTTGAAATGAGATTAAGGAGCTGTATAAAATGTGGGAAACTGCAAAATTTTGTAGAAAAGTACCACCCATACAAGGCTGTAGCAGTGTGAGCGATGAATCTGTTTAATGACAATGCAAAGTCACATTTCCAGGAAATCCTCAAAATGAGGCAAAACCAAGTGTCATTGAGTAGGTTACTTGTTAAAGTTGCATGAAAAGAAAAAGATTCCACTGAGCAAATAGACAGCAATGATTCCATTAGTGATAGTGAAAGTCGTCCTACACAATAACCCTCCTCTCTCATCTCCCTCACACCAGCCACGAATGTTTTCAAAGGGAAGTGCAGGTTAATTTGTTTATCTTTCTTTATATTTTGTATTTTATTTAATATTTTTTATTATATTAATGTATTGCAATTATTTTTATGTGAATATTTTTCAGTTGTGGAACGAATCATATGAGTTTCCCTTATTTCTTACAGGGAAATTTGCTTCGATATACAAGTGCTGTGGATTATAAGCATGATTCTGGAATGAATTATACTCACAAACCAAGGTTTTACTATAATTATGTTTATGATTACTCTTTCATTTTTTATTGTAGAGAGAGAGAAGGAGCAGGAGAGGGGCAGAGAGAGGGAGAGAGAATCTTAAGTAGGCTCCGTGCTCAATGCAGAGCCTGATGCAGGGCTAAATCTCACAACCCTGAGATCATGACGTGAGCCAAAATCAAGAGTCAGACACTTTAACCAATTGAGCCACCCAGGTGCCCTGTATGATTAGTCTTCAGCAAGATAATTAGAGTAGCCAAAATCATGGACAAAAAATAGAATGGTGATTGCCAGGGGCTAGGGAAAGCAAGGAATGGGAAATTGTTATTGAATGAGTACAGGATTTCAGTTTTTTTTTTTAAACTTTTTTTTTTTAACATTTATTTATTTTTGAGACAGACAGAGAGCATGAACAGGTGAGGGTCAGAGAAAGAGGGAGACACAGAATCCGAAACAGGCTCCAGGCTCCAAGCTGTCAGCACAGAGCCCAACGCGGGGCTCGAACCCATGGACCACGAGATCATGACCTAAGCCGAAGTCGGACGCCCAACCGACTGAGCCACCCAGGCGCCCCAGGATTTCAGTTTTACAAGATGAAAAGAGTTATGAAGATGGACAGTGGTGATGGTTACATAACATCATTAATGTATTTAATACCACTGAACTGTACACTTAACAAAAAGGCTACGATGGGGGAGGCAGCTGGCTGGCTCAGTCGTTAGAAATGCAATTCTTGATTTTGGGGTTGTGAGTTTGAGCCCCATGTTGGGTGTAGTGATTACTTAAAAATAAAATATTTATTTATTTTAATAAAATCTTTTAAAAATGGCTAAGATGGTAAATTTTATGTTATGTGTCTTTTTAATTTTTTTAACGTTTATTCATTTTTGAGAGACAGAAAGAGACAAAGCATAAGCAGGGGAGGAGCAGAGAGAGAAGGAGACACAGAATCTGAAGCAGGCTCCAGGCTCTGAGCTGTCAGCTCAGAGCCCAATGCAGGGCTCGAACTCACTGACTGCAAGATCATGACCTGAGCTGAAGTCGGTCGCCCAACCGACTGAGCCACCCAGGTGCCCCTGTTATGTGTCTTTTAACACAAAAACAAAAAAAAGGGGGGGGGGGAATAAGTCTATCAGTGTGTTGGAAATGACAGAGCCAAGCCTGCCTTTTGTAGTGCTTCCTACATTGACAGATTTCCGATTAAAGTTAAACAAGTCTCCTCCAGCCATCCAAGATGCCAAAAGGAAACAAGGTTACAGGGAGAAAGGTGGCTCTGGCCCCTGCTGCAATGAAGAAGCAGGAGGCCAAGAAGGTGGTCAATTCCACCTGAGAAAAGGTCCAAGAATTTTGGCATCAGACAGGAGATCCAGCCCAAAAGGAACTTTACCTGCTTTGTCAAATGGCCCCACTACATCCACCTATAGTGGCAAAGGGCTATAAACTCTATGAACATTTAAAAGTGCCTCCCGAGGGAACCTGAATGGCTCATTTGGTTGAGCATCCAACTCTTGGTTTCGGCTCAGGTAATGATCTCAGAGTTTGTGGGTTCAAGCCTGGCGTCAGGCTCCATACTGTGAGCATGGAGCCTGCTTGGGATTCTGCCTCTCTCTCTGCTAATCCCCTGCTCATGCACGCACACTCTCTCAAAATAAATAATAAATAAACTTTAAAAGTGCCTTCCGCACAAAAAATAAAAATAAAATACAAGTGCCTCCCGCAATTAACCAGTTCACCCAGGCTCTATACCACCAAACAGCTACTCAACTGTTTAAGTTGGCCCATAAATACAAAACAGAGACAAAGCAAGAGAAGAAGGAGAGACTGTTGACCTGGTCTGAGAAGAAAGCTGCAGGGAAAGAGGATGTCCCCACTAAGAGGCCACCTGTCCTTCAAGCTGGGGTTAATACTATCACCACCTCAATAGAAAATAAGAAGGTTCACTTGGTAGTAACTGCACATGATGTGGATCCCACTGAGCTGATTGACTTCCTACATGTCCTGTGTCTTAAGATGGGGGTTCCCTACTGCTTTATCAAGGGGAAGGCCCAGATTGGGGTTTCTGGCCCACGGAAAGACCTGTACCACTGTTGACTTCACACAGCTTAACTTGGAAGACAAAGAAGCTCTGCCTAAGCTGGTGGAAGCTATCAGAACCAATTACAACGACAGATATGATGAGATCCACTATCACTGGGGAAGCAACGTACGGGGTCCAAAGTCAGTGGTTTGCATTGCCAAGTTGGAAAAAGGAAAGGCTAAATAACTGTCCACCAAACTGGGCTAAGTGTATGCTGTTGAATTTTCTGTACATAAAAGTAATAAAAAGTTCTCTTCTGGGGTACCTGGGTGGCTCAGTCGGTTAAGCATCCTACTTCAGCTCAGATCCTGATCTCACAGTTCCTGAGTTTGAGCCCCACATCGGGCACTCTGCTGTTGGAGTCAAGCCCGCTTCAGATCCTCTGTCTGCCTTGCTCTCTGCCCCTCACCCACTCACACTCTATCTCTCTCTCAAAAATAAATAAACATTAAAAAAAGTTCTCTTCCAAAACAAACAAAACAAAAACAAAAACAAAGGTTAAACAAAACATTGTTTTTCAATAATGTTGTTTCAAGTGAGTGCAATTTAAAATTACCATGCAAGCCTCCATTAAGGCAGTGTGCATCTCATCTGTTTTGTGCTCTTGATCTGCACCAGCGTCAAGTAGAAAGCGAACCATATCCAGATGGCCTTAAAGAAAAGAACACAAATTTTAAAATTGTATTTCTAAAGAACTGAGTATTAATTTAATACGTAAGAATTAAAATGAGGAATCATTTTCTTTCAGGTATCTATACAAAAGTTTATAAGAGAATTAATTTTTCATTCAATAAAGCAATGACACTTTTACAAAGCCAATCCAAACTAATAAGCAGGCTCTCGTCAAGGTATCTAGGTTTTAAAGATTGAATTAGTTCAAAGCACATAATTCAAGTTAAATAAAGCAATAATACTATTATATATTCTATTATAAACTACTTATCAAACTATCAAATCAAAACACCGAAATCAAATCAAATGCCAGGTAAAGTATGTTTGCATCATATTTTTCATAAAAACAGCATTAACATAATGACCATAAACTCACTGTGGAAATGAACAGGCATAGAATAATCCTTTCAAAATAATTTCAACCCTCTGGATACATTTAATATATAAAAAGCCTTAATAGTCAGCAAGAAAAAGACAAACACTCCAGTAGAAAAATGGATGAAGGACATGAAATGGTTATTAAAAAAGAAAAGCAAATGATTACTAAACTGAAAAAAAAAATTAAACCTTCCTATTAAACAAATGCAAATTAAAATGAGACACCATTTTCTATTATCAAAATGGCAAATATTAAAAAGAATGATAATACCCAGTGTTGGTGAGGGTGTAGGGTGGGATAAAGGGCACTCTCAAACACTGCTGGTGGGAGTGTAAATTGGTTCAACCTTTCTAGAAGGCAATTTGGCAATATGTATCAAAAGCCTTAAAAATGTCCATACCCTTTGACCCAGCAATTCCACTTCCAGGAATTTATCCTAAGGAAATAATCAGAGATTAGGCAAAGATGTCTACACAAGGATGTTATTACAGTGTTTTTAATAATAGTGAAAAACTGGGAACAATTCAAGTGTCCAACAATAGGCATTATGGTGCATCCATCTGAAGTATTTGCAAAGACTACGAGTTCCCTACCCAATACCCACTCTTTCAGTCTTCCTTAATAGTAGAACTCTGATTTTATCTGAGTGGCAACATGCCTGACTAAAAGACTACATTTCCCAGCCTCCCTTGTTATGTGTAGCCAGTGAGATATAAGTGGTAGCTATAAGGCAGAACTTCTATGAAGATTCCTTAAAGGTAGCTTACTAAATTGAAGGACACTCCCCATTTTGCCCTTACCCTTTCATCCTTCCTAGAATATGGATTGCTGGGGCTCTAGCTACCATTTTGGAGTGTAGGTAACTTTGAGGATAGAAACCACATACTAGAAAGGTAGAGCAGAAAAAAGAGAATTCTGAGATCTTGATAGCAGTGGAACTGCTGCTATACTAGCTCTAGACAGCCTACCCTTGGACTTGATTTATGTAAAAAAGAAAAAGCTTCTCTTTTGTTCAAATAATTCTTAATTTAGGTTTCATGACATGTGCAGCCTAACCCACTCCTGAAATAGTGAAGTACTATGTGACCACCAAAAGCTGTGTTAGAAAAATATTTCTTGAGATGGGAAATGTTCATGACATATTGCTAAATAAAATAAGCACACTACAAAACAGTTAAGTTTGGTTGTTTAGTTTAAAAATTATACATATGTTTATATATATATGCTTAAAAAACACACTGGAAGTAAATATACTAAAATACTGTTTACATGCCTTCATCTTTAGGGGGTAACATTACATGTCATTGTAAAATTTCTTTTCCTTACCCTATTCTGTGTTTTTCAAGTTTTCTATATCATATAACTGTGATTATTATTTTTACTGTTATCTGAGTGTGCCTTATTTTTGAAGTAATAGTTGGAAAAATCATATAAAACAAAAGTTATTAAATAACAGAAACCTTCAAGTTTTATGCTACAAGTTTTCGTTGACTTCAGAGCTACCTGAATAAATAGAAATTAAAATAATAAACACACTGTTAAATTATACTTTATGAGATACAGACTAAAATGGACTTTCCATATAATCTCTTAGAAGCTAGATAATTTGATAGCACAAGGAAAACCTAAGTAATACAAAATTAATTCAAATATTTAATCCTCGGGGCGCTTATGTGGCTCAGACAGTTGACTGTCCAACTCTTGATTTCGTCTTAGGTCATGATCTCATGGTTTGTGACATCGAGCCCTACATTGGGCTCTGCACTGACAGTGTGGAGCCTGCTTGGGATTTTCTCTCTCTCTCTCTGCTCCTTCCCCAGCTTGTGCACATGCACATGCACGTGCTCTCTGTTCTCTGTCTCTTGCTCAAAATATATACACACTAAAAAAGAACCCTCAAAATTCAAATATTTAAATATTCAAAGTTGATATGAAAAATATATATAAATATTCATATATAGAGAGAGTACCTTTGTAGCATGCAAGGGTAAGAGCACTTTCTTTGAATTCATTTGAATGAGTGTTGATGCCTGCCCCATGATCCAGAAGCACTCTTGCAACTTCCACATGACCTGCACTGGCTGCTTCCATCAAGGGGGTATGTCCATTTTCATTATGATCTTCTATATTTGCACCTTCATTAAGTAGCACTTTCACAATGTCAACAAATCCTCCAGCACAGGCATAAGTTAGTGCAGTATTTCCTAACAGAAGCCAAAAAGAAATATAGAATTATGATAAAATGGAGACAATTATAATTATGCCATGCTCGAGCTCTACCTCTTCAATTCCTTTACATAAACCACTAAAACTATCATCTCAAGTTTTTTTGTTCTATTGGTTAGAAGTAGCAATCTTAATTTTCTTACTAATTAAAAGATTTATTATAAACAGGTCAATTTACTTCTCTTCCTGCTAAAGATATGTGTCAGATGGAAAATGTACCTAAAACAATGAATTGTCTTACGAATAAAATGTGTAAAGTAAAGGTAAAAGAAAATTAAGACATGAATATACATAGAAAGAAAATGTTAAATATTCCTAAATTGTACTGTACTGAAAAAAAAGAATCATTTTGAATGATACATAGACTATTTTAGATAAAAATATGCTAAAAGGGGATTTTTTTTAAATGACACTTAATCTCACTTGACAAGCTAATGAAGTAGGAAGATATAAACCCCCCTCAGCATAACTCCTTCAAAAGAAAAATCTCTTTACAAGGTCATTATCCCTTGGTTTGCCACTTCTTTCTTTCCTGATTTTATTTTGAGGATTTTTATTTATTAGACGGGGTAAGAGAAGTGGTTTAACTATCCAACAGTATGAGACTAAAGAAGACTGTTTTAAAGATTCAGCAAGAAGAGTAACATTAAAGAATCCAATGTGTTCAGAATTCAACTGTTCAACCATGTTACACATTAAGCATATTACTATTATTACAATTAAGACAAAGTGGTCAGCCAAATGGTCTACAAATCCTTCTGGGAAGTCTTGCTTATTTTATTATTTTTTTTGAAGTTTGTTTGTTTATTTAGAGAGCGCATGCACGCAAAAGCGAACATGAGCAGAGGAGGAGCAGAGAGAGAGGGAGAGAGAGAATCCCAAGCAGGCTCTATACTGTCAGCACAGAGCCGGGGATGGGGCTCAAGCTCATGAACCATGAGATTATGACCTGAGCCGAAACCAAGAGTCAGAAGCTTGACTCACCCAGCCACCCAGGCATCTCATCTAATTTATTTTTAAAATGAGCAAGACTTCCTAGGGGCTTCCTCCTCACTGTTAGTGCAGGGCCTGCTTGGGATTCTCTCTCTCCCTCTCTCTCTGCCCTTCCCCTCTTGCATGTACCCTCACGCTCACTCAAAATAAATAAATTCACTTTAAAAAATCATTAAAAAAAATAAGGCTACATTTAACATTCACTTAATGGTATGAAACACTGATATGCTTTCATTATACAAATTTTTAAAAATTATGTTGTTGCCTCACTAAATCCAAGGAATCCTACCACTAAAACTATACTTATAACTCAAGACACACGACCAAGGCTCCACCAGTCTGTGTGTCTGGGAAACACAAATAACTAAAAGAACAGCCCTTACTATAATAACTTTCATTCTGCCACAAGAATATCTTAATAGTAGGGGCGCCTGGGTGGCGCAGTCTGTTAAGCGTCCGACTTCAGCCAGGTCACGATCTCGCGGTCCGGGAGTTCGAGCCCCGCGTGGGGCTCTGGGCTGATGGCTCAGAGCTTGGAGCCTGTTTCCGACTCTGTGTCTCCCTCTCTCTCTGCCCCTCCCCCGTTCATGCTCTGTCTCTCTCTGTCCCAAAAAATAAATAAATGTTGAAAAAAAAAATTTAAAGAATATCTTAATAGTAAATGCATTCGGTATGCCTGACATGAAAATTATTTACCACAGGGTAAATAATCTCAGGTTAATTTATAATCTAAAGACAAGAGAGTTGGATTTAAATGAGATAAAGAATTATAAGAGATACAGTTCATAATTTTGCCTCTTTATATGTTACATATCATTATGGCAAAAAAGAAAGTGTCCCCAAAAGAAAAACTGTCACTCTTAGGCAAACACAATCTCAGCCTTTTGATATCAAATTAATTTATATTTTACTCAGAGATCCTGAACAATGGCTAAGATTTTTCTGTAGGTTCACTACTGTTGCGCAGATGTAAAAATCAAATTTTTATCTCTCAGGTTACAATTAAATATATCAATTTCCTTTCCTCAAATTTACACATCACTTTCTACTTACCTGTTGCTGACTGGGAGTTGACATCTGCATCATGAAGAAGTAATAATTTCACGATATCTAAGTAACCTCCACTGGATGCTGCCATCAGGGGAGTTATATCTCCTTTATTCCCTCGATCTTCAACATTAGCATGCATAGCAAGCAATACCTTTAAAACACATACACACAGAGGGAATGTCAATTCTTACTACTAATAGTACTTCTAGAGAATATACTGAATCTGGAAAGATATTCTTTTAGAGTGAGGGTGAAGAAAAATAAAAAAATAACCACCTTTTGGGAAAATATGCCAGTGCTCACCACTTAAAACACTAAGTTAGACGTTATTTTTTACAATTCCATTACATATTAATCTTTAGGTAATGTAGGTAATCACATTAGCCAACCCATGATAAAATTTTAACTGCTCTTTTCAAAGAATTTGTGTTATGCTTGGGATTATCTAGCAAGAGAACAGCAAAACTATACTCCCCAAACAGAAACTATCTGGTAAACACATGGGTATTTCCCAATACTGCTAAAACAGACAGAAAAAACTGTAAGAATTGAGGTAATCTGGATGAAATGAAAATAAATCACTACTTTCCATTATAGCTGTGTATTATTTCTAAGGATGAGTTTTAAAATATTACTATTATTTCTATGTGCTTCTTATTCATTAGGAAGAGTTCTGAGTAAAAAAATTTTTGAGCAGAAAAATGGACCATGCCCAATTGCGTGGGCAACAATTTTGTTGCGTGCAACAAAATTAATTATGTACAGTTTCTATTTTACCCACTGCCTGAAAGGAAAGAACTTGCCCTCTAATTATAATTTCTTTTATTAGTGATAACAAAAATCAAAATCCTTCCACAATTTCAATCACTCAAGATAATTTCTGCTTACTTGTGCTAATTCATAATACCCTGCTGAACAAGCCAAACAGAGCAGACTTTCTCCTTCTTCTGTATGTTCATTTACACTTCTGCCTTCATCTAGCAATTTACGAACAGCATTCACATCCCCATCTGAACAAGCTTCTGCCAGACTACGACTGAAAACAAAACCATCAACAATTAGCCAACACAGAAAGACTCAGAACCCTCTCAAAATAAATTACATTAAATACAAAGAGTCATACATAGAAAAATGTTGATATGGTAAGGAAAAAAATTGCATGAACATTTTGTGTGCTGAGCATCTTGTTTGCAATACTAATTATTCATGTAGGCCAACCAAGCCAGAAAGGCAATAAGTGAATATGAAAACAGCTGTCATTTTTATTTTGTGAAATGTCCTAACATATTGTCATATTAAATTTTAAATAAAGTACATGTACAAGTTTTTAAACTCTACCAATGCAATAATCCCCAAAGACATTTGGGATATAATTCCATGGTTTAAAATTTTATTTGGTAACAGAAGTTTCAATCTATGTAAAAATTTTACTACAGAATGTTTAACAAAATCAGGGAGCCTGGCTAGCTCAGTCAGTAGAGCATGCAACTCTTAATCTCAGGATTGTGAGTTCAAGCCCCATGTTGGGTGTAGAGGTTACTTAAAACAACAACAACAAAAAAAACCCAAAACTTAAAAAAAAAAAAAAAGAGGGGTGCCTGGGTGGCTCGGTTGGTTAAGTGTCCAACTTTGGCTCAGGTCATGGTCTCGTGGTTTGTGGGTTTGAGCCCCGCATTAAGCTCTGTGCTGACAGCTCAGAGCCTGGAGCCTGCTTCCGATTCTGTGTCTCCCGCGCCCCCCCCCCCGCCCCTCTCCTGCTCACACTGACTGTCTGTCTGTCTGTCTGTCTATCTGTCTCTCAAAAATGAATAACCATTAAAAAAAAATTGATAAATCTCAAACTTTAATATGCACATGAATCACCCATTTTTCTTGTTAAAATACAGATTCTGATTGAGTAGCTCTGAGGTGAGGTCTGGAATTCTGCATTTCTAATGAGATCTAAGGCGCTGCTTGCTGCTACTGCTACTTACGAATCATATTTGAGTAGCAAGCACTTGGATTAGAGCAACCTATTTCATTTATTATTACTTAAGCAGTCAGTTTAGAGTGTACTAGGATAATCATTAGAGTAAGTAACTGCCTTAGAAATAGAAATCAGATCTTTATTCACTTTGGATTTCTCACTTGTGGTATTTTCATTCCACAAGAATGCTCAATGAATATGAGTAGAATGCAAGAATAAAAATATAATATCTATTTTTATATACATATATATAACGCCATATATATATATAACGCTATATATATATACCTAAAACATTAATAGCCATCCTAATAGCCACTTAGCTAAAGTTTATAATTCCCTCCAAAAGATATACTTGACCAAAATTTGTTACTTCCCCAAAGTCCACTCCAGAAAATGTCTAATATCCAGAAGAATTCATTATATACACATACGTGTCTACTTGTCCTGCATTGTGGCTGTTTTCTGCTCTCATTCGGGTCAGTGCAGCAGCAGCTTCATCTAGCGCACAACTTACTGAGGATGTCAGTCTCCGGAGTACCTCAGGGTCTGCAAAAGCTTTACCATCAGCAGTTGACAATTTGCCAATTCCTTCAACATGCGTCAATGAATCAGGCAGCACAGGGGAAGAAAAAACATAAAGTGCAAATTGTAATTACATTTCTAAACACTACTATATAGGGCAAAACCGGCAGAGTCTCCATAGATAAGGCTGACATTCAGAACATAAGGCTGATTATCAATTTTGCCACATTTAATGTCAAAAGCCATCACATAACCACCTGTTTTAGTCTTTCCATCTTTACAATGCACGTCATATTAATTTGTTCCCTACCTAATTCCAAATGTAACTTAACGTGAGGCTCATTGAGGAAAATGAAAGTTCTTTCAAAATATATAGTCATACTGTAAGATCTCTAGTATAAGATCATATTTATCTATACTCTTTTCAGTAGTAATAAAGGGAATATTCTGTACTATTATAACAAACAATCCAACAGTTTTTCCCTTTGGTTGAATAGCCACCTAGAACCATCTTCTAGGATAACAGTATAAATTGAAATAAGTTCATTCTTATATTTATTATGTGCTTGTGATTTGCCAGACATTGGGAAGACAAAAAGGGATAAGGCATAGTTCCCGTCCTTACAGAGCTCACAGTCTAGTGGGGCTATTAGGTGTCTAACTTGCCAATAAATCTTTCTGTCTAGATTCAGTGAGGAATCAGATACTGCTGTAATAGAAAATTTTGATGATAATATCATTGCCTGATCACTGCTGCAAACGAGAGAAAAATAGTTAATGAAGTTTTGGAGAACAACAACAAGGAAAGAAAGAAGGGAAAATTTTCCCAATAAGATATAAAATGTATTAGGATGCCATGAAAATTATAACAGCATGAGGGGCACCTGGGTGGCTCAGTC